>NC_090266.1:552767678-553372017 GCF_040414725.1 Anabrus simplex | reverse complement strand
CAGGAGAACAACCTCCACTAGTAAGTAGTTTCACAGTAGTGAAAAGCTATTTCCATTTGTTTAGCTTGATATATCAGGGCTTCCTTCTCTGGTGTATTAACTCTTTCTGGTCTAACTGTGAGCATAGCTCGCAGCAGCCAAGATTACATTCATGCTAAACTGCGAGCATGACAATTGAGAACGATCTATGCACAGATTCTGGCGGCTAAATTGTGTTTCTTCATGCATTAGTTATGAGAGTATTTCAACAGGTGGCAGTATGATGTGTCTAAGTAAGAGAATTTACAATGTTATTGATGAGGTGTATTAGTAGATGTCACTCAGTGTGCTCTAAAACATGGCTTCTCGCAGCAAACAAGTGCTTGATGAAAGTGACATTTATGATATTGTATGTAATCGTATTCCCGCATATCTAGGAGAAAACAGAACACTTTACTAATATGTAGATATTTTTATGTATTCATGCAATTATGAAACGCATGGGAACATGTGGTAAGCTGTAAAATGAATTCCAATCATAATGAAATGCAAGATGTTCCAAATTCATATTTAAATATCAATAATATTTCCATTCGTGCATAAAATTATAATTACATACCTTCAATATCATCTTCACTCTGAGGTTCTTCACTAACATCACCTACCGAGCCAGTAGCATCTCATAAAAATATATAATAAAATTTCATAAGAGCTCATATTTTGTTATTATTATTATTATTATTATTATTATTATTATTATTATTATTATTATTATTATTATTATTGAACAATTATTATTTTATATCATTTTCATTGTTGTTGTTGTTTTGTAATTGCAATGCATGTTTCACATTATCAAAATATGGTAAATATAACAGTATTTCAGAAAACTGTACTTACTCAGTAATCTGTCAGACTTATCATTACTATATAAAAAGTAAACAGGAAGAAGTAACAATTAAAATGGGTCTATAATAAACTAGATGATAATCACAGGAAGTTGATGTCCAAGTCATAGTAATGTACCAATTAAATTGCAAGATTTGGCTAAAAATTCCTGTTTTTTCTAACACTACTAGTGTTAAATTATTTATCAAAGTATAAATGTTCATATGAAGATTAATGAATTAGAAGATTAAACATGCAATATATTCTTGTTAGATGTGAATTACACCATTATTAAAAAATGGAACATTGGAGGTTTGTAATCTGTTGTATGCATCATACATGTAGTCTTCACCAATCCCCAACTGATTTGAGTTGGCCAATTTTTACTGGTCAGTTTATTATTAAAGTGTGATTAAAAGAGACACAAATATTTGTTACTTAGTTATTGGTGTGTTGTTTACTGCAACGTTATGGATGAATATGTCCCTATTTATGTCACGCTTTAGTGCCTAGCTGTGCTTGTTGCAGTATTGCATGTATGAGATTGGCATCATAATCAATGGTCCTTCAACAGTTTAAAGGTGTGAAAATTGGTATTTGGAATCTCTTTTAAAAATAAAAAAGCAAGTACTTTTTTGTTTTGGAAAATTCACTTAAGGGGGTTGCAAAAATGACTGAAAATAGGGTTGAATTATTTTTATGAGGATAATTGTATCTCAAAAACTTACAGACATGAGAATTTGTATTTGGAATCTTCTTTAAAAATAACGAAACATGTATTTATTTTCATTTTAAAAAAATCCACTTAAGGGGGTGGGGTGGGTGAAAAGAAGTGAAGAAAGTGTTGAATTCTTTTTATGAGGATACTAATATATCAAATACTGAAGATGTTACAGAAGTGAAAATTGGTATTTGGAATCTCTTGTAAAAGTAAAGGAAAATTTGTCTTCTGAAAATCCACTTAAGGCGAAGTGTTTAAGGGGGTAAATTCTTTAAATCAGCATATCTACAGTATATCTCAAAAACTTAGCGTATTACAGACGTGAAAATTGATATTTTTAATCTTTTAAAAATAAAGTAGCACATATTTTTTTTGTTTTGGAAGAAACATATTCTTTTGTTTTCAGAAAATCTAATTAAGGGGGAATAAATGAATTGAAAAATGAATTGACTTTTTTGTTTGAGGATACTTATATCTCAAAAGAGAAGGATGTTACGGATGAGAAAATTGGTATTAGGAATCTCCTTTAAAAATAAAGACACACACAATTTTTTGTGAAAGGGGAAGGGGGTGTGGAATCAACTTAAGGAGGATGTAAAAGAAGTTGAATTCTTTTTATGAAGATAAAAATAAGAAGTGAACTTTAAACATTACACCTCTAAGGGGGTTTTGATTAGGGGTGAGGAATGATGACAAAAATATGCATTTGTATGAAACCATTTGAATTATGAAGTTCAAATTTCAAATGATATCATAGGTGTTAAATAAATAACAGAAGGTTTGAAACAAATTTAACTGCTCAGAGAGTTAAATGGGGTTTAAGATCCCAAAACAGATATATTCATTCCTTCCTCCAAAATGGATTAACGTACGAAGACAAAATTCCAAATAGCAACATGTATTTTGAATCCTAGGTGTGAAATAGGAAATATTTTTTTAACTTTCCACCCCTAATGTGTAAAATGAGTTTAGCTCGGTAAACAAAATTATTCAGCCCTCCAAAACTGTTTGAAGTACAAAGTTCTAATATTATGAGAAGGGTCTTCTTTTATGTCCTAGGTGTAAAATATCGTATACGTCAAATTATTTCTCCCCTAAGGGGTTTAGATGGTGGTTGACTCTCAAAAACATAATATCCATTCTTCTGAAACTGCTTCAGGCACAAATTTTTTTTTAAATGAAGGGCAGTCTTCTATATCCTAGATGTTATAAATATTTAAAAACATTCACCCCTTAAAATGTATTCATTCCTCCATTACTGTTTGATGTACAAAATCAAAATTTCACAGGTTGGTTGCTTTTACATCCTAGATGTTAAATAAGATAGAGTTTAAACATTCAAATTCTTCCCTATGGGGTTCAAATGAGTGTTAGATCAGAAAATAAATAATTATTCCCCAGAACCGTTTGACATATGAACAGAGGGCGTATTTTACAGGCTCACCTGACAGTGGACTCTTCAAAACGTAAAACTTTGAATAATAACTTTCAGTTTAAAACCATACTGAAGCACGGGTATCTTGCTAGTTCATATATAAATCTGTGCCTGTTTGTCATTTAGAATTTGTTTGAGGAAGGTATTTCTGGGTCTTATCTGTGGATGTGTTCTTTCTATGAAGTCTTGTGCCACAGTTCTCATTAAATAGGAGTTGTGCAATGTGTGACTCCACCGTGAGAGATTGTGCAAAGAATTGGTCCCTGTTGGTTCACAGAACCCAGGCATTCGACGTCTTATCTCTCAAAGTCACTTTTATCATCTTATGATAGCACCTCATTTTGAAAGCTTCAAAACAGTTCCTTTAATTTTTATTTAGTGTCTATATCTCAGAGCCATACAATGCAACTGTCCTTATGAATACATGTAACACTCTCAGTCAGAGGGAAAGACTTAGTTGACTGGCATGCAGTAACCTCTTTTGCATAAAAATTGTCTTGGCATGAACAATACGACATATAACGAAAGTGGTGCACCTTTCATTCTTTATAATCTTCTGAATTAGGTAAATGAAAGATTTTTTTTTGTTACTGGCTTTACATCGCACGACACAGATACGTCTTATGGCGACGATGGGATAGGAAAGGCCTAGGAGTTGGAAGGAAGCGGCTGTGGCCTTAATTAAGGTACAGCCCCAGCATTTGCCTGGTGTGAAAATGGGAAACCACAGAAAACCAACTTCAGGGCTGCTGACAGTGGGATTCAAACCCGCTATCTCCTGGATTCAAGATCACAGCTGCGCGCCCCTAACTGCATGGCCAACTCACCCGGTAATAAAATATTTGACTTGTTCTATGTCTGAGTCATTAACCTTTAAATGAAGAGGTTTTGGGACTTTTGAGACATCAGTCATTTAAGATAAAATTCTAAAAGAATTTAATTGTAAAAGTCCATCAGTTCAATATAAGTTTGCCATTTGATAAATAGTCTGTCTAAAAAGCTATATAGGACATGTTTTGACCTAGCCTAGCGGATTATGAGAAGGGTCTTATTTTATGTCCTAGGTGTAAAATATCATATACTTCAAAATATTTCTCCCCTAAGGTTTTTTTTTAAATGTATCACTGTTTAAATGTAACATGAATTTTAACAAAACAAAAACCAAGATAATGAAATGTACTCCGGATGGTAAACAGGATGTTACTGTCTGGTTGGAAGGAGAAAAATTGGCTCAAGTAAATCAGTTCAGTTATTTGGGAAGCAGCACTACGTCTGATGGGAGGTGTGAAAAGGATGTCCGTTCTCGAAAAGCCCTGGCTAAAGAAGCTTTCAATGAAAAAAGAAGCCTGTTGACCTCCAAGGCAATATCCCTACCAGTAAGAAAGCATTTCATTAAGAGCTTCATTTGGAGCATTGCAACCTATGTCTCTGAAACGTGGACTCTATTAAAGGCTGATAAGAAAAGAATAGATGCATTTGAAATGTGATGCTGGCGTCAAATGTTACGAATACCCTGGACTCATAGGCTAACAAATGAAGAAGTTCTCAAGAGAGCTGAAGAAACCATCAGTCTAGAGAAAATGATCACGAAAAGATGATACAGCTGGATAGGTCATTTACTCCAGCATTCATCATGGTGTACTGCACTGCTTGAAGGGAAACTGGAAGCAAAGACTAGAAGAGGACGACCAAGAGCTGGGTTCCTCAATGGCATTGAAGGGCGACGTCCATATCAACTAATCAAGCAATTGGCTCAGGATAGAAGGTCGTTGGATGAGGACAGTCATGCTACCCACCAACCGTCAGCTTGAGGAGAATGAGAGAGAGAGAGTTTTTGTATATGTCTTTCATCTTGGGTTATTTTAGATGATGATAACCTCTAGGCCAGGTCAAAACCTATGTAGCTTTTTAGACAGACCATTTATCAAATGGCAAACTTGTATTGAACAAGTGGACTTTATACAATTAAATTCTTTTAGAATTTTATCTTAGTTATTTAAAGTCAATACAGAACCGGAAAGAAGTTCATTACCGTCAATCATTTTTATCTTGTTTCTTTTTGGGTATTATTATCAGTATATTCACGAATCTATGCTATGTGATAAGCCTAAGCTACATGAGCTAACTTGAATATTCATAAATTATTAGACTCAGCTATTGTTTTATATATGGGTAACTTTCACCTACTTAAGAGGAAAGTTGGGCTATGTCTTCTTGTGAGGCAATTTAATAACACATTAATTTGCACAAAGTGATGACATGTTTGATAAAGAATGCTAACTGCTACTTAAACTATACATAAAAATGAAATAAAAAATCTTCTTGATGATTATCTACAAAAACTGCATCTCAACCATAATCTCCAAAAAGTGATTCAGTGATTAACCTGTTTCTTTTCATTACATTCAGTTCTTATGGCAAGAATTGCTATCCCTCTGTAGTTACTGTGCTCTCTCTCATCCTTAAAAATCCATACACCACATGAAAAAATATACAATTGCATATGGTAACTGAATAAAGTGAATTACATGAATGGTTTAATTGCATCTATAATTGATTGGGATGAGTACTCTACTTTTGATCTTGTTAGAAAGGGATGATAGCAAAGAAGGTGACAATAGTTTCATTGGTAAGCATGGGAATACCTTATAAATTACATAGGCTAATGCCTCAATGAAATTAATGAAAGCACTCACACTAGGCAAGCAACTGTCCTTCACTGTAAAATCACATTGATTTACATCTGGATTGAATTCCATTTCCCCGCTGCATCTCTGCAGAAAGGCAACACCATTCAAGCATTTGAAGTAGTAAGAACAGACTCCTGGAAATGGGAAGGAGCCAAAGAGTTTCTTGCACTGCAAAAGAAATTTCTGTATATATATATGGGTCTAATTTTTCAAACACATTTCCTAAAATACACACTTTACATCAATATATAACAGCAAAATAAAATTGGAGTAACCTAATATATGAGTCGTATAGTTCCAAAATCTGTCTTCTCCTCTAAAATAAAAGAAAAAGGAGACATTGACACCAAATCATAAAATGGCAGAAGCTCTACAGATATCAACTCTTGGTTTGTTCCAAAAAAAAAAAAAAATCTTATCCCAGGGAGAAACACTGACAAAAGTTGAGTTTATTTCCAAAAGAGTCTTCTAATCCTCAACTAATTTGTTCCAAAACACACCTCCTCCACTCCATTCCAAAAACTGCCTTATGCTGCAGTGTATAAGTATGGCAAACAAAGTTGTAATTCCAAACCATGCCTATTCCATGTTGTATATTTTTTAACCTTATACTGTATTAATCATGACTAATTTGCCACAATAACAGATTTGGCTGGGATATTTGTTTTTCAGGTTGTCTATACTGGTTATTATTTTGTAAACAGAGTAGCTGGGGCCGAGAATAATAGAGTGTTGTTCTGTTGCATCGCTGTTGCATGAGGTTGTGATTCTAGTGTCACAGTTCTAGTAGGTACAAAGCAGAATATAACATCTTAATCTTAAATGGATAATAATAGTTTTGTTCAACCTCAAGAAAGAGCTCATAAAAGAAAAAGAAATGAAGAAGAGTGGGTTAAAAACAAAATGACAAGAGAAAGATCAGGTTAGAGTAAAGCATGTGTTAGGCCTAAGTAACTATTTTAGGTTAGGATTCTCTTATCTTATTCTGTTATGGTCATTCAAAGTATATTTTTAAATTAAAAATGCAGTGCCATTTAGTGTTTATATACCTAGAATCACTTATCATGCTGTTACATTTGTAATCTTAAATCAGAGCTTAATAAATTCTCATTCAATTTAGACTATATTCCTGTTGTTTTATTTTTATTTTCAGATACTCAGCAAAGGGAAACCCAGCTTAGCCGGTCTGTGGACATTATCCAAAATATTTCAAATGACACGCACCTTACCAAGTGAGATGCATCCACTTTCACAAACTGTTTTAGGCAACTCAGAAGAAAATTGTACAGGATCATGTAATCTTAAATTTACTGCACTAAAAAGAAGTTGACAGAGAGTAGAAAACAGTTCCAGGAAAGGTACATCAATTATTTACTTTGTTGAAAAAGCTACTCTTCGGCCTGGGGTTCTGGACAAAGTGCCTGTTTTTAAGAAGACTTTCATGAACATTTTGGATCTGAAAAACTAGGCTCCAAAACGTTTCCCGAAAACACTTTCAGGGTCAAGAAATCACAGATAAACGTGGTGGTGATACTAGATCTAAGATTTGATTTGATTTGAAATATATGGGTAAGTGTGAAGCAATCAACACATTTATGAGTAAAATTCAAACTATTGAGCAGTACTATTGCTGTGGGAAAGCAAAACGACAGTATCTCTCTAGCGATTTGAATTTAAACAAGTTATGGAGGCTAACTCAAGCTATGAAGATATCAATGTATGTTTGAAAACAAAAATATCCCTTTTTAGGACCTATGTAAATAGACACTTTAATATTGGTTTTGGAGCCCCAGCAGTAGATGCTTGTTCCAAGTGTTTATAACTGAAAGAGCAGCAGAAGCTTGCTCAAACCGAGGAAGAGAAAGTAAACTTAATGACAAGACAAGGATTCATAATCTTCGTGTGAAGGCTTTTTTCCAAATATTAGGTGAGCCTTCTAAAGATACACTTGTTCTGTCATATGACTCAAAAGAACCTGGTACTACCATAGGTATCAGATCAAAAATTATAATATGCCCGGCAGTTATACATGTACACTTTTACAGTAGTTCAGGGAACCTCAAAGGAGAAACTTTACTTATTGTTGGAATGAATATGAACATGGGAAAGGGTCAAATGAAATTGCAAGTGCAGTATTTAATGCACTACAAACTAGCATTAATGACCCTAATATAAACAATATATGTTTGTTTGCCGATGGATGTGGGGCGGCAAAACAGAAACACAATACTGTTAGAGAATGCCCCACCTCATGTTATCAAAGTTGAGATAATCCATCCTATTCATGCCTCCTGACAGGGTTTTTGCATATGTTGAGAAAGTAGTTAGGAAAAAAGATACAATCATTTTGCCACAGGAGTACAAGGACATAATTGCAAAATTATGCAACTCTCATTGAACTTGGCAGTGATAGCTGTCCTGTATTTGATTGGAAGTCTGTTGTCAGCGAGGTACAAAAACCTCCAGGAAGGTGGCACTTCCACTTTAACCCTTCAAAGAGATTTATCATAAGGTGGAACAAAAACAAAACTCACGTCTTAGCAAGAGGTGAAACATGTTACAGGAGCGACATAGGACAATCATGCTCAGTTATGAAGAAAGAAAAGTCAGTGCATGAGATTCAATCAGAAATAACTGAACCTCACAATGCTGTAAAACCTGCGAAGCTAAACGATGTGAATGAGCTCCTATTGAGTAATTTTGGAGAAAACTGGCAAGATAACCAAGATCTGGCAATTTATGTTCACATTTTGGACAGAGGGTGTGAAAATGTTGAAGAGCAAGAAGTGTGTAAACATGAAGATGATTCTTGGGAGAATGAATTAAGAGTTTAAAAACTTTTGACTAATGATAACAACAAATCCCTTTTTCAAACAACTGTATTTTGTAAAGGTATTGTGTAACCCTTTATCAATATACAAAAGAATAAATTATCATTCAAAATTATGACAAAACCATTATTCATTCATTCATTCATTCATTTCAACAACACAATCAATCACTACTGATCTGCATTTATGGCAGTCGCCCAGGTGGCAGATTCCCTATCTGTTGTTTTCCTAGCCTTTTCTTAAATGATTGCAAAGAAATTGGAAAATTATTGAACATTTCCCTTGGTAAGTTATTCCAATCCCTAACTCCCCTTCCTATAAACGAATATTTGCCCCAATTTGTCCTCTTGATTCCAACTTTATCTTCATATTGTGATCTTTCCTACTTTTAAAGACACCACTCAAACTTATTCGTCTACTGATGTCCTCCCACGCCATCTCTCCACTGACAGTTCGGAATATACCACTTAATCAAGCAGCTCATCTCCTTTCTCCCAAGTCTTCCCAGCCCAAACTTTGCAACATTTTTGCAATGCTACTCTTTTGTCGGAAATCACCCAGAACAAATCGAGCTGCTTTTCTTTGGATTTTTTCCAGTTCTTGAATCAAATAATCCTGGTGAGGGTCCCATACACTGGAACCATACTCTAGTTGGGGTTTTACCAGAGACTTATATGCCCTCTCCTTTACATCCTTACTACAACCCCTAAATACCCTCATAACCATGTGCAGTGATCTGTACCCTTTATTAACAATCCCATTTATGTGATTACCCCAATGAAGGTCTGTTCTTATATTAACACCTAGGTACTTACAATGATCCCCAAAAGGAACTTTCACCCAATCAACGCAGTAATTAAAACTCAGAGGACTTTTCCTATTTGTGAAACTCACAACCTGACTTTTAACCCCGTTTATCATCATACCATTGTCCACCGTCCATCTCACAACACTATCGAGGTCACCCTGCAGCCGCTCACAATCTTATAACTTATTTATTACTCTGTACAAAATGACATCATCTGCATACAGCCTTATCTCTGATTCCACTTCTTTACACATATCATTGATATATATAAGAAAACATAAAGGTCCAAGTATACTGCCCTGAGGAATTCCCCTCTTAATTATTACAAGGTCAGATAAAGCTTCGTCTACTCTAATTCTCTGAGTTCTATTTTCAAGAAATATAGCCACCCATTCAGTCACTCTCTTTTCTAGTACAATAGCACTCATTTTTGCCAGTAGTCTTCCATGATCTACCCTATCAAATGCCTTAGATAAGTCAATCGCAATATAGTCCATTTGGCCTCCTGAATCCAGGATATCTGCTATATCTTGCTGAAATCCTACAAGCTGAGCTTCAGTGGAATAACCTTTCCTAAACCCAAACTGCCTTCTGTCAAACCAGTTATTAATTTCACAAACATATCTAATATAATCAGAAAGAATGCTTTCCCAAAGCTTACATGCAATGGATGTCAAATTGACTGGCCTGTAATTTTCAGCCTTATGTCTATCACCCCTTCCTTTATACACAGGGGCTACTATAGCAACTCTCCATTCATTTGGTATAGCTCCTTCAACCAAACAATAATCAAATAAGTATTTCAGATATGGTACTATATCCCAACCCATTGCCTTATTATATCCCCAGAAATCTTATCAATTCCAGCTGCTTTTCTAGTTTTCAACTTTTGTATCTTACTGTAAATGTCATTTTTATCATAGGTAAATTTTAATACTTCTTTAGTATTAGTCACCTGCTCTATCTGGACATTATCCTTGTAACCAACAATCTTTACATACTGCTGACTGAATACTTCTGCCTTTTGAAGATACTCGCATACACACTCCCCCTGTTCATTAATGATTCCTGGAATGTCCTTCTTGGAACCTGTTTCTGCCTTAAAGTACCTATACATACTCTTTCATTTTTCACTAAAATTTGTATGACCACCAATTATGCTTGCCATCATGTTATCCTTAGCTGACTTCTTTGCTAGATTCAATTTCCTAGTAAGTTCCTTCAATTTCTCCTTACTTCCATAACCATTTCTAACTCTATTTCGTTCCAACCATCACCTCCTTCTTAGTCTCTTTACTTCTCTGTTATAATATAGTGGATCTTTATCATTCCTTACCATCTTTAAAGGTACAAACCTATTTTCACATTCATCAAGAATTGCTTTAAACCCATCCCAGAGTCTGTTCACATTTTTATTTACCATTTTCCAGGGATCACAGTTACTCTTTAAAAACTCCCTCATGCCTGTTTTATCGGCCATGTGGTACTGCCTAATAGTCCTAATTTTAATACCTTCCTTTCTTTCACATTTATTTTTAACTACGACAAAAACAGCTTCGTGATCACTAATAACATCTATTACTTCGGTTTCTCTATAGAGCTCATCTGCTTTTTTTGGCACCACATCCAAAATATTCTTCCCTCTAGTTGGTTCCATCACTTTCTGAATCAGGTGCCCTTCCCACATTAACTTATTATTTACTTATTTATTACTTATTTATTATTTATTTAGCTTCCATAGACTGTACAATTACATATTTTGAAATATGCCAACAGTATAGGAGTCGTTGAGTGATTTCCTAATACTAACAATAGTATATGCACAATAATGAACATTTTGAAAAAGAAGAAAAGGAAAAAAGAGACTCCAAATACCACAATGTTAGAACAGCACATCTTAATTTTTAAAATACATACATACATACATACATACATTATCATTATAGACTGTTATGCCTTTCAGCGTTCAGTCTGCAAGCCTCTGTGAATTTACTAAACGTCGCCACAATCCTCGATTTGCAACTAGTGTTGTGGCCCCATTTAGTTCTATACCTCTTATCTTTAAATCGTTAGAAACCGAGTCTAACCATCGTCGTCTTGGTCTACCTCTACTTCTCTTACCCTCCATAGCAGAGTCCATTATTCTCCTCGGTAACCTATCCTCCTCCATTCGCCTCACATGACCCCACCACCGAAGCCGGTTTATGCGTACAGCTTCATCCATCGAGTTCATTCCTAAATTAGCCTTTATCTCCTCATTCCGAGTACCCTCCTGCCATTGTTCCCACCTGTTTGTACCAGCAATAATTCTTGCCACTTTCATGTCTGTTACTTCTAACTTATGAATAAGATATCCTGAGTCCACCCAGCTTTCTCTCCCATAAAGCAAAGTTGGTCTGAAAACAGACCTATGTAAAGATAGTTTCGTCTGGGAGCTGACTTCCTTCTTACAGAATACAGTCGATCGCAGCTGCGAGCTCACTGCATTAGCTTTACGGCATCTTGATTCAATCTCACTTACTATATTACGATCCTGGGAGAACACACAACCTAAATACTTGAAATTATCGACCTGTTCTAGCTTTGTACCACCAATCTGACATTCAATTCTGTTGAATTTCTTACCTACTGACATCAATTTAGTCTTCGAGAGGCTAATTTCCATACCATACTCATTGCACCTATTTTCAAGTTCCACGATATTAGACTGTAGGCTTTCGGCACAATCTGCCATTAAGACCAAGTCGTCAGCATAGGCCAGACTGCTTACTACATTTCCACCTAATTGAATCCCTCCCTGCCATTTTATACCTTTCAGCAGATGATCCATGTAAACTACAAACAGCAAAGGTGAAAGATTACAGCCTTGTCTAACCCCTGTAAGTACCCTGAACCAAGAACTCATTCTGCCATCAATTCTCACTGAAGCCCAATTGTCAACATAAATGCCTTTGATTGCTTTTAATAATCTGCCTTTAATTCCATAGTCCCCCAGTATGGCGAACATCTTTTCCCTCAGTACCCTGTCATATGCTTTCTCTAGATCTACGAAACATAAACACAACTGCCTATTCCTCTCGTAGCATTTTTCAATTACCTGGCGCATACTGAAAATCTGATCCTGACAGCCTCTCTGTGGTCTGAAACCACACTGGTTTTCATCCAACTTCCTCTCAACGACTGATCGCACCCTCCCTTCCAAGATGCCAGTGAATACTTTGCCTGGTATACTAATCAGTGAGATACCTCGATAGTTGTTGCAATCCTTCCTGTTCCCTTGCTTATAGATAGGGGCAATTACTGCTTTTGCCCAATCTGAAGGTACCTTACCAACACTCCACGCTAATTTTACTACTCTATGAAGCCATTTCGTCCCTGCCTTCCCACTGTACTTCACCATTTCAGGTCTAATTTCATCTATTCCTGCTGCCTTATGACAATGGAGTTTATTTACCATCCTTTCCACTTCCTCAAGCATAATTTCACCAACATCATTTTCCTCCTCCCCTTGAGCTTCGCTGTTCACAACACCACCAGGATGATTTCCTTTTACATTGAGAAGATGTTCAAAATATTCCCTCCACCTCTCCAGTGATTCCCTGGGATCTATTATGAGTTCACCTGAATTACTCAAAACACTGTTCATTTCCTTTTTCCCTCCCTTCCTAAGATTCTTTATTACTGTCGAGAAAGGTTTCCCTGCTGCTTGACCTAGCCTTTCCAGGTTGTTACCAAAATCTTCCCATGACTTCTTTTTGGATTCAACAATTATTTGTTTCGCTCTGTTCCTTTCATCTACATACAACTCCCTATCTGCCTCAGCCCTTGTTTGGAGCCATTTCTTATAAGCCTTCTTTTTACGTTTACAAGCTGCTCTGACTTCATCATTCCACCAAGATGTTCGCCTTTTCCCATCTTTACACACAGTTATTCCAAGGCATTCCCTGGCTGTTTCTACTACAGCATCCCTGTATGCCACCCATTCACTTTCTATATCCTGAACCTGCTTAATGTCTACTGTTCGAAACTTCTCACTAATCATATCCATGTACTTCCGTCTAATTTCCTCGTCCTGGAGATTTTCTACCCTTATTCGTTTGCAGACAGATTTCACTTTCTCTACCTTAGGCCTAGAGATACTTAGTTCACTACAGATCAGATAGTGGTCTGTATCATCGAAAAATCCACGGAAAACTCGTACATTCCTAACAGATTTCCTGAATTCGAAGTCTGTTAAGATATAGTCTATGATGGATCTGGTACCCCTAGCCTCCCATGTGTAGCGGTGAATAGCCTTATGCTTGAAGAATGTATTCGTAACAGCTAAACCCATACTAGCACAGAAGTCCAGCAAACGCTTCCCACTCACATTTGCTTCCATATCTTCCCCACATTTACCAATCACCCTTTCATATCCTTCAGTTCTATTCCCAACTCTCGCATTGAAATCGCCCATTAGCACTATTCTATCCTTGCTGTTTACCCTGACTACGATGTCACTCAATGCTTCATAAAACTTGTCAACTTCATCCTCATCTGCACCCTCACATGGTGAATACACGGACACAATTCTAGTCCTAATTCCTCCAACTGACAAATCTACCCACTTCATTCGCTCATTTACGTGCCTAACAGAAACTATGTTCCGTGCAATGGTATTCCTGATAAAGAGCCCTACCCCAGACTCTGCCCTTCCCTTTCTAACACCCATCAAGTACACTTTATAATCTCCTATCTCTTCCTCGTTATCTCCCCTTACCCGAATATCACTTACTCCTAGCACATCCAGATTCATCCTCTTTGCTGACTCAGCCAGTTCTACTTTCTTTCTTCCATAAGCCCCATTAATATTGATAGCTCCCCATCAAATTCCATTTCGTTCGCCAAGTTGTTTCCAAGGAGTCCCTCGCCTGTCAAATAATAAATAATATTAATAACCAATATTTACAAGACAAAATAAAAATAAAAATCTATTGGTGTGGTGTTAATAGTATGTACCTAATCGATGTGACATTAACATATTTTTAAGGCTCTATACTAGATATTTAGAATGTTTACAAGTTAATAAGTAATAGCATCATTACCAGCACTTTCTTCATGTATTCTTCTGTACTATAGAAGCAGCTACTCAGCAGGAGTTTTAAAGCTGTGGTAAATCACCTGACAGGATTAATATCTTTAATCTTATTTGGAAGCTTATTATACAATCTGATTCGAACAGAGTTTACATGTCTCAAGGCAATGGTTCTACTCTTGTGCTTGATAAAATTATTATTTCTTGTTCGTGTCTGGTAATTGTGATTGTCAAAATTCTTTCTGAAGTGATCAATATTTCTTTCACGTGTAGAATGGATTGCATGATGTATATGGTTGGTATTGGGAGTATCCTTAGTCTCTTAAATAATGGTCTGCAATGATCTGACCTGTTACGTCTCGATATAGTTCTGATAGCTCGTTTCTATATTCGAAAAATAACATCAAGATTTGATTTGTAGCAGCCCCAGAGACCAATAGCATAAGTGATGACTGAATGGAAATATCCAAAATATGCTATTCTAACATTCTTCACTACAACTATTAGACAAAATCCTTAAGACAAAACCAACTGAACTCAGAGACTTCCCTATTTTTGTAACATGACAATCTCATCTTAATTTTTCATCTATATGGTTACCTAAAAATTTTGTGGTCAATGTATTTTCAATTGCATTTGTATTTAATGTAAGGTTGTGTTTCTTTGCAGTTTTGTCATGGTAGTTAGATGCCTTGAATTCTATTTATTGGGTTTTTTGAAGTTCAACGTTAATTTGTTTTTCCTGAACCATGATTCTAACCTAGACAGGACTGCATTTGCTGCAGTTTCTATAGTCATAAGGTCAGGATTATTAATAATTATGTTTGTATCATCAGCATACAGAACTGCAGTTCCTACTTGATTATTGTGAGGACGATCATACACATAGATCAAGAAAAGAACAGGCCCCAAGAAACTACCCTGTGGAATACCTAAGTTTATGTTTTTTACCTGAGAGTGATATGTCTCATTATGCCCTTTACTGTTACAATGTGTAATTTCAACAAACTGGGATTGTTTATCCAGGTATGATCTAAACCAGTTGTTAACAATTCCTCTGACTCCAGTCTGATATAATTTGTGCAACAATATTTCATGATCAACTGTATCAAATGCCTTTGAAAGGTCAGGAAATAGTCCTATCACAGTTTCATCATTATCAAGAGCATTTATGACCAACTGTGCAAAACGTGATAAAGCAGACAAAGTAATTCTGCCAGGTCTGAACCCATGTTGTGCATTATTTAACAAGTTATAATTGATTAAAAATTCAGTAAGCCGATCTTTCATAGCACATTCAAATATTTTTGAAATAACAGTACCAGTAAGTATTGATATTGATCTGTAATTATGTAAATTGTGTAGGTTTCCACTTTTAAAGACTGGGATAACTTGAACTATTTTTAGGAGATTCTAAAGCCAGCATGTATCATTGTTATTTCCAAAACTACCTTCTTCATATTTCAGGGGATTGTTCCATAAACTGTCTTATACAGCAGAAATCATTCCATAACCTGCCTACAGCCATGTGCAATTACAAAAGCTGCCTTATCCATTATCAAAACTTAAATATAAAAAAATAACCACTTATATGGACGACTTTTCAATATACAATTAAATTCTACAATTCAAGATGGTTTTAAACATGTAACATATGTCAGGTATACCTTAACATATCATGTTGAAACCGTTTTTGCTCTCTCCTTTAAAAATTTAAAAAATGGATTAGGCAGGTTTTGGAACTATATGACTCCTTCATTAGCATATAAATACTACGGGTAATTGTTGGGTCCACCTTGTCAATATATTCTCAAATTTGTAAGGTTATACAATTATTATGTGTTTGGCTGAAAAGCGAGCAGGTTTTCTCTGCTCCAATTAACAACCACTAAGATCAACCACTAGGCACTCATTCCAAAGACACGACAGGGGATTCGATCTGCTCTGTCTAACACCACCATAACTCAATTCTGTTCAACCAATTATACAATATACATGGGTTGATTTTTTAATAGTGCCAACTATGCTGTAACAATGCTGTGATACATAGCCTGGCAGTATAATGTATACCTGAGGTAGCTTAGATACCCACCCTCCCTCAGCGTAAATGAACTCGCCCTCCACACGTCATTCATGTGTGCAGTGACAACAACAAGAATGCAGTTTTGAGCGCGCGCTCATGGAGTACAGCTGTAATAATTTCGAAGGAAGATCAGCTGGTTGAAAGTTGAATATGCTAGAGGTTGCAATGCAAGACAGTGTTACGAAGGATAGCAAGAGGCTTGCGGTGAAAGTGCATTACCTTACCGTACTGTAGCACAGTGGGTCAAGGCCTTCAAAGGCGCATATGATCTCATCCCTTAAATGAAAGCACCACTTTGAACAGTCTGCTTCCGCACAGTGGATGACATTCTCTAGGCCATCGACTGCTCTGTCCGCGACCTCCATAGAGCAGGTGCTCTCAACAGCATCCAACAGCTTCCACATCACCGGGAACAAGTGCTACACAGTGGTGGTGATTAATTCGAAGGCCAGTAAACTGCCTAATGTTGTAAGTATGCTATGTATCTAAATAAAAAATAGTTCCCACTATTAAAAATCAAAGCATGTAAATGTTTAATCAATCCTCCTATTCAAGTTATATAATGTATTGTATAGAAGGATTGATTAAACATTTATATCGTATAATTGAGACCGTCAATATGGAATGAAGTTTATATCATGTAATCTGTTCAACCAGTTATAGTTAAATGTAATTGTTCATAACAGATCTTGTGAAGAGTAACAATTCAAAGGAGGATAAGATCATTTTAAAACGATTTTTAACAGCAACAAGTCCAAGATTTTTAAACTTCTTATGAGTTTATCCAAAACCAGATGAATTCTTAATACAGTATGTTTATTAAAGTGTTCTACCACAGTAAGAACAACAAACAGTATCAAGAAAACGTTTTAGTGTGTGTGTTAAAATGTTAACGATTTTAAATATGTTTTCTGCGTAAGTGTAGGTTGTTAGATCCTAGAAAATGCAAAGTTTTGTTTTGTGATGTAGAAGTCACTGATGAAGGGAGTGGTTTTTCCCGAAACATGTATGAGTCAAAATAATTGTATAAACTTACCAATTATAGAAAATATTTACAGGACGGACCCAACTATTACCCGTAGTATTTATATGAGCTTAGTCAATAGTCAATGGTCAAATTTGTTAATTCCTTCAATAGCAGTATCTTAGATATCTTAGGTGTCACTTGAAGAGGCATACTAGGGAAATGAAGAGCGAAGTTGCAGAAATTTTTTCACGGGCTGGAGTGTTTATTATAGGGACTCGGTCAAGAATGATAGGAGGGGGAGTATTTATACTGGTGAAAATGAATTCGTAAGCAATGAAAAAGTTAAGGATAAGGAAGGTAAAATTTTAGGTGTAAGGCTTATCTCTAAAGATAATTGGCAACTTGATGTTTTTGGGGTAGACAGACCTGGAAAGTTTGGCACTGGCACTGATACAGAATTATGTGGGGAACAACCACAAAGAAACATTATTGTAGCAGATGATCTTAATCCAGTGGCATGCACTGAACCCCATCTACCCCAGCATTGCTGGGGTAAAGAACTTTGTATTAACATTTTATAACTATTTCTTAGACCACTTTGTATAATGTTTAAAAAATTGCAAACATCTAAGCCAAGCCAAGTACAGCTGTCTCGACAGTCCACTCACACTACCGCAGTTCAGCTTCTCCAGTGAGCTGGGTTTTCTTGCCGGCATGATAGTGAGCTACAACCAGCAAAATTTAAGGTCGCTTGGGTGACGCATGCATTTGAAGCTTCCTTGAGCCGAAGCTGTGGCCCCTCCCCTGACAGCAATTTATGGCAACAGTCCAGCTAACTTAGGTAAAGGGTGTTAGTTTTAATATTTGACACTCAAAGTCTTCAGCGGCACACACTACAGACTGCAAGAAAAATATCTACATCTTAACAGTATAGCAACTTGCACATCGTCTTGCTAATTAAAATAGAGCCAGTATAAGAAATCAATTGTAATATAGAAGAATATATTTTATTCTTGGGTTTTGGCGTGTATACAGTTTTTTCGACCAATTCATTGATGGCACATGTAGAGTATGTGTTACGATAGCTGCAGAAAAATATTTAGGTTGCCCAGCATGAACACAGAGTTAAGCGCGAATGGTTGTCTGTGATAGTGGTATATAGTGAATTTTTGTAGTGTTCCTCTTGGATTATAGGTGAAGGTTTCACGAGTTCTGTGGCATTCTTCATGAATATAACGTGTGCTGTACATCGTGACAAATATTTTACCTCGTTTGTCGTTGATGCACGTACACTCAGTATGTGAGTGAAACTATAAAACTTCAATGATGGTAAAATACCAGTTAAATTTTGCTGATTAGTTTAGATTAGGCTTTTTAAGTAAAAAACAAATAGTTATTCCCAGTGTATTTTTGTGAAAACCATGACTGTACTATCACAAAGCATCATCAGATGAAACTCTAAGTACATTGTTTAAAATCTGCTATAGATTAAGTTATAATGGTGTCGTCACTCCCGTGAATATCAATTTGGAAGTACGTATGAGCGTGTGGTTGAAAATATTCTTGAAAGATCTTTCTTAGGTAGACCATTTCATGAAAAATGCAGCTTTATAAAATGGTAATATTGACTTTAGAGAGTGTAGTGGGGCTACGATTGTTTCTATTTAAAAAACTTTTTCGCAGCTGGAGTAATGAATATGTTCACCGCATGCCACTCTCTTAATCTACCAAATGTTAACTGGACAGAAAGTATTACCAGCAAATAGTGAATAAGTTAGTCTGGGAAGGACAGCTGAATCAGAAAGTGAAGGAAACAACTAGAGGGGAAAAATATTGTAGGCGTGGTACTGATAAAACCAAATTAATTCTATAGAGAAGCTGCAGTGTTGACTGGTATAAGTGATCATGAAGGTGATTTTGCTGATAGTTTTTAAAAAATAATAGAAAGGAAGGTTGAAAAAGATAGATATGAAGTATATAAGAGAGGCATGGTGAAATTTTTAAAAAGCAATTATGAACAGTAGAAAATTTTACTAAAAGTTATTTATTTAGCTCATGGCTAGAGATACAGTGTTTATCTTAGGTAGGATCTACACTTCCATATATGTATATCTAAATTTTGGATGTATGCTATAATTTCTGGGGTGGTGAAAGCAAAGTCACTAGCACTGCCATTATACTTTCTCATCTTACAATCGGTGATAATGTGCTGGATCATCTGTTGTGTAGCAATGCAGTCACACTCAGGCATTGAAATTCTATTTCACTTACAGTGGAAGGCTGCACAGTTCCCGTGGTTGGTTCGAAACCTGTCCAGTGTGGACCATAGTCTACAAGGGAGTTTGAAAGCAGGTGGTGGCATCTTTTTCACAGGAGGCATTGTTGGGTAGTATTTGTCATTGAGTCTCTTCTGCCATTCAACGGAGGTTTGGTAGTTGCTTTACTAAAAGTGTAAACAACCTATGGGATAGGTTTGAAGTAATTGTTGCGGAGTGTGAAAACAGGTATGTACCTTAGAAAGTGGTAAAGAATGATAAGGGCCCGTTATACTATAGCAGGGAAAAAGCTTAAGAAGGTTAGAAAGAAATATAGTTAAGAAAGGTTGCAGAAGTAAGGAGAAATTGAAGGAACTTACCAGGAAATTGAATTTAGAAGAATATGTCAGGTAAGGATAACATGATGGCAAACATAATTGGCAGCCATTATGAATTTTAGAGAGTAATGGAATGATATGTATACATACTTTAAGGCAGACACAGGTTCAAGGAAGGGCATTCTCAAGACCATTAATGAACAAGGGGAGTGTATATGTGAAGACCTACAGAATGCAGAATTATTCAGTCAGTAGTATGTAAAGGTAACTGGATGTAAGGAAAGTATCCAGGTAGAGGAGGCCACTAATGCAGGCAAATTACGTAAATTTTTACATGATAATAAAGATATTTATAAAAAATGTACAAAAGTTGAAAGCACAAAAAACTGCTAAGATTGATAAGATTTCTGTGGATGTACTAAAGGCAATGGGTTGGGTGGGTTGGGATATAGTGCCATATCTGAATTAATTATTTGATTACTGTTTACCGTAAAGTGGGGTAACTTCGGCCATACAGGGTAACTTCGGCCACTGACGAATAGCAATACTTATTTTCTCCTGCCTCCTAAACTGAAAAAGATAAACCACTTGCAACAACTGAAATGCACGTACGATAGAATGCTGTATCAAAACTCGGTAGTCCAACGAACATTGGCGGTCTCATTTTTGAGTCAATCCATTTTTTTCGCAGCCCCGACTATTGCCTTGTCTGGTAACAGCAGAAAAGAAACTGTTCTGTAGCCCCAGCATTCGATTCTCCATTCCAGTGGTTTATGGGGTCAAAATGTAAGTACGTCTGGTAACTGATCAACCTAATTTGATGCATTTTATTCAAATAGGTTCTTCAGGGAATAGTTTTGTGATGAAAGTTGTCCACTTCCGGGGTAACTTCGGCCATGCCAAGAACGTACAGGAAAACATGACGCGGCCGCGGGTTTTGTAATTACGAGCCTGTTTACTTCAAGAATGCTTTAGAAGAGATTAATAAAGCCACAATAACAATAAACGGGGAAGTTTATCCTGACAGGGAGGAGAAAGACGGTTCCAATTTTCAATTATAAATAGACGGAAATCAGTTGACATGGACGAGGCGCAATTAAGAACTTGATTGATGGCCCAGATATTTTCTAATTTAGAATACAGTGTATTATGAGAACAGTCTACAAGATTGCTTCTTTTTCGATCTCCTTTTCCCTCCATACTATTGGGCTTTATGATTTTCGTACTTTTTATTTATTATCTTTTGTACCATTACGAATAATTACGCAATGCAACACATAATTTGTAATATCATACAATGCCTGTATGCTTAGGTTAAATGAAATAGTTTCTTTCTTTGCGAAAAATGTGAATTTGATCACTATACTTCTGTTTCACCACAAATCGTTTTAATTTGTTTGTGATTGTTGATACTGGGCTTTCTGCAGGCTTTTAAAAAACCTTCACAGTGGCTGAAGTAACACTACATTGAAGAAAACTTCGTTTTAAGAGATATTTTTATGGCGGCCGAAGTTACCCCAAAACATGGGGTAACTCCGGCCACTCTTTCGATAATCATAATTCATTACTGAATAACAATTAGAATTATGTTCATATTTAGAAATGAAGAACAAACATGGCAGAACTTATATTATATTTTTCAGAAAATTAGAGGGAATATTTCACATTTTAATTTAAAAAATATACGAGAAAGTGGCCGGTACATAAAGAGCGATTAAATGAATGGAGAGTTTCAATAGTATCCGGATTGTACAAGGGAAAGGGTAATAAACGTAAAGTAGATAATTACAAGCTAATCAGCTTAACATGCGTTGTTTGTAAGTTGTGGGAAAGCATTCTTTCAGATTACCAGTATATTAGGCACATTTGTGAAATTACTAACCAGTTTGATAGTAGGCAGTTGGGGTTTAGGAAACATTATTCCAATGAGGCACCACTTGTAGGATTCCTTTCTATAATTTTTTTAAAACTATCAGCAAGAGGTCAAATGGACTTCATTGCTATTGACCTATTCAAGGCTTTTGATTGTGTCAACCATGGAAGATTACTTATGAAAATGAGGGATACTGGTCTAGAAAGAAAGAATGGTTGAGTGGGTTGCTAAATTTCTAGTAAAGAGAACTCAGAGAATTAGATTAAGTATCATATTGTGTAATGATTGGGGGCGGGGGGGGGGGGTCACACAAGGCAGTATTTTTGGATCATTATGTTTTCTTATGTATAAAAATGATATAAGTAAAAGACTGGAATTGCAGCTAAGATATACTGTATAGAGTGGAAATGAAGTTACAGGATTGTGATCAACTACAATAAGACGTAGACAATGTTCTGAAATGAACGGCAGGCTACGGTGTGATGGTGAAGAGGATGAAAAGTCAGGTTGTAAGTTTCACCAATAGGAAAAGACTTTTCAGCTCTAATTACTGGTTGATGGGGTGATAGTACCTCATGTGGATCACTGCAATTACCTAGGTGTTAATGTAAGGAATGTTCTTCATTGGGATAATCACATTAACAAGGTTATACAGGAAGGTTGCAGGTCTCTTCACATGGTTATGAGTGTATTTAGGGGTTGTAGTAAAGAGAAGAGGGTATATAAGTCTCTGGAAAGGCCCTAATTAGAGTATGGTTCCATTGTATGGGACCCACGACTACTTGGTACAAGAACCAGAAAAGATCCAAATGATAGAAACATGACTTGTTCTTAGTGATTTTCGACAAAAGAGTAGTGTTACAAAAATGTTGCAAACTTCGGGCTGGCAAGACTTGGGAGTAAGGAGACGAGCTGTTCATCTAAGCGGTATCCTCTGAGCTGTCAGTGGAGGGATGGAGTGAGATGACATTAGTAGTCAAATAAGCTCGAGTGGAGCTTTTAAAAGTAGGAAAGATCATAATATGAAAATCCAATTGAAATTCAAGGGGAAAAATTGGATCAAATATTAATTTATAGTATGACGAATAAGGGGGAATAAGGGATTGAAAAAGTTTATCAAGGGAAATGTTCAATAAATACCCAAATACTTTTAAAATGTTTAAGAAAAGGGTAGGTAAACAGTGGATAAGGAATCTGCCGTCTGGGCAACAGCCCTAAATACAGATTGATTGATTGATTGATTGATTGATTGATTGATTGATTGATTGATTGATTGATTGATTGATTGATTGATTGATTGATTGATTGAGGTAGTTTCCCATCGCTTTTTTTTCGGAACCAGAAGTTGCTATTATTTACAAATCTTCTAAGCCCATTGAAATATATACACCAACCAACCCTATAAGTGACACTTTTCACCCCATTCATAACAGATACACTGCTTAGAGAATGGTATTACACGCATTGCTCATACGTTAGTCACTTTCAATATTGTCAATGCAAAGAATGAGACTGAGGCAGATCAATGAAAGTTGCAAATAACTTCTAGTCAACACCAGAAGACACTGGTGCACCGTACACATTAGGCCTTGCCAGCAAAGACAAAGTATACTAAAAGTTAGCAGTTTATTAATTATTTTAGGATAAACCACAAACTCACCTTGAATGCACATCCACTTTCACTAGGCATGTCACAAGTTTGAAGATAGAAGTTGAAGTGGAGGCCAGAAGGACAAGTGAGTACTTTTGGATGGTTATTTGTGCACTGAATATATGAGTTGCATTGACCCACTACAGGAAAATATCCATTAGGCTTCAAACACTGCAATCAAAAAATGCATTTATGAAAAATGTTAACAGTTTATCAGTACTTCTTTACTTCTCACATGTGAAATTATTTTCCTGCAGTGAAGATGATGGCCTATTATAAAGTAAGACTAATATTTCAGTAATATCCCTTCACTGCTTTGAAATTTCAAACTTATGATACTGTACAGCCGCTAAATCCATTGGGCCATCACATCATTTTTTAGTGATACAAATCCTACTCTTCTTCTGAACTACAAGATAATGAGCTTTTGGCCTTTTGCTGTGTCAAAGAAACAAGGTGAAATTCTTTACGTTTTGCAGTGAACTTTGCTCTGCATCTTCAGAAGAAAATCTTGACTGTTCGTGAGAAAGACTTCTCAATAATGAAGGTTTGAATTTAAGAATGCTTTACCGTTTGCCTGTAGTAAGTGGTACTCTAATTCATCACCAGATGACTCACTGAAAGATAGCATTCCAAGTGGAAGCTGACGACACAATCAAAACTCCAATTAAGATGTTTCTTGTTACATTGTATGTGCATTGTTAAGTAACAGCAAGGTCATCATATGAATCAGGGAAAAATGTGGTAGAGAAATCTATATGTATAAAGTAACTTGTCCTGACTGACTGACTGACTGACTGATTCATCATCGCCGAGCCAAAACTACTGGACATTAAGAAATGAAATTTTGAGGATACATTTATATTACAATGTACGTGCTTGCTAAGGGAGGATTTAAGGATATACCATTGCCAAGGGGGTGAAAATGGGGGTGAATTTTTGAAATGAGTGTATCTATATCTCAAAACTTTAAAAGTTTACAGATCTAAAAACTGGTATTTAAGATCTCTTCTAAAAAATAAGAAACACATATTATTTGTTTTCGGAAAATCCCAATAGGAAGGGTGAAAAGGAGTGAAAAAAGGGTTGAATGCCTTTAATGAGGATACTTGTATCTCAGAAACTGAAGACATTACAGACCTGAAAATTTGTATTTGGGATCTCCTTTAAAAATAAAGAAACACATATTTTTTTTGTTTTTGGAAAATCCTATTAATGTGGGGGGAAAAGGGGAGTGAAATTTTAAAATGAGTGTATCTATATCTCAAAACTTTAAATGTTTACAGATGTAAAAATTGGTATTTAGAATCTCCTTTAAAAATAAAGAAACACGAATTTCTTCTTTCGGAAAACCAATGGGAGGGGTGGAAAGGGTGAAAAAGTGGTTGAATGCCTTTAATCAGGATACTTATATCTCAGAAACTGAAGATATTACAGACCTGAAAATATGTATTTGGGAGATCTTATAAAAATAAAGAAATGCATAATTTTTGTTTTTGGAAAATACCATTAATGGGCAGGGGGTGCTGAAAAGGGGGGTGATTTTTAAAATGAGTGTATCTATATCTCAAAACTCTAAATGTTTACAGATGTAAAAATTGGTATTTAGAATCTCCTTTAAAAATAAAGAAAGAAGCATTATTTGTTTTCAGAAAATCCCAATAGGAGGGGTGAAAAAGGGTGAAGGAGTGGTTGAATGCCTTAAATGAGGATACTTATATCTCAGGAACTGAAGATATTACACACCTGAAAATGGGTATTTGGAATCTCACTTAAAACAAAGAAACACTTATTTTTTTGTTTTTGTAAAATCCAATTAATGAGGGTTAAACGGGAGTGACAAATTGGGGTGAATTTTTAGAAAGATTATAACTTCAGTGTATCTCAGAAACATAAAATGTTACAGACGTAAAAATTGGTATTTGGAATCTCCTGTAAATGTAAGGAAATACAGGTGATTTGTTTTTGGAAACTCCACTTAAGGGTAACTAAAAATGGGGTGAAATTTTGAAATGAGCATTTCTAAAGTATATCTCAAAAACTGAACGTGTTACGTAAGTGAAAAATAGTATTTTTTATCTCTACTAAAAATAAAGAAACATCTATTTTTTGTTTCTGGCAAAGCACTTGGGGGGGGGGGGGGAGGGGGTAAGAGTGAATGAAGAAGGGGTTGAATTCTTGGAGTATTTCTACAGTATATCTCAAAAACTTAACATGTTACAGAAGTGAAAAGTAGTATTTTTTATCCCTACAAAAAATAAAGAAACATGTATTTTTTGTTTTCGGAAAAAACACTTGGGTGGGGGTGGGGCGGTAAGAGTGAATGAAAAAGGGGTTGAATTCTTTTCATTACGATACTGATATCTCAGAAACTGAAGATGTTACAGACGTCAAGTATGGTATTTGAAATCTCCTTCAAAATAAAGAAATACGTAGTTTTTTTTTGTTTTCGGAAATCCACTTAAAGGGGGGCGGAGGGAATTGAAAAATTAGTTGAAATATTTGTATGAAGATATTATTGTCCCAAAAACGAAAGATTTTGCAGACATGAACATTGGTATTTGGAATCTTTTTAAAAGTAAAGAAACACGTATTCTTGGAAAATCCAATGAAGGGGGGCGGAGGTGAAAGGAATGAAAAATGAATTGAGTTAATTGTATGTGGATACGTATATCTAATGAAAACTAAAGTTGTTACAGACATGACAAATGGTATTTGTATCTCCTTTAAAAACAAAGAAAATCATGTTTTGGGGGGAAATATCTTGGGAGGCGGGGGTGAAAAGGAGTTAAATTCCTTTTATGAGGACACATATCTCAAATTCGAAGATGTTATAGTCATGATAATTGGTATTTAGAAGATCCTTTACTATTAAATAAACAAGTATTTTTGGCGGAAAAATCTACTTCGGGCGGGTGGGGGTGGGGGTGGGGTGAGTGTGATAGGAAGTGAAAAAAAGTTAATTATTTTGATGGGGATACTCATATCTGAAAACTGAAGGTGACAAGCGTGAACATTGGTATTTGGAATCTCCTTTAAACATAAAGAAACACGCCTTCCTTATTCTTGGTTGGAGGGGAGTAAATCAACTTAACGTCGGTATCGGTAGGGTGAAAAGGTAGTTGAGACCAATTGATTTTACTGTTCATAATGTACTTATTCTGATCATAAACCGATCATTTTAAATCTTTCCTGGGTTTGTTTCCAAGAGCCATCTTTTCCTTTGGAGAACTTAAAGTTAGATTACAGTAGATTCTCCTAGCATATAAATAAAAATTTAAACACATTTGAAATAAACAATAGGAATTATATAAACTGTGCAATTGTTCACATCTATAATAAAGTCAATAATGCACGGAAGTATATCATTCGTATTGCCAGAAAAATCTCCTGCACTTGCCTACGCGCGACAATGGTCCTGGACACATTGTCCATAATGAGAATGTAATTTACCGCCAAGTAGCGGCCTTGCATCTTGCTGTGGGGTCCAGAACAATAATAATAATAATAATAATAATAATAATAATAATAATAATCTAAATTCAACTAATATCACCCACCCTAATAATAATAATAATAATGTTCTGGACCGTCGTCAAAATGTGCGGACCGCGCTAGAAGCGGGTCCTGGCTGGGTATTGATTATGAATGCAGCCCTGCCGCGGGTTCAGTACCGCCAAAGCACCCAAGACGACACCACTCCGGATCTCCTCAAGGATTTGATTCATAATAAAAATGCTTACAGGAAAAAATGGCAAAGATTTAGTGACCCAACTGACCGGGTGGAATACCTGGACCTAGCCTGGGAAGTACGAAATTGATTCCTGGAAAAAAGATTCAAAAATGGGATAAACTTTGCCGTAATCTCTCAGAAAACAAGTCAGATTACGAATTTCGGCGGATTATCTATAAAACGTTAAGCATTTAATTATAAATTTCAGTATAATACCGTAGCAAAACATGGGTACCTTGCTAGTAATTATCTATAGGGAATAACTTGTCCCGACTGACTTACAGATTCATCATCGCTGAGCCAAAACTACTGGACATAAATGAATGAAATTTGGGATACATTCATATTACAATGTAGGTGCTCGCTACAGGAGTTTTTTTTTGGATATTCCGTCGCTAAGGGGGTGAATTTTTAAAACGAGTGTATCTATATCTCAAAACTTTAATAGTGTACAGATGTAAAAATTGGTAATTAGAATCTCCTTTAAAAATAAAGAAACACGTATTATTTTGTTTATGGAAAATCTCAATAGGAGGGGTGAAAATGGGTGAAAAAAATTTAAATACCTTTAATGAGGATACTTATATCTCAGAAAATGAAGATATTACAGACCTGAAAATTCGTTTTTGGGATCTCCTTTAAAAATAAAGAAGCACATATTTTTTGTTTTTGGAAAATCCAATTAATGGGGGGTGGAAATAGGGGTGAATTTTTAAAATGAGGTTTTCTGTATCTCAAAAACTTAAAGGTTTACAGACATAAAAAATTGGTATTTGGAATCTCAGAAAACACGTACTTTTTTGTTTTTGGAAAATCCCATTAAGGGGGGTGAAAATAGGGGAAAACTGGTTGAACACCTTTTATGAGGAGACTTATACCTCGAAAACTGAAGATGTTACAGACATGAAAATTGGAATTTGGAATCTCCTTTGAAAAGAAAGAAACACGTATTTTTGTGTTTTTGGATAATCCGATGAAAAGGAGGTGAACAGGAGTGACAAGCGTGGTGAGTTTTTAGAAAGACTATATCTGCAAATTATCTCAGACAGGTAACATATTACAGATTTGAAAACTGGTCATTGGAATTTCCTGTAAAAGTAAAGAAACATAAATATTTTTTTTGGAAAATCCACTTAAGGAGAACTGAAAAAGGGGGTGAATTTCTAAAATTAGCATATCTACAGTATACCTCAAAAACTCAACATTATGCAGACGTGAAAACTGGTATCCGGAATCTCCTTTCAAAATAAGGAAACACTTATTCTTTTGTTTTTGGAAAAACCCTTAATGGGGGAGATAAAATAATTGAAAAATAGTTTAATGATTTGTATTGAGTATTTGTATTAAGTGGGGAGTGTGAAAGGAAGTTAAAAAATGGAATTCCTTTTCTGGAGAAACTTATATCTCAAAACTGAATGTTACAGATGTGGAAATTGGTATTTGGAATCTCCTTTGAAAATAAAGAAACACGCACTTTTGGGAGGGGGAAATCAGCTTAATGGGTAGGAGGGGGGTGGTGGAAAAGAAGTTGAATTACGTTAATGAGGATACTTACGTCTCAAAAACTGAATATGTTAAAGACGTGAAAACTGGTATTTGGAATCTCCTTTAAAAATATAAAAACATGCATTTGTTTTTTTTTTTCAGAAAATCTACGTAAGGGGTGTGGGGTTGAAAATAAGTAAATAAAGATCTGAAATATATTTATGAAGATACTTTATCTTAAAAACTGAAGCTGTTACAGACATGAAAGTTGCTATTTTGAATTTCCTTTCACAATAAAGAAACACGTATTTATTTTGTTTTTGGAAAGTCCACTTAAGGCGGGAGAGGGGTGGAAAGAAGTGAAAAAGAAAAAGTTGAATTACTTCTACGAGTATAAAATTATCTCAAAAACTGAAGGTGTTACAGACATACAGACATGAAAACTGGTATTTGGAATGCCTTCTAAATATAATAAAACACATATTTTGTTGTTTTTGGAAAATCCAGTTAAGGGGCTGAAAGGGATTGGAAAAGCGGTTGAATTTTTTTAATGAGTACCGGTATACCGCCATTATATGTCAAAAACTTAACATGTTAGAGACAGGAAACTTGTATTTGGAATGTCCTTTAAAAATGCAGGAACATAATTATGTACCTTTTTGTTTTTGGATAAGGCACTTAACGGGGGGGGGGGGGGGGTGAAAAAAGTGAAAATTAGTTGAATTATTTTTTATGAGGATACTTATATCTTAAAAACTAAATATGTTACAGACGTGAAAGGGTGTGGGGGAAGAACTGATCAAGGGGTTGAATTCTTTTTATGGGGATACTTATGTATATCTCAAAAAATGAAGATGTTACAGATGTGGGGATAGGAGGGGGTGTATTTATGTATTTACTTTTTTGACTTGAGAGAAGACTGTTTCTCACATGCACAGTTCTATGTCACATGGTTGCCTTAACCACAAGAGGTAGTACCACAAACATGGTTTACAAAGAATTTCTGGGGTAAACGGAGCTCAATTTTTGGGTGAGTTTTTATACTTCAGGAATTTTCAGATAATGTCTTAGTACAATGCCGAGGAACAATTACTTTGATCACATTACGAAATCCACGCGAGCGAAGCCGCGGGTAATTGCTAGTAGAAATATATAAAATAACTTGTTCTGGCTGACTGTTTCATCATCGCTGAGCCAAAACTACTGGACATAAAGAAATGAAATTTTGGGGATACATTCATATTAAGATGTAGGTGCTCGCTAAGAGAGGATTTTTGAATATTCCATCGCTAAAGGGGTAAAAAGGGGGGTGAAATTTGAAAATGTGTGTATCTATATCTCAAAACTTTAAAAGTTTACAGGTGTATAAATTGGTATTTAGCATCTTCTTTAAAAATAAAGATACACGTGTTTTTTGTTTTCCGAAAATCCCAATAGGAGAGCTGAAAAAGGGTGAAAAACTGTTGAATGCCTTTAATCACGATACCGGTACTTATATCTCAGAAACTGAAGATATTACAGACCTGAAAATTGGTACTTTTCATCTCTTTTAAAAATAAACACGGATTTTTTTGTTTTTGTAAAATCCAATTAATGGGAGGGTGAAAAGTGGGTGAATTTTAAAAATGAGTGTATAGCTCTAAACTTTGAAAGTTTACAGATGTAAAAATTGGCATTTAGAATCTTCCTTAGAAATAAAGAAACATGTAATTTTTTTTTGTTTTCGGAAAATCCCAATAGGAGGGATGAAAAGGGGTGAAAAAGGGGTTGAATGCCTTTAATGAGGATACTTATATCTCAGAAACTGAAGATATTACAGACCTGAAAATTGGTGTTTGGGATCTCCTTTAAAAATAAAGAAACATGTATTGTTTTGTTTTTGGAAAATCCAAACAGTAGGGGGATGAAAAGGGGGTGAATTTTAAAAAAGGGTGTATATATACATATCTCATAACTTTTAAAGTGTACAGATGTAAAAATTGGTATTTAGAATCCCCTTTAAAAATAAAGAAACACATATTTTTTGTTTTCTGAAAATCCCAATAGGAGGGGTGAAAAAGGGGTTGAATGCTTTAAATGAGGATACTTATATCTCAGAAACAGAAGATATTACAGACCTGAAAATTGGTATTTGGGATCTCCTTTGAAAATAAAGAAACACATATTTTTTTTTTTTTTGGAAAATCTAACAAATGGGGGTTAAACAGGAGTGACTAATTCGGGTGAATTTTTAGAAATACTATATCTACAGTATATCTCAGAAACGTAAAATGTTACAGACATAAAAATTGGTATTTGGAATCTCCTATAAAAGTAAAGAAACATAGGTGATTTGTTTTTGGAAACTCCACTTAAGGGGAACTAAATAGGGGGTGACATTTTAAAATGAGCATTTCTACAGTATATCTAAAAACATAAAATGTTACCGAAGTGAAGAATAGTATTCTTTATCTCTATTGAAAATAAAGAAACATGTATTTTTTGTTTTCTGAAAAACCACTTGGGTGGAGGGGTAAAAGTGACTGAAAATGGGACTGAATTCTTTTAATTAGGATACTGATATCTCAAAAGCTGAAGATGTTACGGACGTGAAATTTGGTATTTGGAATTTCCTTTAAAAATAAAGGAATGCTTATTTCTTGTTTTCAGAAATCCACATAAAGGGAGGAGGGAAATTGAAAAATTAGTTGAATTATTTGTATGAGGATACTATTATCTCAAAAATGAAAGATTTTGCACACATGAAAATTGGTATTTGGAATCTGCTTTAAAATTAAACAAACACGTATTCTGGGAAAATCCAATTAATGGGGTGTGTGAAAAATTGAAAAATTAATTTAATTAATTGTATGAGGATACTTACATCTAATAAAAACTAAAGTTGTTACAGACGTAAAAATTGATATTTGGATCACCTTTAAAAACAAAGAAGAAAGCGTTTTTGGGCGAAATCATTTTGGAGGGCGAGGGTGAAAAGGAGTTGAATTCCTTTCATGTGGACACATATCTCAAAAACTGAAGATGTTAGAGTCATGATAACTGGTATTTAGAAGACCCTTTACTATTAAAGAGACAAGTATTTTAACGGGAAATTCACTTAAGATGGGGGAGGGGGGATTGTGAAGGGAAGTGAAAAAAGTGAATTCTCTTTATGGGGATACTTATATCTCAGAACTGAAGGTAACAGATGTGAACATTGGTATTTTTAATCTCCTTTAAACATAAGGAAACACGCCTTCTTTTTTTGGTGGGGGGGAGGGGTAAATCAACTTAACAGCAGTGGGGTGAAAAAGGAGTTGAGACCAATTGATTTTACTATTCATAATGTACTTATTCTGATCATAAACTGATCATTTTTAATCATCTTTCCTGGGTTCGTTTTCAAGAGCCAATTTTTCCTTTGGAGTACATAAATTTAGATTACAGTAGATTCTCCTGGCATATAAATAAAAATTTAAACACATTTGAAATAAACGATATGAATGATATTGACCGTGCAATTGTTCATCTCTATAATAAGGTCAATAATTCACGGAAGTATATCATTCGTGTCACCAGAAATCTCGTGCACTTTCCTATGCGCGACGATGGTGCTGGTCACATTGTCAGCAATGACAATGGCTGCAGATGTAATTTACCACCAAGTAGCGGTCTTCCATCTTGCTGTGGGTTCCAGACCATTAATAATAATTGTACCGGGCGGTACACCTCTACACCGTTTATTTAAAAGTTGCGCCAGTTGAAACTCCTCTTCTGGAGGAAGGTTGAACTTTATCTATTCTATTAATTCTCTACTTTCTCAGAAGATGTCACCACGTGGAAAATTTTGAGTTTTTGAACTGTGTCACTTTTGATGTGTTTTTGTTTCGCTTGAAGTAAGAAGTGTGAACTTTCTCTTCTAGAGGACACTACTGAAGATCAACAATAGTGCGACCTAGTGCGGAATCAAAGAACTATTTTGTTGGAGAAATTTTTATTTCAAGAGTTTGTTCTTTGTTAAATTTTTTTTCTGTCATGGTTTACGTTGGCTGTATACCCCTCTTTTTCCCCTTATTTTGGATCTAGCCAATCCCGAATTTCTTTAATTAATTTTCCACCAATAATGTGTTTCTTTTTCCTCTATGTAGGGGTTTCTTTTCCCTAGCCAATAAAGATTTTGTGGGAGGGCGTTTTCTTTCCCCTAACGCCTAGAATCTTCCGCGAGAGGATATAAACTGCTGATTTTGGGGTCTCCGGGCCACTTCTGTTCCATCTTTCAGTGTATTAAGTACATAGCAGGAGGCGGGAAGCGCCTCTTTCTTCTTCAGCCGTTCAACACCAGGTAATGGCCTATTAATAACTTCTTTTCTTGCTAGGTCGGCAGTTTAACACTCGCGGCGGGTTCGAAGCATTTCCATCATGTAACCTTTTCCTAAAATGTAATTACTCTTTTCATCTTTTTCTTGTAAGGCTACATATTGGGATAGAGAGTGCTAACCCTCTCGAGCTCCCACTCACATTTGTTTTGAGGTGAACTTATTTTCTCAAACTATTCTTCGTTTATGTAATGTAAAGTGTTCTTCTCTAAGTCACCTCTGTAGTATGGGATTAGCCCTTGCGTTAGCGGCCCAGAGCCAGATTAGGTTTTAAAAAACAAAGTGTATTAGGAGTGCAAGATCGCCTCCTCTCAAATTGTTATTTTAGAGGTCATGTAATCAACCTTCTTTTCATGTAATAGACCTCTGTAGGTTGGGTATTTTACCCCTGTGAATACGTCCTTAGAGGACAGCTTGAAGGTAGAGTTTGGTGTGGCCTTTGAGAGGCTTAAATTTTAAGAGCGGATCGCTCTTTTGAAAATGGAGTGTCATATGCCTCGTGGAGGCTTTTCTGTGTAATTCGGAGCCAGGGGCTCCTAGGGATGAATGGGGTTTTCTGCCCCTCTGTTAAAACTTGTGTTTGTGGTAAAACTGAGCTGATCGCTGAAGTCAGGGCGTGAAGCCCAAAACCTGTAAATATTGTATCTCCCCTTGTTTTGCTACATTGTACCTGCCATGTCTGTTATTGCTTTATTTTTGAAAAGAAAATATAACCTAGTTAAATTTTAAATTAATTTTACATTAACTTTGATTCCGTAGTTTGAAACCCATTCACGCCCGCACCTTCTTACGCATCTACCTACCGCTAAAACACGGTAACAAGTGGTAGCAGAGCGTGGTTGAATGGGTCTCAATTTAGCCCCTTTTGACGGCTAAACATTGCTTTGATTCGAACTCTAACAATTTTCTCAGTTGCTGGAATTTTTGAGTTTTTCAAAATTGTTCTGTCATCATGCCCGGCCCTCGCGATGTTCTCCTCCTTAACTACTTGCGCAAAGAGGAGTTGATATATGAGTTAACTATCAGAAACGTTCAATCTGGAGGCACGGTTGCAATAGATACTAACAAGCTTAGAGAGTCCCTTGATTTGCCCATTTCCATCCCCAATTTGGGAGAGAAAGAAATTGATGACTCTCTTTCCACGATCGTCGAAAATATTACTGGGCTAGCATCTGTAGTCAGCTTTTTTGATGAAAACGATCCGTCTCCCAATCAAATTAAGCGTGTGCAAGGCAGGCTGTATCACTTTGCAAATAGAGTTAATGATCTGTTGTCTCTAAAGGTGAATGACGTTCAGAGGAAGCAAGCTAATACGCTCCTTGAAACTATTTCTGAATTGTCTAATAAGGTCACTCAATTGCTAACCGGCGAAGCTCCTCCCAAAACTGATCAACCCGCCACGGTGAATGTAGGTAACGAGGAAGAGCCTCCTCAGGGAGAAGTCAATAGGATAACCGTTGCTGCTCAAACTATCTCTGCCCCATCGAACAACGAATCTGAACGCCGTGCGTCATTGAGTAACATCCGCTCTGAATTAACTTCTTTGCCCTTGAAACCTTTAACGACTATGTCACCTGGGTTCAGTAGCTTGCCTCATCCATTGGCAATGTTGCTTAGAGGTATCTCTAAGTTTTCCGTCAACACCACCAGTGATGTAATTTCATTTTTAAGATTTCTAGTGGAATTTCAGGATCATGCCCTTGTGTTTTCTCTTTCGCCATGTCAAATTTTGCAAATTATCTATCCGTATGCTATTGGTATTCTCTCTGATAAAATCGTAAGAGCCATTGCCGAGCAATCATCTATTGAGGATTTCCATGCCCATTTGCTAGCTAACTTCATCCCGGCTAGGGCCAGGTCCTCCCTGATTCAGAAGTACTATTACCGTGTACAGCGCTTGGATGAAAACTTGGCTGATTTCATTCAAGATATCAAATTCTACACTAGGGTGTTTGCTCTGCACTTTCCTGAAGATCAGATTGTGCAGGCTATTGTAGAAGGTATTTCGCCATCCTACAGGTCATATTTGTGTTTCGCGGCGTGTCCGCAAACCTTCTCTGAACTTGAAGCATTGGCCGTCTCAGCGGAAGGAGTTAGATACGCCGATTCTTTGCGTGTCGCGAAAGAACCCCCGCCTTCCTTTAGTAACACTCGGCCTCCACCTCGCCGACCAGTCAATCCCCGTAAATGTTATGCTTGCGGGTCGCCTGAACATCTGCGGAATAAGTGTCCTCTGATCAAGTCAAGTGGGACAAGGAATGGAGTAGGGTCATCACAAGGCTGTTTTAAGTGTGGGGCCTTCTCACATATCGCCAAGAATTGCCCAAACTCAAATAGCACCCCCTCCTGCTCAACTTCTGGTGCAAATTCCAGCTATTCCAATAATAAAAAGTGACTAGTGGCGTCGGCTGAGCCGACTAATCCATCTTCCCAAGACTTAGCCCCTAGTAAACAGGTTGTAAATGCAGAGAACGACCAGCCTTCAAATTTATCTTTTGAATGCCCTAAAGAGTGTCTTAGGATCGCGGCGGATACCCCCGCACCTGTTCCGTTTCTTAAGATTGAGTTAAATAATGAGCCTATAACAGCTCTCTTAGATTCAGGCAGTGTTTGTTCCATTATTTCGGCTGATTGGTATTCTAAATTGAAATCTGTTTGTAAACTCCCTGACTATGACTCATCTCCTGTTCAATATGTTTCGGCTAATTCATCTCCATTAGAAATTCTAGGTTCCTTACATGTCAAAATTCGGGTTTTTAAATTTACATGGAAGATCAAATTGTTTGTGGCCAAGCGTTTGTCTTGCCCCATCATATTGGGAGCGGACTTCATTTCTCACACTGGTCTTGTGCTCGATCTCCAGAGTAGGTCGTGCACATTCAAATTTGCGTCCAATTGTAGAATTCCCTTGTTAAAGTGTAATTCTGTATCATGTTCATCTATTTCGCCTACCCAGGATGAGATGTTGTTAGACCTTAGACATCTACCTGAGGAGCAGGCTGATAGTATTCGGAAACTGTGTCAGTCGTTTCCCGAGGTGTTCTCTGATACTCTTGGTGTTACTGACCTTATTGAATACAAAATTGAGGTCACGGATTCAATTCCTGTCCGTTTTCCACCGTATAGGCTATCTCCACCTAAAATGAAGGCTCTGAAAGAAATCATCGATCAGATGTTGAAAGATGGTATTATTAGGCCCTCTAAGTCAGCGTATTCTTCGCCTATTTTTCTAGTCCCGAAACCCCAAGGAGGCTTCAGGCCTGTCATTGATTACAGGGCTCTCAATCGGAAGGTGGTGTTGCAATCTGTGCCCCTTCCCGACCTTCATTCTTGCTTTTCATGGTTTCGTAAGGCCAAGTTCTTCACCATCTTGGACTTGAATCAGGCCTATAATCAAATTCCCCTTGCCGAAGAGTCTAAACATCTTACAGCGTTTGCCACGGACTGGAATTTATATGAATACAACCGCGTGCCTTTCGGGCTCCCCACGGGGGCAGCTGTGCTCACTAGGCTACTAGATAGGGTCTTTTCCGACATCAAATTTGAGTACTTATATCACTACTTGGATGATGTCGTCGTATTTTCCGAAACCTTTGAAGAACATCTAGATCATTTGCGAGAAGTTCTCAATCGCCTTCGTAAGGCTGGGTTAACTGTTAAGTTGTCCAAGGTTGCCTTTGCTAAGCCCTCTATGTCATTCCTAGGGCATATTGTGTCACCTGATGGTGTAGCAGTCGATCATTCTAGAACACAGGCCATCCGTGATTTTAAACCTCCCAAGGACATTAAAGGTATCGCCAGGTTCATTGGCATGGTGAATTTCTTCAGGAAGTTCATTCCTAACTTCGCTAATAGAGCGGCGCCCTTAAACCTTCTTCGTAGGAAAGGCATCAAATTCGAGTGGGGACCTTCTCAACAAGCCGCTTTCGAAGATCTGAAATTAGCTCTCTGTAATGCCCCTGTACTTGCTATGCCTGATTTCTCGAAGAAATTCATCGTCCAAACCGACGCATCGTCGTCAGCAGTAGCTGCAGTTCTTCTTCAAGAGACTGAACTAGGGAGGCGACCCATCGCCTATGCGTCTAGGACATTGTCAGCTCAAGAAGCAAAGTACTCCATATATGAGCTCGAAGGGTTGGCAGTCTTATTCGCCTTAGAAAAGTTCCGTCTCTATCTGGAACATGTCAAATTCGACCTGGAGACAGATAATCAAGCCTTAAGCTGGGTCTTAGGTAGGCCGCGTCGTACTGGTCGTATAGCCCGTTGGGCCATCCGTATTTCTGCCTTCCAATTTGATGTACGACATATCAGAGGTACCGAAAATGTTGTTGCTGATGGACTCAGCCGTATGTTTCATAACGACGTCGAAACCCACGAACCGGTCGACAGTTCATCACCTTCCGAGTCCATACTATCCGAGGTTAATGCCATCCTAACAGATGCTCCCATGCTTTTTAGGGATATTGAGAAATACCAACGTGAAGATCCGACGCTGGCTCCTATAATGGAAACCCTTTCTTCTGGGGAACATGCTGTCCCTTATGTTCTGAGGAATGGTGTTCTATGTTGCCCTTCGAGGCATGATAAGTTGATGAAAGTTGTTGTTCCAGCGGTTCTTGTACCTATGATTTTCAAATACTATCATGAGACCCCATTGGGGGGGCATCTTGGAATCTTTAAAACTCGTGAAAAGATTCGTGAAATGTTCATCTGGAAAGGTATGGACGGTGAAATTCGGGAACTCGTGAAAGCTTGTAAATCTTGTTTGCTCAGTAAACCCACCATGTCCACTAAAGTAGGCCTTTTGTCTTCTCATCAAGCGTCGCGCCCCATGGAACGCCTGTATATTGATTATGTGGGACCCTTCCCCCAGTCAAAGGGCAATGCCAACAAGTTCATCTTTGTGTGTGTAGATGGTTTTACAAGATTTTCCTGGTTATTTCCGACTAAGCTGGCTACCGCTCAGTCCACCATTACTTGCCTAAATTCTATTTTTGCTTCTTTTGGTCCGTGCCAATACATTGTATCTGATAATGCTAAAGCTTTTACATCAAATCTGTTTCGTAAATTCTGTTTTGACTTGTCCATCTCTCATGTAACTACATCTGCTTATTACCCTCAACCCTCTCTGGCTGAACGGGTTAACCGTAATCTCAGGTCCGCACTTATTGCCTATCACCATGAAGATCATTCTAGGTGGGACACGTCCCTGCATTGGTTAGCTTTTGCTTTGAATTCGGCGGTTCATGAATCTCACAAATTTACTCCAGCTTCTTTAATGTTCAAGTTTGTTCCCAACTCGCCGCTCTCTAACCTCTGGTCTTTGAATGACATTCTACCCGAGACAATAGATCCGGATAACATTAAAGATCTTTGGAAGAAGGCTAAAGCCAATCTTAAAGTGTCTCATGAAAAGGTTAGGGAAAGGTATGATCGTGGACGGAGACCCACCACTTTGAAGGTAGGTGACCAGGTTATGGTCAAAAATTTTGTTCCCGCGGGCAAGCTTGCCCCCAGATTTCATGGGCCTTGTATCATTCTCGATTTTCTTACGCCGGTTACCTTATTGCTAAGTAATCCAGCCACCGAGAGGATATTTAGGGTTCACCTGTCCCAGGTGAAACCGGTGTAATTTCTGTGTTAACTTGCTTCATATTATTTTGAAAGGATATGAAGGTTATATTTTTTTTTTTTTTGAGTTTCACTTTTAAGGCATTCTGCCCCTTCTATAGGATTTTGTTTCTTATGTAAGCATGTTTGTGAAACCTGCCCCGACCCATTAAACTGCCATCCTGTCTTTGCCACGGCCATTACCACGCTCCCGTCTCCTGCTCCACCTTACACTGTGGCTTCATAATAGTAAATGCCATGGATATCTACACGCCGCTGGCCCCTCAACCTCTCCACAAGCCTGTACCCTCAAAGAAAATGATTGTCCAACACAATTCTGCCGCCTAGCTTTAATGTTTCAGCGCCCCCGCAGCCGCGCAGCGCCGTGCAGCGACTGGGGAGGGGGATGGGCCCCCTCCTCTCCAGCGAGGACGACATGTGCACGGCGAGCCGGAGCTCACCTCCCGGCCAAGGCTGATGTGCGGCGCACGACCTGCAACATGCCCGCAGCCTGTATCTGTTCACCGCGGGCGCGGCGTACTTCAACACCTCTGCTCCCCTCATAGTGCGGGCGAGCGGTATCTCAGGGTACTTGAGGGGTCCGAGCGGCCTCCGTTGGACGCAAGCTGCAACGGCCGGTCTGGCCATCCGACTCAATCTACATCAACTACATGGACAGTCACCATAAGCAATAACTATATTTGGGAATTCAACAACTATATTTGGTGGACATTGCCAAATTTTTCATCACCTTCAAGTATTAAAAGTTTATCTTCAGAAATTCAAATTCTACAAACATAAAGACTTTCATTCTCCTGCAACAACAACATTTTGAAACTGAATTAAGAAATCTTGTAAATGCTTCTGCTATCTATCTTCGTATCAACATCATTACTTGGACTTTGTTTCAAACTGATTTCATGTGTCACCCCTGGAGGAACTTTTGGGGGGGGGAGGTCTGTACCGGGCGGTACACCTCTACACCGTTTATTTAAAAGTTGCGCCAGTTGAAACTCCTCTTCTGGAGGAAGGTTGAACTTTATCTATTCTATTAATTCTCTACTTTCTCAGAAGATGTCACCACGTGGAAAATTTTGAGTTTTTGAACTGTGTCACTTTTGATGTGTTTTTGTTTCGCTTGAAGTAAGAAGTGTGAACTTTCTCTTCTAGAGGACACTACTGAAGATCAACAATAGTGCGACCTAGTGCGGAATCAAAGAACTATTTTGTTGGAGAAATTTTTATTTCAAGAGTTTGTTCTTTGTTAAATTTTTTTTCTGTCATGGTTTACGTTGGCTGTATACCCCTCTTTTTCCCCTTATTTTGGATCTAGCCAATCCCGAATTTCTTTAATTAATTTTCCACCAATAATGTGTTTCTTTTTCCTCTATGTAGGGGTTTCTTTTCCCTAGCCAATAAAGATTTTGTGGGAGGGCGTTTTCTTTCCCCTAACGCCTAGAATCTTCCGCGAGAGGATATAAACTGCTGATTTTGGGGTCTCCGGGCCACTTCTGTTCCATCTTTCAGTGTATTAAGTACATAGCAGGAGGCGGGAAGCGCCTCTTTCTTCTTCAGCCGTTCAACACCAGGTAATGGCCTATTAATAACTTCTTTTCTTGCTAGGTCGGCAGTTTAACACTCGCGGCGGGTTCGAAGCATTTCCATCATGTAACCTTTTCCTAAAATGTAATTACTCTTTTCATCTTTTTCTTGTAAGGCTACATATTGGGATAGAGAGTGCTAACCCTCTCGAGCTCCCACTCACATTTGTTTTGAGGTGAACTTATTTTCTCAAACTATTCTTCGTTTATGTAATGTAAAGTGTTCTTCTCTAAGTCACCTCTGTAGTATGGGATTAGCCCTTGCGTTAGCGGCCCAGAGCCAGATTAGGTTTTAAAAAACAAAGTGTATTAGGAGTGCAAGATCGCCTCCTCTCAAATTGTTATTTTAGAGGTCATGTAATCAACCTTCTTTTCATGTAATAGACCTCTGTAGGTTGGGTATTTTACCCCTGTGAATACGTCCTTAGAGGACAGCTTGAAGGTAGAGTTTGGTGTGGCCTTTGAGAGGCTTAAATTTTAAGAGCGGATCGCTCTTTTGAAAATGGAGTGTCATATGCCTCGTGGAGGCTTTTCTGTGTAATTCGGAGCCAGGGGCTCCTAGGGATGAATGGGGTTTTCTGCCCCTCTGTTAAAACTTGTGTTTGTGGTAAAACTGAGCTGATCGCTGAAGTCAGGGCGTGAAGCCCAAAACCTGTAAATATTGTATCTCCCCTTGTTTTGCTACATTGTACCTGCCATGTCTGTTATTGCTTTATTTTTGAAAAGAAAATATAACCTAGTTAAATTTTAAATTAATTTTACATTAACTTTGATTCCGTAGTTTGAAACCCATTCACGCCCGCACCTTCTTACGCATCTACCTACCGCTAAAACACGGTAACAATAATAATAATAATAATAATAATAATAATAATAATAATAATAATAATGTTCTGTACCGTCGTCAAAATGTGCGGACCACACTGGAAACGGGTCCTGGCCGGATAATAACTGTGATTCCAGTCTGGCCGCGGGTTCAGTACCGCCAAGGCACCCAAGAAGACACCACGCCAGATCTCCTCAAGGATTTGATCCATATTAAAAATGCTTATAGGAAAAAGATGGCAAAGATTTAGGGATCCAACTGACCAAGTGGAATATCTGGACCTAGCCCGGGAAGTGCGAAATCGATTGCTGGAAAGAAAGATTGAAAGATGGGTGGAACATTGCCGTAATCTCTAAGAAAACGAGTCAGATCCTAAATTTTTGCGGATTCTCACAGAAAACGAGTTAGATGGCAAATTTCGGCAGTTTATATATAAAACGTTAAGCATTCAATTATAAATTTCATTATTATACTGTTGCAAAGCACGTGCTAGTATATATATGTAATAACTTGTCCTGACGGACTGACTGATTCAACATCGCCGAGCCGAAACTACTGGACATAAAGAAAAGAAATTTTGGAGATACATTTATATTAGAGTGTAGGTGCTCATTACAGGAGGAATTTTGGATATTCCGTCGCTAAGGGGGTGAAGAAGGGCGTGAATTTTTAAAATGAGGATATCTGTATCTCAAAAACTTAAAAGTTTACAGACGTAAAAATTGGCATTTGGAACCTCCTTTAAAAATAAGGTAACGTGTGTTTTTTTGTTTCCTGAAAATTGCATTGGGGGGATGAAAAAAGTGGGAAAAGGGTTGAACGCCTTTTATGAGGAGACTTATATCTCAAAAACTGAAGCTGTTACAGACATGAAAATTGGTATTTGGAATCTCCTTTGAAAATAAAGAAACATGAATTTTTGTGTTCTTGGATAATCCGATGAATAGGGGGTGAACAGGAGTGACAAATGGGGTGAATGATTAAAAGGACTATATCTGCAAATTATCTCAGACAGGTAACATATTACAGATTTGAAAACTGATGTTTGGAATTTCCTGTAAAAGTAAAGAAACATAAATTTTGTTTTCGGAAAATCCACTGAAGGGGAACTGAAAACGGGGGTTAATTTTTAAAATTAGCATATCTGCAGTATATCTCAATAACATAACATATTGGAGATGTGAAAATTGGTATTTGGAACCTCCTTTAAAAATAAAGAAACACACATTCTTTTGTTTTCAGAAAAACCCTTAACAAAAGGGCGGAGGGGTAAAAGAATTGAAAAATTAGTTGAATTATTTGTATGAATACCAACAAATCTCAAGGTGTTACAAACGTGAAAACTGGTACTTGGAATATCCTTTAAAAGTAAAGAAACACGCATTTTGGGGCGGGGGGGGATCAACTTGGTAGGAGAGGGGGGATGAAAGCCGAGGTGAATTCCTTTTACGAGGATACATATATCTCAAAAACTGAAGATGTTACAGTCGTGATATTCATATTTGGAAGCTCTTTTAAAGAAACGGGTACTGTTTATTTTTGGAAAACTCACGTAAGTGGGGAGTGTGAAAGGAAGTGAAAAAATTGAATTATTTTTCTGGAGAAACTTATATCTCAAAACTGTAGGTTACAGATGTGGATATTGGTATTTGGAATCTCCTTGAAGAAATAACGAATCACACCTTTTTTTGGGTGGGGGAAACCAACTTAACAGGAGGGGATGGAGTGAAAAATGAGTTGAATTCTTTTCATGAATATACTTATATCTCAAAAACTGAAGATGTTACACACATGAAAAATTTATATGAAATTTTCTTTCAAAGTAAAGAAACACATAATCTTTTGTCTTTGAAAAATCCACTTAAGGGGTGAATTAATTGAAAAATTAGTTGAATTCTTTGTATGAGGATATTTATATCTCAGAAACTAAAGATGTTACACATGTGAAAATTTGTATTTGGGATCTCCTTTAAAAATAAAGAAAAACACATTTTTTGACGGGGGGGAATCAAGTTAACAGGCTGGGGTGAGAAAGGATTTGAAATCTTTCTGTTTTCGGAGAAGGCACTTAACAGGGGCTGAAAAGAAGTGAAAAATAGTTGAATTATTTTTTTATGAGGATACTTATATCTTGAAAACTGAAGATGTTACAGATGTGAATATTGGTGTTTGGAATCTCCTTTAAAAATACACAAACATGTATTTTTGTTTTTGGAAAATACAGTTAGATGGGGATGGAGGTGGGGAAGGACTGATCAAGGGGTTGAATTCTTTTTATGGGGATAATTATGTATATCTCAAAAACTCAAGATGTTACAGATGTGGGAATGGGTATTTGTAATCTCCTTTATAATAAAGAAACATGTATTTTTTTTTGACATTGTCTTTTTAGCCCAAAAAGGCAATACCACAAACATGGTTTACAAAGAATTTCTGGGGTAAATGAAACTCAACTTTTGGGTGAGTTTTTATACTTTAGGAATTTTCAGATAATGTCTTAATACAATGCCAAGGAAAGATTACTTTGATCAAATTACGAAATCCACACAAGTCAAGCTGCGTGTAATTGCTAGTCTATATATATAAAACTAACAAGATACCCGTGCTTCGCTACGGTATTATACTGAAATTTATAATTGAATGCTTATTGTTTTAGATATATAATCCGCCGAAATTTGCGATCTGACTCTTTTTATGCGAGAATCCTCCAAAAATCGCGATCTGACTCGTTTACTAATAGATTACGGCAAGTTTCCTCCCATTTTTCAATCTTTCTGTCCAGCAATCGATTTCGTACTTCCCGGGCTAGGTTCAGGTATTCCACCCAGTTAGTTGGGTCCCTAAATCTTTGCCATCTTTTCCTATAAGCATTTTTAATATGGATGAAATCCTTCCGGGGATCTGTCGTGGTGTCGTCTTGGGTGCCTTGGCGGTAGCCTACTGAACCTGCGGCCGGACTGCATTCTTAGTCATTAGCCATCCAGGACCCGTTTCCAGCATGGTCCGCACATGTGACGACGGTCCAGAACATTATTGTGATTATTATTATTATTATTATTATTATTATTATTATTATTATTATTATTATTATTATTATTATTATTATTATTATTATTATTATATGTTCTGGACCCCACAGCAATATGCAAGACCGCTACTTGGCGGTAAATTACATCTGCTGCCATTGTCATTGTTGACAATGTGACCAGCACCATTGTCGCGCGTAGGCAAGTGTGCGGGATTTCTGGCGATACGAATGACATACCTCCGTGTATTATTGACCTTATTATAGAGGTGAACAATTTGACGGCCAATCTCATTCCTATCGTTTAATTCAAATGTGTGTAAATTTGTATTTATATGCCAGGAGAATCTACTGTAATCAAGAACGTTCTCCGAAGGAAAAGATGGCTGTTGAAAAAGAACCCAGGAAAGATTAAAAATAATCGGTTTATGATCAGAATAAGTACATCGAAAGTCTACAGCCTGTTTCCTATCATTCGACAGGATCAGGGATGGAATGAATAAAGCCCCATCTAGCGGCAAAAAGAGGAATTGTGCCAGCTGCCGAAGCTCCCCTCTGGGGCAATGATCGATGAGTGACCAATGAAATGAAATATTGGACAGTGTTGCTGGAATGAATGATGACAGGGAAAGCTGGAGTATCCGGAGAAAAATCTGTGCCGCCTCCATTTTGTCCAGCACGAATGTCACATGGAGTGACCGGGATTTGAAACACGGAACCCAGCTGTGAGAGGCCGGCACGCTGCCGCCTGAGCAATGGAGGCTCCTTATAAGTACATTATGAATAGTAAAATCAATTGGTCTCACCTCCTTTTACATCCCACCGCCGTTAAATTTATTTACCCCCACCCACAAAAAAATTAAAAGAAGGCGTGTTTCTTTATGTTTAAAGGAGATTACAAATACCAGTGTTCACGTTTATTACCTTCAGTTTTGAGATATAAGTATCCCCTTAAAAATAATTAACTTTTTTTAACTTCCATTCACACTCCCCCCGCACAAAGTGATATTAAGGCAAAAAATACTTGTCCCTTTAGTAGTAAAGGGTCTTCTAAATACCAATTATCGCCACTCTAACCTCTTCAGTTTTTGATTTATGTGCCCTCATGAAAGGAATTCAACTCCTTTTCACTCCCGCCCCCACCAAAGCGCGCTTTCTTTGTTTTTAAAGTAGATCAAAATACCAATTTTCACATCTGTAACAACTTTAGTTTTTATTAGCTGTATGTATTCTCATACAATTAAGTCAGTTAATTTTTCAATCCTTTAACCCTCAAACCCCCTTCATTGGATTTTCCGAGAATACGTGTTTGTTTACTTTTAAAGCAGATTCCAAAAATCAAATTTCACGTGTGTAACATCTTCATTTTTGAGATAACAGTAGCCTAATTAAAAGAATTCAACACCATTTTCAATCACTTTAACCCCCCCCCCCCACTACCAAAGTGGTATTTCCGAAAACTAAAAATACACGTTCCTTTATTTTTAATACAATAAAAAATTACCATTTTCCACTTCTCTAACATGTTAAGTATTTTGAAATATACTGTAGAAATTCTCATTTTAAAATTTCACCCCTTTTTAGTTCCCCTTAAGTGGAGTTTCCAAAGACAAATCACCTATGTTTCATTACATTTATAGGAGATTCCAAATACCCACTTTTTACGTCTGTAACATTTTACGCATCTCAGATATTCTGTAGATATAGTCTTTCAAAAAATTCACCCCAATTTGCCACTCCTGTTTAACCTCCATTAATTGAATTTTCCAAAAGCAAAAATATACGTGTTTCTTTATTTTTAAAGGAGATCCCATTTACAAATTTTCAGTTCTGTAATACCTTCAGTTTCTGAGATATATGTATCCTCATTAAAGGCATTCAAACCATTATTCACCCTTTTACACCCCTCCTATTGGGATTTAGAGAAAACAAAGAAATACGTGTTCCTTTATTTTTAAGGGAGATTCTAAACACCAATTTTTACATCTGTAAACGTTGAAAGTTTTAAGATGTAGACACACTCATTTTTAAAATTCACCCCCCCCTTTTTACCCCCATTATTTGGATTTTCCAAAAACGAAAAAATACCTGTTTCTTTATTTTTAAAGTAGATCCCAAATGCCAATTTTCAGGTCTGTAATATATTCATTTTCTAAGATATAAGTATTCTCTTTAAAGGCATTCAACCCATTTTTCACCACTTTTCACCCCTCCTATTGGGATTTTCCGAAAACAAAAAAATACGTGTTCCTTTATTTTTAAAGGAGATTCTAAATACCAAATTTTACATCTATAAACTTTAAAAGTTTTCAGATGTAGATACACTCATTTTAGAAATTTCATCCCCCTTTTCACCCCCCATTATTTGGATTTTCCCAAAACAAAAAAATACCTGTTTCTTTATTTTTAAAGTAGATCCCAAATACCAATTTTCAGGTCTGTAATATATTCAGTTTCTATGATATAAGTATTCTCTTTAAAGGCATTCAACCCATTCTTCAAGCCCTTTTCACCCCTCCTATTGGGATTTTCCGAAAACAAAAAAATACGTGTTCCTTTATTTTTAATGAAGATTCTAAATACCAATTTTTACATCTCTAAACTTTAAAACTTTTGAGATATAGATGCACTCATTTTAAAAATTCACCCCCCTTTCACCCTCGCATTAATTGGATTTTCCAAAACAAAAAGATGTGTGTTTCTTTATTTTTGAAAGCGATCAAAGGTACCAATTTTGAGGTCTGTAATATCTTCAGTTTCTGAGATATAAGTATTCTCTTTAAAGGCATTCAACCAATTTTCACCCCTTTTCACCCCTCCTATTGGGAGTTTCCGAAAACAAAAACATACGTGTTTCTTTATTTTTAATGAAGATTCTAAATACCAATTTTTACATCTCTAAACTTTAAAACTTTTGAGATATAGATGCACTCATTTTAAAAATTCACCCCCCTTTCACCCTCGCATTAATTGCATTTTCCAAAAACAAAAAAATATGTGTTTCTTTATTTTTGACAGCGAGCAAAAGTACCAATTTTGAGGTCTGTAATATCTTCAGTTTCTGAGATATATGTAGCGGTATCCTGATTAAAGGCATTCAACCCCTTTTTCACCCTTTTTCACCCCTCCTATTGGGATTGTCTGAAAACAAAAAAATACGTGTTTCCTTATTTTTAAAGAAGATTCTAAATACCCATTTTCACATCTGTAAACTTTTAAAGTTTTGAGATATAGACACACTCATTTTAAAATTTCACCCCCCCCCCCCCCTTTTCACCCCCTTAACGACAGAATATCCAAAAATCCTCTCTTAGCGAGCACCTACATCTTAATATGAATATATCCCCAAAATTTCATTTCTTTATGTCCAGTAGTTTTGGCTCGGCGATGATGAGTCAGTCAGTCAGTCAGTCAGTCAGTCAGTCAGGACAAGCTACTTTATATATATAGATAACATGTCCTGACTGACTGACTAACTGACTGACTGACTGATTCATCATTGCTGAGCCAAAACTACTGGACATAAAGAAATGAAACTTTGGGGATACATTTATATCAGGGTGTAGGTGCTCATTACAGGAGGATTTTTGTATATTCCGTCACTAAGGGGGTGAAAACGGGGGTGAATTTTTAAAATGAGGTTATCTATATCTCAAGAACTAAAGTTTACAAACGTAAAAATTGGTATTTGGAATCTCCTTAAAAATAAGGAAACACGTATTCTTTTGTTTTCTGAAAATCCAGTTAAGGGGCTGAAAAGAATTAGAAAAGCGGGTGAATTTTTTAAATGAGTACCAGAATATCTACATTATATGTCAAAAAGTTAATATGTTAGAGACAAGAAACTTGGTATTTGGAAAGTCCTTTAAAAATACAGGAACATGTACATTTTTGTTTTCGGAGAAGGCGCTTAACAGGGTGTGAAAGAAGTAAAAAATAGTTGTATTATGTTTTATGAGGATACTTACATCTTAAAAAAATGAAGATGTAACAGACGTGAAAATTGATATTTGGAATCTCCTTTAAAAATAAAGAGACATGTATTTTTGTTTTCGGAAAATACACTTAGATGGGTGGGAGGGGAGGGTGAAGGACTGATCAAGGGGTTGAATTCTTTTTATGGGGATACTTATGTATATCTCAAACACTGAAGATGTTACAGATGTGGGAATAGGTATTTGGAATCCCCTTTAAAAATAAAAAAAATGCATTTATTTTTTCGACTTGAGGAAAGACTGTTTCTCACATGTACAGTTCTATGTTGCATGGTCGTCTTAGCCCCAAAAGGTATTACCACAAACATGCTTTGCAAAGAATTTCTGGGTGAGTTTTTATACTTTAGGAATTTTCAGATAATGTCTTAGTACAATGCCGAGGAACGATTACTTTGAACAAATTATGAAATCCACGCGAGTGAAGCCGCGGGTAATTGCTAGTAATAAAATAAAGTGCATGAAAGACTCACAGGATAGAAGAATGGAACAGATCCAAAGAATGGAAAGAAAGTGTGTAGAATAAACAGAGGATAATGAGTGTGAGTCAGTCAGGGTGGGGGACACAACAGGTGTACATACGTTACAAAGGCATGACATTTAACACGTTAACAAGGGAGGAAAGGAGAGCTCTAAAAGAACTCAAGGATGATTCTGAGCTGACCATTCTCTTGGCTGATAAAGGTAATGGGACGGTGGTAATGGACACTGATGAGTATAAAAACAAAATGTCATCTATATTGTCAGAGCCTGTTTACTGACTGAGCTCATGTGACTCTACCACTCGTGTGTCCAATGCCACTGTGAAGTTCTTAAGACAATCCTCTATTTTAAAAAAGAGGAGGCTAAAAATCTGACTCTGGGTGATGCAGTGCCACCAAGATCATACGGCAAAGCAAAAAAAAAGCAAGGCAAAGCAAAGTCATTTCCATACAGGCTATGAAGACCCATGGAGGGGTGGAAGGTAAAGGCTTCCACTATCCATAACCTCGGCACTTGATGGGGTAGAATGATTAGCTCTATGCCCGGCCGCCTTTGCCCCCAGGAATCAACCTGGTACTCATTTTTGGTGTAGGCTGAGTGAACCTCATATCCATGTGCACCTTGAGAAGTGGAAATCTTGTTTCTTAAATTTTACGACTTCCTGATGGGGATTCGAACCCACGTCTTTCCGGGCAAACAGAGCACACCTTTACTGCCTCTGCTAGGCAGCCCCTAAGATCATATGGACTTATGAAAATTCATAAAGAAGGTGTTCCCCTCAGAGCAATAGTTAGTGTGATAGGTTCTCCTATGTATGCTCTGGCTAAATACCTAAGCCACTTGCTTCAGCCACATGTAGGATGTACTTAATCAAATGTTAGGGTCTCTCTGTATTTCATCGAAAAGTTGTCAAGCATAACCCTCCAACTCAGTGCACACCTGTTGAGTTTAGATGTGGAGTCCTTGTTCACTGAAGTGCCGATTGACTCTGTCATGTCTCTCATTGAGAATCTTTTCCCTGAAGACATTACTAAGCTATTTCACCACTGAATGACTTCCAGCTTTTTGAATTTCATTAGCAGAGAAAAGTCCCTGGTTAAAACTGTGTGTTTCTGTTGGCCCTCAGCCAAATCTGCTGACTTGATTTTCCTGTTTTGCGCTAGCAAGCGCTTGTCTGATGAGTCGCTCCTTAGTGGGTGGGGGGACACAACATACAACTTGGAACTTGATGGCAGTGGAGGTGCTCTGTGAAACTTCTCCTCCACTAGAAGCCTTGGCTGAACATTAGGTAAGATGTAATGACTTTCAGGCTTCATATCACAATATAAAATAATTCTTAATTTCCTGTACCACTTTCCAGGTCTTTAAAAAAGAGTACGGGTAACACTATTAATGACTTCAATTTTTATCAGTCCTAATTTGCTGCTCCACATTATGTTCCCTAACAGTACTTTAATTGAGGTAATATATACCAATTAATTCACATTTGCCTGGTGTAAAGATGGGAAACCATGGAAAACTATCCACAGGATGCCAGAAGTGGGGTTTGAATCCACCATCTTCCCAGCTCAAGCTTTACAGCCATATGACCCAAAACTCATAGCCAATTTTTTCGGTCTGAAACAAATAAAACAAACTCTTTCTTTTGTTCTACTAATAACTTGAGATTGTACATTATTTGCCATGCCATTAATTTGGCAAATAACTGTATTGCCTGAGATTGTTATTAAATCAACGTCTTTCGATAATGTTTCACAAAACATTGTTTTAACTATATCTTTTGAAGCTAGAAGTATTACAATCTAGCCAGGAGTTGGCAATGTGTCGTCCACAAGGCTATCTCAGGTAGTTCACACAGAAATTTTAGTAACCAGGCTTTCGGGTACTCGAAGCATAATCACTGCAGGAATGTAGTACGTGGTAGATGAGCCCTCACTGCCCCCTCTCCTTGTTAGCAGCCAAGTCACTGGCTCAGTATGTCCCTTCAATGTGAATAATTAATCATTTAAATACATTTTAATGAAAATGGATATACAGCTGAACTCAAAATAATTACTCTATGAAACTACTTGTGTTTGAGGAGTGACGTTGAACAAGTAAAAGATTTTGTCCTGTGGTGCCCAGCAACAAATACCCAGTATTGAACAAGGTAGCTCTGAAAATGAAGGCATTATGTTGATTTACTTTCAACATTTTCAAGCATGAAATTTATTTTAAAATGTAGAGACAGGATAACAAATTAACTTCTGGACTCTTGCATCTGGCTTGGCGTAACCTACTATGAACCAGGTTTCAAGAAACTGAGTGATGGAATGGATTTCCAAACATTTCATTAAGGTGATCATGGTTTTCTTTTTAACACGAACTTCACGTGAACTGTGTATTTTAAATATGCATCTGGCCTTACAGAATGTTCTTATTGTCAAAAGAAAACTGTTCAAACACAAGTACTGTATAATATTCATTCAAATTCCAAGAAAATTATTTTTTATATGATAACAGAGGTACATAAATAACTAATAATCCATTTTTAGTGCCTCATATACTGCAGTAGATCTTCAGAAGTTAGCTATTATTTTAAGTAGCTCACATGCAAGATGTTCCCAGACATGTGGGAAGTAATCATGGGTTGCATAGTACACCCCAAAATAACACAGAAAGCTCCTATGAACATATGCCCTATGGTCGATAATTTACGAGTTTTAGGCTTTCCAACTCTGCATGGGAAGTATTGGTAGTAGCCTTATCTGGCACATCGCATGTCGAGTAATTGTCGCCATGATGGTGTACCAACCGGGATACTGCATTCCAATAAAAGAAGTGCTCAAAATGTAAAATGTCCACCATGCTCCTGAATGCACATGTAAACACACTGTTTCACGTATGAGACGTTGCATTTGTTCCACATGCTGGTGAAGTATTGCAATGTCTGTACGACATGCCTGACTCCAAATGCAATTCTAAATACAAACTCTTCCCCTATTCTAGCTAACAACTAAAACAGGCTTAGATAATAAACGATCGACTGTAGGGCAAATGTTCATAAGGACTTTTTGTGTTGTCTCACGATTACTTTCTACATGTTTGAGAATATCCTGTATATTCATAGGTCGTTAATTGGTGGTCTAGCCTATAGAATGGGGTTTGATGTTCTTTACAATATGAAGACTAACAGTAGCCTACATGAAGTTTCTATGGCCTTTTTAGTTGTCGAACATACATTAGAAATAATTTTGATTTCTTTGTTGATTTTTTTCTCCATTTTGATGCAAACAATTTGACAAGGTTACTTTTCATACTTGCATATTTTGTTTCTAAGTGCCATTTCAATTTTGAAGGTTTTATACACTCATTTGTAAACATTTCATAACACAGAGCCCAGTGAAGAATTGGCTCACCTGCATTGCCACACCAAGTAAATCCACATTTTAAATAACTCATGTCATATTTTCAAAAATATATTTTTGAACATCTACCACTAGAATGGCACTGACTCCACTTATATTAATATCAGATTCACCCACAACTTCTGGACTATTAGCTCTTTCTATATGAAGTAGGTGATGATCACATTTCTTTCTTCTTCAGTGTCTCGATTCATGGCCAGTTTTCCATTATGTGTAATGTGCACTGCTTAACCCCTTAAGCGGGGAGCTCGGTACACACTGGGTCACTCCCAGGTGGGGAGAGATTTCCCTAATTAAAGAAAATATTTAATTACTTCCTTAAAAACAATCTTAGACTAAAATGAACTACAAAAGGGCCCTCTGGTTTTTGTCTATACAGTAACTTATACCTAAATATTTTAGGCAGTTTACTAACAATCTCTTCCTGGAAATAAACTTTTCTGTACATTTACTTGAATATAGTGTATTTAATTGTTGAAAATTCCTATTATTTTATTTTTTCAATACTTTATGCAAGAACGTACTAAGTACTTTCGCAATGTGATACTAAGCTTGTTTCTTCCTAACAGCAAAGCTGTTGTTTTAATTTATACAGTAACTTATATCTAAATATCTTAGGCAGTTTACTAACAATCTCTTCCTGGAAATATTTTTTCTGTACATGTAAATTGTAGATTTACATAGTTTACGTGTACTTAAAAGATTTATAATGGAATAAATTATAATACCCATGAAATGTTCTGTTATGATGGTTAGGGCTTTTGAGGGATCCAGTTTATATACCTACATAAAGCCTGTTGTATATTTTGGGAGGAATTTATCCATTACATGCCTCATTGTCAGAGAAATGAAGAAAGCTGTGGAGGAAAAATCTAATAATAATAATAATAATAATAATGCTATTGGCTTTATGTCCCACTAAGTACTTTTATGGTTTTCGGAGATGCCAAAGTGCCGGAATTTAATCCTACAGGGGTTTTCTGCATGCCTGTAAATCTACCGACACGAGGCTGATGTACATTATATGAGCATGTTCAAATACCACCAGACTGAAGCAGGATCAAACTTGCCAAGCTGGAGCCAGCAGGCTGGCCAGGCCTCAACCGTCTGAGCCACTCAGCCCAGCAAGGTAAAATCTCTTCTACGTCATCAGCTCATAGAAAATAGGCCTAGTCAACACGCGATTGTGAGAAATATAATGTCCTAATTTAGGTTTCTGTACAATCCCCTGTGGCAACAGTATGACCATAAGAAGCTTTATTTCATCCTTATTTGTCCAGACCTGGTCTTGATCTTGACTCCTTCGTTTCATCTTACTAAACTGGGTTTTATATGTGATTTTCTGCTGGGCATCTTTTGTTTGTTCAGCAATGTTTTGGCATATCTCGTCATTGAAAAATAATTCAAATATTTAGCTCGGTCTTATTTTTCCTAAAAACTCACCCTTTACATCATGATGGAATTTTGCATCAAAGCGGGACCTTCTTTGTACATTTTCAGTCTAAGGTGACTAAGAAGTTGCACTGGTTGTAATATTATCGGTATTATCGTCATCACTGTCACTGTCATGATCGCTACTTGAACTGGAATCGAAAACGTGTTGTCTCTTTTTGGACTGCTGAATATTCGCATCAGCTGGGCCCGACCCTGTACATTCGAGCCTGCTGTACTTGTTCCAGGTAAATTACTGTCACTTACGAATTCGCTATTGGCAGAACTTACTTCACTAAGATCACTATCCTACCTATTGGCAATTCACGAAATAAATCATGACTATATAGTGCCAATGTGCTAGATTAACAGTAACTGTAAGACGTTGTGTCAGCAAGTAGGGTCCCTAAACTGTATGGTTGGTGACACTGAACTGAACCCAACCCTTAAGAAAACAACTATAAATCACTACCTTCAGTATTAACAGGGAAGAAAGGGCAAGGTTGTATCCTTAGCATATAGGCTTACATACCAGGGAGTATAGAATCGGTGGATATATCTGCGTTCCCCTTCGAGCAAGCGACTTGTAGCCGCGTATCTCGCCACATCATCCACCGAATGGGTTAACACATGTCACAGTCAACTACAGACAAATGCCCTCCTCATAAGAGGATTTTCCAACAACCGAATGTTATCAAGCAGAGAAGAGACACAACAATAACATTTAATTTCTGAACAATGCACAACACATTTCAATATAATAAAAATAAAATATTTGCATCAGAAATCTCCTTTCTTTATTGGTGAGTCGAGAAGGGAGACAAAACTTGTTATCATGTAAGAAACTATTGCAACAGTAATTCCCTTTCTTTGTAGGTAATAGTGGAGTTGACAGTATCGTACATTTCATAAAATGTCAATCCTGGGAAAGAAAGAGATAGATGCAAGCTGTTCAGAATTTTCATAATCCATAAAGCCATAACATACAAGTTTTCATGAAAGAAAACTTTTGTGATGGAAATCCCATTGCTTTGCTGTTCTCAACTATATTTCTTGAAGAAATACTCAGTTTTACCACATACATGTCAAGTTTCAGAGGACCAAAAAAGACAGACCTGGAGGACCATTGACCATAGTTTGAGTAATGCTGTATTCAAATATTTTGAACTAGCAAGATACCCATGCTTCGCTACGGTATTATAAAATTTATAATTGAATGCTTAACGTTTTATATATAATCCACTGAAATTCACGATCTAACTCGTTTTCTGAGAGAATCCACCAAAATTCGTGATCTGACTCATTTTCTGAGAGATTACAGCAAATTTCCTCCCATTTTTCAATCTTTCTTTCCAGCAATCGATTTCATACTTCCCGGGCTAGGTTCAGGTATTCCACCCGGTCAGTTGGGCCCCTAAATCTTTGCCATCATTTCCTGTAAGCATTTTTAATATGGATCAAATCCTTGAGGAGATCCGGCATGGTTTTGTCTTGGGTGCCTTGGCGGTACTAAACCCGTGGCTGGACTGCAATCATAGTCGTCATTACCCGGCCAGGACCCATTTCCAGCGCGGTCCGCATATTTTGACGACGGTCCAGAACATTGTATGTATGTTTAGTCCTCAGCCCGAAGGCTGGTTGGATCCTCAACAGCTCCGCCATCAGCTGTCATAGATGGCCTAGGCATCACTGAAGAGGCGTACTAGGGAAATGAGGAGCGAGGTAGTTTCCCGTTGCTTTCCTCACCGAGCCAGAAGTTGCTATTACATATCAGTCTGCCAAGCCCACTGAAATGCATGCACCAACCGACCCTATGAGCAATATTTTCACACCATTCATAGCAGGGACTGGCTGCAGAAGGAATGGCATTACTAGCATCACTCGTACCTCAGTCACTTTCATTTTGTCAAAGCCAAGGTTAAAGCTGAGACAGATCAATGAAAGTAACAAGATTGCTCTAGCCCATACCAGAAGACATAGTGCACTGTAAACACTAGGTCCCGCCAGCAAAGGCATTATTATTATTATTATTATTATTATTATTATTATTATTATTATTATTATTATTATTATTATTATTATTATTATTATTATTATTATTATTATTATTAGGGGTAGGTTTCAAAATTATTTCATAATGTAAATATATCAACTTATCATTGTAACTTTTCAAACAAGTCTAAGGAATTCCATTCAACTGGTATTGGGATGACTATGATTTTTTTAAACTTTAAAATTAATCTCTTCTTTTGGTAATTAATTCTTTCTCTCCATCTGATCACCTCTGCAATATAGGCTTAGCCTCTGTAACTTTGGGACATAAGCCCATATAGGGTTTTTAAGAACTGTCACGTGTATTTCAAAGGAGTGCAAGAGTTTGTCTCCTAACATTTTGGTTTTGGGCCGATATATTAAATCTTTTCTTTTTTCACTAAGGCCATGTAGAATGGGCACTAATTGCCTCTGTTAAAATTTAACTTTCCTATTTAAGTGTAACTTAGACTGTCGAGTGGGTAAGACAGTAAATCTGTTGTGTAATGATCTAGTGTAAAATTTAGATTGTGCCTTGGAGAGGCTTATTTGTAATCAGTTTTGGAGAGCTGTCTCCTATACTAGTAATTGAATGGAGCAGGGGTGCTCTTTTGAACATTTTGTAAATTTGGAGCTTCAAGCTCACTCAATAAATTATTGTGCACCTGAAGTCATTACTGTTACAAGAGCTGATGAGTTCACCTGGTCTATCCAATTGTTATCTTTTGTTGTTCAGCAAGCCTTAAATTCAGAAAGAAAACTAAAAAACACAAAAATTTCAAATCTTAGAGTTTTAAATTTAGATTTCATCTTTTCTCTGTCCACCCATTCATGCCCACACTGTCTTACACCTCTGTTATCTATGGAAACTCTGTAATAATAATAATAATAATAATTATAATAATAATAATAATATTAATACCGGGCGAGTTGGGCCATGCGCGTAGAGGCACGCGGCTGTGAGCTTGCTTCCGGGAGATAGTAGGTTCGAATCCCACTATCGGCAGCCCTGAAGATGGTTTTCCGTGGTTTCCCATTTTCACACCAGGCAAATGCTGGGGTTGTACCTTAATTAAGGCCACGGCTGCTTCCTTCCAACTCCTAGGCCTTTCCTATCCCATCGTCACCATAAGACCTATCTGTGTCGGTGCAACGTAAAACCAATAATAATAGTAATAATAATAATAATAATAATAATAATAATAATAATAATAATATGCTCCATTTTCCACACCCTGGTGAGATCGCAGGTTTGAACTGTGTCACAGATGTGGACTTGCTCCAGTTTCATGAATGGATGCCCTCCCTGAAGAAAATTTTATGTGGAGGGATGTATTCATTATTGCATACGCTGATGAGGAATTTAGTTAGAGATACCTGGCTAGTAGCATGTAGCACCCTGTTTAGCCCTGATGATCATGGCAAGACATTGTGGCATGGACTCCACAAAACATCAGAAGTGTTGTGGAACCTGACTGATCAGTAACTGCTACACAGCCTCCCATAATACTTTGAGATTAGTCGGGGCAGATTCCAGGGTGCCTACAACTCTCTTGACAGCATTCAAAATGTGCTCAATATGTTGAAGTCGGATAATCTTGGAGGTTATCTACAGAGTGTTCACTGAGCCAATCAGCCGCAGTTCAGGAGTGATGGGCCAGTGCGTTGTTTTGCTGTAGGTACAGGTCTCCTGCAGTGTGCTGGAGATGAACAAATGGGTGGAAATGATCTAACGCAGGTTCCTAAGTCAATTTTATGTGGAGGGGTGTATACCCTACTTTATTGCATACACTGATGAGGAATTTAGTTATAGAAATACCCGGCTAGTATGCATACACTGGGTGAACGTAAACTGTCTGGTAGTGTGAATAAGACTTCATTCATAATGTGATAACTTATAGAATTAAACTGTATTTCACATGAATTAGTGCAGATAACCTAAGAGTTTTGGTGGCTTCTGTACCTCACTGCAAAGAACTAGTTTTGATAGGTATGGCTGCCCGCACTTTGTAGTTACCCAGCATTTAATCTGTGAGTGGTCTGCTGCACTGTAGCCTATCTATCTGCTCTTACCTTCCAAGCTAGCTGGCAGTGGCTCCTGTCATTAAAAAAAAAAAAAAAAAAAAAAACCATTATAGCAGCCTAGTGCCTACTTGACTTCATCATTGGAATGACTACTATGTCTGTCACTGAAAATCTAACCATAATCAAATGAGCTGAGATCTCATGTCTTACCTGTTCTGTACTCATTTGTTACTCACTCTTCCATTACAAGATTTGATGACAATGCAGTATATGCTACGCCATACTCTTACATTCACTGGGCCAGCCATGGTGCCATTTTGCCAAAATGGCAGCTATCTCTAATTTAGTTGCTCATCAATGTATTTCTGTGGTGGTTAGTCATGTGTTGTGTATATCTGAAGAGGAGTGTAATTAAGACAAACATATATACCCATTCTGGAAGCAAAAGGAATTAACCATATGCAACCTTGTCAGTAATCAAACTCGAGAACCTCTTAACTGAAGGCTGCAATGCTGGCCATTCAGCCAAGAAGCTAGGGAATAATAATAAAAACAATGAGCAATCCTCCATATATGGCATTTGTACACCTGTAAAATATTGATTGGTGCAAGCTGGGATCAAGGACAGGGAAAGGATTTCTAATCTAACGACTCTACAAAAATCATACTGCAGTGATAAGAATCAACAGAGAGGAAAGCAAAGCATCTAAGCAGAAAGGAGTGAGGGAGGATTGTAGTTTGTCTCCACTGCTTCTTTTATGTTTAACTAGAGCTGGTAGTAAATGAAACTGAAGAGAACTTTGGAACAGAAATCGTAATTCATGGAAAAGAATTGAGAACCCTATCATTTTCTGATAATATTGTTATTTTACCTTATTCTTCAGAAATTGATGAATACTATGGGCATAGTCCTGGAGGGGAATACAGAATGGAAATATATACATTTAAAATAAAAGTAATGAAATGCAGTTGAATGAATGAATGAATGAATGAATGAATGAATGAATGAATGAATGAATGAATGAATGAATCAATCAATCAATCAATCAATCAATTGATCAATCAATTGATCAATCAATCAGTCAATCAATCACTACTGATCTGCATTTAGGGCAGTCACCCAGGTGGCAGATTTCCTATCTCTTGTTTTCCTAACCTTTCCTTAAATGATTGAAAAGAAATAGGAAATTTATTAAACACCTCCCTTGGTAAGTTATTCCAATCCTTAACTCCCCTTCTTATAAACGAATATTTGCCCCAATTTGTCCTCTTGAATTCCAACTTTATCGTGTGATGAAGTAAAATCAGATTAGGAGATGAAATCATAAAGGAAATAGATGATCATTTTTATTATCAGTAGAGTATCCAAATATTGCAGAGAACACAGAACATAAAATGTAGACTAGCACAAGCAAGGACAGTCTTTCTTTGAAAGAAGAAATTTGCTCACATCAAACATAGGTGTGTGTATGTGTCAGAAAAGTGTTTCTGAAGACTTTTATGTGAAGTGTGTCATTATATGGAAGAATAGGATCCTATGAAAGATGCTGTTTCAGAAGAATATTAAGGGCAAGATGAGTAGGTCTCATCCAAATAAAGAGGTAACTGAATTAAGTTGGTGAGAGGAGAACAGCACAGCAAACTTTGACTAGAAGAAGGGATGGATTGATGGGATTGACTTACACCCAGGATTTGTTCAGTTGGCTTTTGAAGGAAGTATAGGGAATAAGAATGCTAAGAATAGGCCAATATATGAATATGTTAACAGATAAGAGAAGATATAGAACGCAATAGTTATGTGAAGATGAAGGGTGGCATTAAGGGTCTGCTTCAACAAAAAATGATAATATGTTGTTTAAATCTATTGAAGAAGCTATTTAAAATAGATTATGTTGGGTCCACCTTGTCAATACACTTTAAATGATTGAAAATTATTAATTCATACATGTTTCAGGAACAATAATTATGTATTCTCTCCATCAGTGAAGTCAAATCAAGGAATAAAAACAGTATAACACTATCTTTTGTATAGCCCACAATTTAAAGAAGTATTATATCCTAATTCACCATATCAATAAATAAACAAACATAGTGAAATGTAATGAAAATTACACTAGCGTTTAATCATTGAAGGAAGAAAAGAAAAAAGAAGAAAACTTGAAGATCTTAAGTTTATTTAGGCATTCTCATTCAACATCATCAAAATATTAAAATTTTATATAATGATAATTTTCATAATATTTCACTAATGTTTGTTTATTCATTGATACTGGTATGGTGAATTAGGATATAATACTTCTTTAAATTATGGGCTAAACAAAAGATAGTGTCATATTGTTTTTATTTCTCGATTTGACTTCATTGATGACCAGTTTGGTCTTAGCAGTGAAGCGAGCAAGTTGTTTCAGTTCGTGTGCTGCGTGTGATAAGTGTTTGTTCTTGTGCATTTTTGGGCTTTCATTTTTCTTTTCATCAACTGCTAGTAATGCGTGTACAGGATGGCCGCCTCCAGAGGAGGAGGTGGTCAAATTACAGGGGATAGTTTAATAGCTAGTAGGGAAGAGGAAGTCCCTATAAATGTAGAATCTTCTGGAAATTCCATATCTCAACAAGCTCCGAATGATATGGCATCATTACAAAGACACAGTAATGATTGTAACATCTTACAAGTGCAAGTGGAACAGGAATATTATTTTCATTCACATCGTGGTCCATACCTCGTCTTTATTGAATCTACTGAAAACAAGAATCTGGGTCAGTTACATCTCATGGCCTAGGGACACACTTCTATGACAGGGACATTTTCGTGCAATCAATTTCACGTATAGGGAGAAATAGATTACAAATTATATATAATAATACTGAGCAGGCTAACAATTTCTTAAGTAATCTAATTCTTGAAACATTAAAACTCAAGGCATATATTCCTTCGTCCAATGTCTTATGTGTGGGCATTATTCGCGATGTCGATAAAAGCTTATCCAAAGATGACATTCGCACGTATCTCACATCAACGGTTCCCGTTAAAGCTGTCCAAAGACTTAGGAGAGTAGTTAAAAATAATGGCATAGACCATGTTCCAACAGGTTCTATTAAAATCATATTTCGTTCTCAACATTTACCGCAGCAAGTGTTGCTCTTTCATGTGCATCTCCATGTTGAACCTTTTATTTTTTCACCCATTATCTGTCGTAAATGTTTATGATATGGACATACCTTACAACAATGTAAGGAACAAGCATTTCGATGTGGAAAGTATACACTGGGGCATACCACTGAACAGTGCACAGCACAATATCACAAATGTGCGTATTGTAAGGTTAACCATTTAACCGGAATATTGATATGTCCAGAGCAGAAATATCAGCAGGAGTTCATAAAGGTGATGAGTGTTGAGCACATTTCATTTACAGAGGCTAAAGCAAAAATTGCATTACCAGTGTATTACCCACAACAAAATCCTCAGGACTTCCCAACCCTCCCTCAAGATCACTACTTCCAGTTATCACCAAAAACCGTGGAAAAGGAAGTTCACGCAGGTAGTCCAGAAAGCCTCAAGACCCATGCCGGCACAAGGTTTTGATTAAGAGGGTTATATGGCTCTCCTACATCACGAGAACATCCCCTCAGGATGAGCAGTTGTTCTGCCTCAGCCACGGAATACAGCCTTACCTTCTACTTCTACCGTTTCTTCTTCGTCAAATACATTTACCCGACCCTTCAGCAAGATCAGCATTTACATATGCAAAGGACTCATTTACAACAGGAAATTAAAAAAAATTCTTTTCCTGTTACTTCAAAATCTGGGGGGGTGGGGGAGGGGGGGAGAATCACCAATTTCCCTCGTGATTTATCAACTACAAGAGAGGACTGCACATATGTTAGCCCTTTATGATACATGTTATACAGTGGAACGCAAGGAGCCTAATATCTAAAAAATAGGAATTGCAGTTATTGATAAAAGAAACCTTTGCTAACATAATTGTCATTCAAGAAACATGGTTTTCTGCTGCCAGTAATTTTAATATTCCAGGATTTAATCTCGAATGCCAAGATATTAATGGCAGTACAGGGGTGGCAATCTTCATTCATAATCATATTTCCTATTATCTTTTTAATTTTATGTATCAAATTGCTAACACGTTTGTACTTGGCATTATCCACAACAATTTGCATTTGATTAATATATACTGTCCGCCGGACGTGTATATTACCGCCTTTCAATGGTCAAGGTTTTTTGGTCAATTTGATCCGTTAGAGTTTGTAACTATATTGGGCGATGTAAATGGCCACCATACATTCTGGCGAAGTGAACGAGACACTGCCAATGGAACACATTTGCTATTCGAGTCTCAGTTACATGATTTCATTATTCTAAATGATGGTTCGCCAATGAGAATATCTCCTCCAGGTGCACCACCAAGTGCAGTTGATCTAACGCTTTGTAGGTATAATATGACTCCCAATACAACATGGCAGACACTTGCCGACACTCACTCAAGCGACCACTATCCTATGTACGTCACATACGGTATAGGTAACTCCCGCTTGACATATCATATAAACCACCAAATTAGCAATGTGCAGTCTTTTGCAATGTTGACAAACAAACTTACTGCACATTTGTCCATGAACAGCTTCATAATAGGTGGCCCCCGACATTTAAATATTCAGACCTCGTACTTATACTCCATAATTACGAGAATACATTTCACCCTTACAAATTATTTAATCCCAAATCTTCGCATCCATTTCAGTGAATCCATTGGTGGGATAGTGAATGTCATAACATGGTACTTCAGCAGAAACTCTTATTTCAACGATATAGAAAGGACATGACCTTATAACTTTACTTAGCGTTGAAACGACATAACGTGCACATCAAGAACATTTTTTAATGAAAAAAGACAAGTTTCCTGGCGATCATTCATATCATCGCTCGATCAATGTATATCTGCATCCAGTCTCTGGAATGCCATACGCGCTCTTACCTGGGTTGCACCTAATAATAATACTCGTTCGGTTATACCATCCGACATTCTTCTCCCTTTCCTTACCTCACTTACACCTGATTTTACAGTTCCCGCTTTCTTCACTTTTTTCACAACACATCCTTTCAATACACCACATTATTAAATCCAATCCAGTTTAGTGAAGTACAATCTGTACTACACTCCGCCAATAGTACCTCTCCCGGGCCTAGTAGCATTACCTACACTATACTACAATTGCTACCTTCTGAAGCCCACCATGTCTTGCTTTCCTTTTTAATGACATTTTAATCACTTTATATATACCGGCACAACGGAATATTTTCCATTTAGTACCGATTCTCAAACCTGGAAAAGCTCCGACTGACTCAGCAAACTATTGAGGCATTGTATTAAGTTCATGCATCAGAATTTTTTTTTTTTTTTTGAAAATTCTCTTAAAGCGATTAGTGTGGGTACTGGAATACTATAAACTACTACCAAAAACTCAATATGCCTTTCTTAAGGGAAGAAGCATGCAAGATCCCATAAACATTTTGATCATTGATATGCTCTTAGCGCGTCATAGAAAACACAGTACAATTATGTTTTTTCTTGATATTAAAGGTGCATATGATTCTGTACCTTTGAGTCTATTATGGACATACCTGGATGCGAAAGGATTTCCTGCCACTTTTTTCACATTATCGGAAAAGTTATATACATATGGTACACTTCTTATTAAAACAACCCTCTCATCAATTCCAGGTCGACAATGTTCACAGGTTTTACGTCAGGGAGATATACTAAGTGGCATACTTTGTGCAATTTTCATGAGTGGCCTAGAGCGCATAATTACACCACGAGCAAGAGTATTAGCTTACGCTGATGATTTTGTATTATATGTCTCCCATGAAAATATAGATGAATGTAGGAGGATTATTGTCCAGGTGATGAGTGACATCATAGACTGGTTACAAGGTCATGGTTTTACACTTTCTATCACTAAATGTGCAGCTATGCTGTTCACACATAAACGTGCCTCTAATAGTTCTCCCTTATCCTTCGAAGGATTTTCAGTACCTTTTGTTTCACAACATCTTTATCTCGGTATAATACTGGATCACAAATTGACCTGGAAACAACATGTATCTATGATTCGACAACAAACTGATAGCTTTATCAAAATATTATGCACGGTTACACGTAGAAACCGGGGTGCTGATCCCAAAACTGCGATTACCCTACACAGTGCCATCGTCCGATCTATAATGGATTACTGTGCATTTTTCATCAATATGGCACCCTCCAACACACTTGCACACTTAAATACTATTCAATTCCAAGCGTTAAGGATATGTATAGGCACAATCAAAACCACCCCTACCAACACCTTACTGATTGAAATGGGTGAATATTCTTTATGGATACGCAGACAGACTCTCGCTTATAAGTATCTACTCAAACATTTTTTGCTGGCACAGTCTCCACTCATTCCCAAGTTGAAACTATTGCATGAATATTATTCATAACAATTTCCACGTGGTGATCGAACCCCTGCCCTCTAGAACATATATAAGTCCATTAGTACGCAGCGAACTGAATTCCTATGTATGCCCAAACTTCCTATGTATTCCATACCTTATGAGAGTTTGTGTTTTATACCAACTATGATATTTTCTTCCATTGATACTTTTCCAAGCAACCCACAAATTTTTTATCATCCTTCCTCTAAGTTTAAACGGGTTAAAATTTCCTCATCCGAGGTTGAAGTTAGCAATTATACTGATGGTGCTAAATCAGTAAATGGAACTGGAGCAGCAATTTTTATTCCCCATTGATATACACTTACCGAGTATCATCTCCCCTACCATTGTTTTATATTTACCGCTGAATTATTTGCAATACGTCAAGCTCTCCTTCTTATTAAGAACAGTTCCTATTAAAAAGCTACTATATATACGGATGCTAAAAGTGTTTTACAAGCCTTACTCTCTTAATCAACTTCATTTAATTGGTATTTATATAATGTGAAATATTTGTTATATTATCTTGACCATGCTGGCATGTATATAACCTTAGTATGGACACCTGGCCATGTAGGAATTCCTGGCAATGAGAAGGCTGATGTTGCTGCTAAACACGCAAGCAATCAATCTATTGCACCTCTCTCCATTGCAATTCCTCCTTTAGATTACCTATCAGTAACTCAAATTGAAGCCTACCAGACAACATGAATGGCAAAATTCTTCCCATAAAAAAGGTAAATTTCATTATCAACTCCAACCTATAATCTCATCTAAACCTTGGTATTTCTACGGATGTTATACAAGAAGTCACATCACAAACATAATACGACTCTGTTTCAATCATGCGTCAACTCCTCAATATAAAGCACGTTTCAACTTGCTCAACAAGGTTACTGCATGTGTGGTCAGTCTAGTGGTGATAGAAATCATATTATCTTACAACGTCCGGTCTACGATTTACCTTGAAAAAATTTCTTATCTTGTTTAGCGAAGATGGCTATCTCCTTTCCTACCAGTATATCTTGCTTATTGGCAAACACCTTCCCCTAATCTCATTGCTAGTTTAAATCAGTTTCTTGATGACGCTCAAATAGTGTTGTAATTGTTCTGCTATGACTAACTTCTGTCACTCCTGTCCACTGTGAAGCATGTCTCTCATTTCTTTTTACTCTGCGTGTGCTAATGACCTTCTAAATATCAAATTACATGTGTCATAAACATCCTATGTCACTATTAGATTATCATTTACTATTTACATGTTCACATTAATCAATAATTCAGCTTTAGACATATGCAAGAGTGTACTTATAAACAAGGTTAAAGTGACTGGGTGTTAATCTAAAGAGTCCAAACCAACACCACCAGAAGAAGAAGAAGACTTAACTGATGAAGGGAATGCATATTGTTCCTGCAACATGTATGAATTAATAAAGTAATTTTCAATCATTTAAAGTGTATTGACAAGATGGACCCAACATAAAGTATTTTAAATCGTTTTTTAAATAGATTTAGACAAGTAAATACAGGATCAAATAAAATACCTATTATGGTTAAGTTTACCAACAACACGTTGTTTAACATTCCTTTAACTACTATTAGTTCTAAGAGACATATTGTAACATTTATAAGTACAGTATATACATAGTAGGCTACTATGTAATAATGTTTTATTTAATATTAAGTTTGAGCATTACTGTCAAGAATGTTTGTGAATGAATGTAAGCAGTCTTAGTTGAATTTTATAATGTGAGATTTAAAATTTCCAAACTCACTGCTAATATATTTTTAATAAAGCAGCATGAATATTTGACACATTTTCATACAATCTACACTTTTCTCCTTATTATTTTTGGTCTCACTTAACATCCAAAAGGGAGCCTAAGATTTGAAAACCTTTGGAATAAGGATGTAACTAACAAAACATTAATTTTTCAGGAGAGAGGAAAAATATTTTCAGAGTCTGTTTTATGGTATACACTACTTGAACCAATTGCATATGCAAATGTACAAGTGAGTTCATCTATTAATAGCAATATTTTATTTTTATAACTTAAGGTTTTAAAAATACTGTATGAATTGGAAGTGATACAAAGGAAAATAATCTTCAAGTACCGATACGGTATGTCTTACATTTGTATATAACAAAAGAGAAATCCCGTACATGCAATTGCAACACAAATTATAGCAAATAATATTAGTGTAATAATAATAATAATAATAATAATAATAATAATAATAATAATAATAATAATAATAATAATAATAATAATAATAATAATAATGTTATTTGCTTCACGTCCCACTAACTACTTTTTTGGTTCTTGGAGACGCCGAGGTGCCAGAATTTAGTCCCACAGGAGTTCTTTTACATGCCAGTATATCTACCAACATGAGGCTGATTTATTTGAGCACCTTCAAATACCACTGGACTGAGCCATGATCGAACCTAGCAAGTTGGGGTCAGACGGCCAGTGCCTCCACTGTCTGAGCCACTCAGCTAGGTAGTCTAATAATAAAAATAACAATAACAATAAAAATATCAAGAAAATATTTCAAAATATAGATGTCATTTCATCTATGGCCTTTTTTAAATGACTTGTTACACTTGGTTATGAACCAACATAAGCACTGACTGATTTTCCATCCTTACACCACAGAGGACAAAGTTCTGCTGGCTGTAAACTAGCTTGAAGTTCAAATGTAAGACATAAGATGACACCACAGAACAGAGGCATAATGATGCACCCTATTTCAAACCTCACTTTTCAAAAATTTGTTGGTTAAATCCTTATTCCAAGAAGGTCTTCATTTGTGTTTTTACTCTCAAGTGCTAATTTGAAAATATCATGAAAATGAATTTGAATCAAAAATGTATTTTGTAAACTAAATGTTTTGTCCTACAGGATGCTTTGAGCTTAACATTTTTTTTCTACTCATATTAAGTGACCACTGGCAAGGGAGTTCATGCAAGTTGTGATCACGATTGCAGGAAAGTTATGGCTCATCTGAATGTGCATAATGTGTAGATAACAGATAAGTAAAATGTAAGTGACAATGACAGTTACATTGTCCGTTGCAAACATTTGGTGTTCCACTCATAAGGCACCGTGTCTAACATCATATCACATTAATTACAGTCCATTTAGTCATGAACTGTTTCAGAATATAACTGCTGCATGTCTTTTGGAATCGAAATAGGCATCATCAGTGGTCTTGTGATAAAGCTGCCAGATATCAAAGTCAGACGTGTCCCTTTTCTCAAAAATATGTTTTGATCGATTATTGTATGAATTTTCATGCTGAATTCAAGTATGAAACCTGTTTGTTTCAGAAACAGACAGAAGTACTTCAAAATTAAGCTTGTAGTGGAACACTGGGATCAAAACACGGCCAAGTCCAGTGTGGGTGAGAATCAAAACGGCCAAGTCCGCCAACAGTGAATCAGAGCGGAGTATTCATATAGCCTACCCATGATGCAGTGCACACACTAACAGATATTACATGCTGGTACTTTTGTTGCTGAAACTGTTTTGACTGTTAGCTGTGATATTTTAATATTTTTGAAAAGGAAATCCTTTTTATAATGTAAAGTGCTGTTTGTGTTGTTGCCCCTCAAGATGCTAGGAAACGTTCCAGCGACAGAAACAACTGGAAAGTAACCAGAGCTAAAGTTGCTACGTAAGAAACTGTCATCATTAACAACAACTATCAGCTTTCTGTAGATTATTGTATCTAGTAAAACCTTGTGTTGTTGGAAACCATCAATACTGTTGCTTTAACGATGCAGCACAAATCAAATGTTAATAATGCATGTAAATAACTACTAATTTGTATGCAATCAAGTTCCGTTGTTAAAGTATAATGCTCTTTGTAGATCGCAATCAGTATACTACTTGCTGAATCTGCTCACAATTTTTTTCTTTTTATTCACAGATACTCTAAAAAAGGAATGCCTGAATATCTGAGGTGCAATCACAGAGGAGGCCGTGGGTCGAAATGCTGTAGACTTCTGAAAATCGTGGATATTCAGAAGTTCCATTCAGCGTTTTATACTTTCAAGGAGAAGCAGAAACAAGACACATTCCTCCTCAAATACATCAAAGAAACTCCACCAGCTCGCCGAAGACCGAGGACAGGTTCAAGACCCAAAGCTACAAATTAATGTGTACTACGTAGAGAAGAAATGGACAATCTGTTATCGTTCGCTGGAAGATCGCCTACAATATGGATGCAAGTGTGGCAAGATCAATTTTGAAGAGAGGAAAGTCATTTGCTATGGTTCATCCTATTCCAATACCAGTTGGGTGTGAAGTTAACCGAAAGAAATTGGAAGACATAAGAAACCTGCTAAAGGCTCATTTTGGAGAAAAGTGGGAAGGGATCAAAGAGCTAGCTTGGTATACTAATATTCTGAACAATGCTACTTCAGTGGTAGAATGTATGGAAGCAGAGTGTGAATGTGAAAGTAGTAATTGTGCTAGTGATGAAGAAATCTTGGTTGTACAGTGCACAACTTGAACATCTAAAACTATTTTCTAACTCACTGATTTTGTTTCCACATGGTTGTTTTTCCAAAGTTTGTTTTAAAGTTTGTCCCTGTTTAATTTCATATTTTTCAGTTTTTACCATTCTTCAGTTAAGTATCATGAGAAGATGTATTCACAGCTTATTCTTTTATTTTTATGAAAAACAGTTTTACTGGTCAAATGTTTCTGCACTGTGGTTTTTAGAGTACTATAGAGTATATTAAAATTTAAATAAAGAAAGTTTTGTAAATTTTATTTTATTTCCCTAATCTCCTTCCCTTTTTCCTCAATAGTCCATTTCGGAAGCTGAACTCCTAAAAGTTAGTTTCAAAAATGGACAGCATGAAAATCAAGATGGAAGGCACTTGGTTTCAAAACCGGCCAAGTCCACTTTTTAAATGTGTTTTTTACATAAGTATCAAAGGTATCATTAAAATCAGCCATTAAAATCCAATCCTGAAGGCCTAACACACCTCAAGAAAAATTTCCAATACTGTTTCTCATCCAGAAACCCCTCAACCAGTTTTACGTCTCTCCTGAAAAAAAAATAAAAATGTGACATGTCCGACTTTGATACTACCCTACTCATTTCTACTGCAGAAATTAAGAATGAGCTTCATGACCAGTAAATTCTCCAATCATGCCAATTCAACTGGGGCAGCTACTCAACCATTTTGTTTGTTTTGTGACCAATTAAGAGGCAAGCTCTCACAAATAGATTCATGTCCTCATGTCCTATGAACCCTGCAGATATCGTGGGCATAATTCTTAGTCATAACAAGTACAAAAGGAAATCAACAGCAGTGACTGCACAAGAAAGAAAGGCCTCTGAATTCATAATCAATGTGACTGCATACACAGTGGCAACAAAGGACTTAAAATAAGTGACAAGCATACAATAAATTAAATTGAAAAATATGAATATGCAGATCTCTAAGAGAAAACTGATGAAAATCCAAGTGTTGATCCAGAACATGATGAAAGGATGTTAGTAAATGATGGAAACCAGTCATCCGAATTTTTGCCAAGTCTATAGAATAGGAGAAAATGAGGTGATATTCCACTGGAAACAGCATTTCATGATTCTAGGAAAAAGAAACAATTTAGCTTCAATCCATTTCATAAACACTATCATATCATCCAAGACGTGCATCATTTATAATATCTATATCATCTGGTGAATAAAAAAGAGGAAGATTGGCGCTTGAAACTTCATATAATTGATGATTATGTGGCTGAAAAATTCAGAATTGCAAGATCAAATTGAGGTGAAAATGTTCATGACGATGATCTTTGAACTTGGGATCTGGAAAAAGCTTGAGACATTAGACCCACCAAGCTCACTGCATCTATCTTTGGATGGGCATCAGGGTTCAAACAGCAACAATATCTTGGCTCACGAGCAATGACAAAATATGTGACAACTAACACCTTTGAGAAGGAAGATGATGTGACTGAAAGGTGGGATGAGTTCTGCAATGATGTGATACCAATAATGAATGCCATGCAACATAACCACATATACCAGGTGGCTCTCGAACGCCGTACTTTCTACTTATAAATGCCCCGCATGCACAAATGATGAATGGCATGTCTACAACTGATTTTCACAGGGGAACTACCGCCAGCGGGCAGGTTATATCAGAATATGAAGAGATAAGAAACGGAGTGTCACTCGCAGCATGTTACTCAGCGCTACTGGTCTAATGCACCCCTTGCATTAGTAAACATCGTTTTTGACCGCATAGTTCTAGGCTGGTGTATGGTACAGCCGCATTATATTTGCTGTCTGCATATCGGCAATGGCTAGTGTGTTCAGCAGTGACAAATACACAGACATTATTTTAATCTGGACAATCTGGTCGCAATGCAACAGAAGCTCCAAACAGACGTACACCTTCTACACACATATTTCGCCGAACAGTATTAGTTTTTGTTCCATACAATCAACTCTTTTATCTAGTTGAATGTCTACACGTGTATGAATTAATAAGTTATGAGATTTCATTTACTGCATCTCTGGCGTGTCTACAAACAGTAGCGGCAGTTAGGGGGTGGGGTAAGGTGGGACAGTCACTCCCACCCCCACTTTGTAGAGTAAATATTACATTTTATTCCAACTAGGAATTATTTTTAAAAAGCCATTTGTACAAGCCTTGTTGTCTTATATGCTAAATCTTTCCTTTATTGTATAGCACTATGGCAAGTAGTGGAGACTTTGCATGTGCTGTGAGGAAGGGTAGTAGGGTTGCATATTTTTTTGCCGAGGTCATGGCCACTGAGTTATAATTCACCAGCTTGCAGCGCTCATTCGTCAGTCTGGCAGTCTCTTTATTGTCTGTTAGTTTTTTAATGTGTATTCAAATACTAAATGATTTTTAATTGCAGAATTATGCCATACATCTATGTAATTGTAACGGGCGCACAGCTGTGAGCTTGCACTCGGGGAATCCCACTGTCGACAGCCCTGAAGATGGTTTTCCGTGGTTTCCCATTTTCATACCAGGCAAATGCTGAGGCTGTACCTTAATTCAGGCCATGGCCGCTTCCTTCCCATAAGTTCTATCTGTGTCGGTGCGCGTAAAGTCAATTGTAAAAGAGATATTATATTTAATTGTAATTGTAATTTCAACGCAAGAGAATACCAACTTTACTTTCACCGGACTAAATTATTTAGTTTGTATTATGTTATTTTATATGTAAAAGTAATTAATCTGCCCCATGGATTATTTGTAATAATAGTTTCTTTGAGATTTTGATTCAATGCTGTATAATAAAATTTTCACCAGGTCTCACAAACATACTATGGGGCATTTACTTAATAAATAACATAACAAAAGGAAATAATTTAGGAATGTTGGTATTAGCTCCCGTTGAAATAAGATTACAACTGAATATCTTTTTTACAATTGGCTTTGCGTCGCACCGACATAGATAGGATTTATTGTGACGATGAGACAGGAAAGGGCTGCGCGTGGAAAGGAAGCGACCGTGGCCTTAAATAAGGTACAGCCCCAGCACTTGCCTGGTGTGAAAATGGGAAACCATGGAAAACCATCTTCAGGGCTGCTGACAGTGGGATTCGAAACTACTATCTCCCGAGTGCAAGCTCAGAGCTGCGTGCCCGTAACCCCACGGCCATCCCACCCAGTATAATTAAATAGAGGTATGGCATGATTATGCAATTAAAAATAATTTAGTATTTTAATACTCACTAAGAAACTAACAGACACTAAAGAGACTGCCAGAATGATGAATGCACGCGGCAAGTGGGTGAATTATAACTCAGTGGCCATGATCTCGGCAAAAAAATATGTACCACTATTACCCTTCCTCACAGCACATGCAAAGTCTCCACTACTTGCTGTAGTGCTATACAAATTAGTTAGCCGCAACGAACAGCATTTTGTGCGTATTTCTGTCAATAATTATATTAATAATTAAAGAAAATAAATGAAGGAATTAACAGATAAGATAACAAGGTTTGTACAAACAGGTTTTTTAAAATAATTCCTGGTTCCTTCTAGCTAAAGTGGAATAAAAAAGTAATTTTTACTCCACAAAGTGGGGGTAGGTGACTGTCCCTCCTCGCCCCACCCCCTAATTGCCGTTTCTGTTTGTAGACACGCCAAAGGTGCAGAAAAGGAAATCTAATAACTTATTAATTTATAAACATGTAGACATTCCACTCGATGGAAGAGTTGCTTGTTTACTGAGCTCGATAGCTGCAGTCGCTTAAGTGCAACCAGTATCCAGTATTCGGGAGATAGTGGGTTTGAACCCCACTGTTGGCAGCCCTGAAGATGATTTTCCATGGTTTCCCATTTTCACACCAGGCAAATGCTGGGGCTGTACCTTAATTAAGGTCACAGCCGCTTCCTTCCTATTACTAGGCCTTTGCTATCCCATCGTTGCCATAAGACCTATCTGTGTCGATGCAACGTAAAATAAAATAGCAAAAAAAAAAAAAGAGTTGCTTGTATGAAACAAAAACTAATACTGTTCGGTGAAGTACATGTGTAGAAGGCATATGTCTGTTTGAAGCTTCTGTTGCATTCTGACCAGATTGTCCAGATTAAAATAATATCTGTGTATTCGTTGCTGCTGATCACACTAGCCATTGCTCATATGCAGATAGCAAATATAGTGCTGCTGTACCATACACCAGCCTAGAACTATGCGATCGAAAACGATGTTTACTAATGCAAGGGTGCATTGGACCGGCAGCGCTGAGTAACATGCTGCGAGCGGCACTCCATTTCTTATCTCTTCATATTCTGACGTAACCTGCCCGCTGGCAGAAGTTCCCCTGTGAAAATCAGTTGGTAGACATCTCATTCATCATTTGTGCATGCGGGGCATTTATAAGTAGAAAGTACGGCGTTCGAGAGCCACCTGGTATAATACCAATCAAAGTGATATACAAAAAGAGCTTCACACTCACAGTCTCTGCATTTCAAGGGAGCAAAATAAGTAAGAACTTTGGTGCAGAGTGAGCATGCAACAACTCTTTCCCACACCAAACAACCTGTTACTACAAATAGGGGATATGTGTTTCCAAAGATGCTGGTGATTTATCAATAATCAAAAGGTCAGTTTGGAGCAGGTATCACAACGTATGCTGAAATCATGGAACCTAGTTCACGAGGTTTCTATGTTCAGTCTGAACATGAAAAAAAAAATCATGTCACAGTTCTTTCAAGTTCTCTTCTTTCCTCCTGGACCGAGCTCGATAGCTGCAGTCGCTTAAGTGTGGCCAGTATCCAGTATTCAGGAAATAGTAGGCTCAAACCCCACTGTTGGCAGCCCTGAAGATGGTTTTCCGTGGTTTCCCATTTTCACACCAGGCAAATGCTGGAGCTGTACCTTAATTTAAGGCCACGGCTGCTTCCTTCTTACTCCCAGCCCTTCCCTATCCCATCGTCACCATAAGACCTATCTGTGTCGGTGCGACGTAAAGCAACTAGAAAAAAAAAGCTTTCCTCCTGGTTGAATTGCTCAGCACATATCAGGACAGAGCACATATAGATGCCATCAAACATAATGGACATGGTGTGTATATTCAAGATCATCCTTCCTTGATGCACATTTTACCCTCAACTTTTAAATGTGCTATATTTTCTTGCAGTTGCAGAAGCAGATGGAAGATCACATTATACTGAGCAACCTCCAGTCCACACCATCGATGAGGGTTTAAATTCCATTGCTGATTTGCATTATACACAATCAGTTCTGCTCTTCCATTCTCACAGACTTCATTAGACACTCAAGGGCAATATCTGGATATGGTGACTTCATATCGGGGAGGTTTAAAACACCTTCAGAACAGATTTTTGGCATTGAAATATAATGTATTTCTGAAGACTGCCTGAAGCAGGCATTCATGAAGTGCTCATACTGTGATGAGCAACTCTATTTCTGACATATTGTTCTCCGTGGACATGTTCATTCTCACAATCTTTTACCAAGAGCCACTAACAAACAAATGTTTTTAATTCAGTATGTGAAGATGTACATAGCTACGAAGTGCAGAATAAATGGTGATGGCACTCAAGTTTTGCATATTTGTTATCTACACATCATACACCTTCATATGAGCCACAACCCTCCTGCAATTGCGATCACAACTTGTGCAAACTACCTTCAGAATATGGATCAAACTCACTTAAATCTATATAGCCTATATAAAATAACTTGTCCTGACTGACTGACTGACTGACTGACTGACTGACTGACTGACTGACTGACTGACTGACTGACTGACTGACTGACTCATCATCGCCGAGCCAAAACTACTGGACATAATGAAATGAAATTTTGAAGATACATTTATAGTACAACATAGGTGCTTGTTAAGGAAGGATTTTTTGATATTCTGTCACTAAGGGGGTGAATAGGGGGGTGAAATTTTAAAATGAGTGTCTATATCTCAAAACTTTAAAATTTTACAGATGCAAAAATTGGTATTTAGAATCTCCTTTAAAAATAAGGAAACACGTATTTTTTTGTTTTCGTAAAATCCCAATAAGAGGGGTGAAAAAGAGTGAATGCCTTTAATGAGGATACGTGTATCTCAGAAACTGAATATATTACAGACCTGGAAATTGGTATTTGGATCTCCTTTAAAAAATAAGGAAACATGTATTTTTTTGTTTTCGGAAAATCCAATTAATGGGAGGGTGAAAAGGGGGGTGAATTTTCAAAATGAGTGTATCTATATATCAAAACCTTAGAAGTTTACAAATGTAAAAATTGGTATTTAGAATCTCCTTTAAAAATAAAGAAACACATATTTTTTGTTTTTGGAAAATCCCAATAGGAGGGGTGAAAAGGGGTGAAAAAATGGTTGAATGTCTTTAATGTTGATACTTATATCGCAGAAACTGAAGATATTACAGACCTGAAAATTGGTATTTGGGATCTCCTTTAAAAATAAAGAAACATGTATGTTTTTGTTTGTGGAATATCATTTAAGGGGGGGATGAAAAGGGGGGGTGAATTTTTAAAATGAGTGTGTCTATATCTCAAAACTTAAAAAGTTTACAGATGTAAAAATTAGTATTTAGAATCTCCTTTAAAAATAAAGAAACACCTATTTTTGTTTTCGGAAAATCCAATTAATGGCAGCGAGGTGAAAAAGAGGATGAATTTTTTAAATTAGTGCATATATATCTCAAAACTTTTAAAGTTTTCAGATGTAAAAATTGGTATTTAGATTTCCCTTTAAAAATAAAGAAACACATATATTTTGTTTTCGGAAAATCCCAATAGGAGGGGTGAAAAGGGGTGAAAAAGGGGTTGAATGCCTTAAATGAGGATACTTAAATCTCAGAAACAGAAGATATTACAGACATGAAAATTGGTATTTGGGATCTCCTTTAAAAATAAAGAAACACATATTTTTTGTTTTCAGAAAATCAAACTAGGGTTGAATGCCTTTAATGAGGATACTTATATCTCAGAAACTGAAGATATTGCAGACCTGATAATTGGTATTTAGGATCTCCTTTAAAAAGAAAGAAACACGTATTTTTGTTTTTGGAAAATCCAATTAATGGGGGTTAAACAGGAGTGACAAGTGGGGTGAAATTTTAGAATTTTTTAAAATTAGAGTATCCATATCTCAAAACTTTAAAAGTTTACAGATGTAAAATTTGATATTAAGAATCTCCTTTAAAAATTAAAAACATGTATTTTTTGTTGCTAAGGGTGTGAAAGCGGGGGGGTGGGGGGTGGGTGAAATTTTGAATGAGGGTATCTATATCTCAAAAACTTAAAGGTTTACAGATGTAAAACTTGGTATTTGGAATATCCTTTAAAAATAAGGAAACAGGTGTTTTTTTTGTTTTTGTAAAATCCCATCAAGGGGGTTGAAAAAAGGGGGAAAATTGGCTGAATACCTTGCATGAGGATACTCATATCTCAAAAACTGAAGATGTTACAGACATGAAAATTGGTATTTGGAATTTTTTTAAAAATAAAGAAACACATATTCTTTTGTTTCTGAAAAATCCAATGAATAGTGGGTGAACGGGTGTAACAAATGGGATGGAAATTTAAAAAATTATATCTAGGACTACATTATATCTCAGACATCTAACATGCTACAGACTTGAAAACTGCTATTCCTGTAAAAGTAAAGAGACGTAGATATTTTTTTTGGAAAATCCACTTAAGGGGAACAAAAAAAGGGATGAAGTTTCAGAATGAGGATATCTACAATATTTCTCAAAAACATAACATGTTACTGAAGTGAAAATTGGTATTTTAATCCCTTTCAAAAATAAGAAACACGTATTTTTTTCGGAAAAAACAATTTGGGGATTGGAGAGGGGCGGGTAGAAAGGACTGAAAAGTGGGTTGAATTCTTTGTATTAGGATACTGATATCTCAAAAACTGAAGACGTTACAGATGTAAAAATTGGTGATTGGAATCATATAAAGAAATGCATATATTTTGTTTTTGGAAAATCCACTTAGGCGGGGGTGAAAAATTGAAAAATTAGTTAAATTATTTGCATGAGTCTACTTATATCTAAAGAAAACTATAGATGTTGCAGACATGAAAATTGGGGTTTGGAATCCCCTTTAAAAGTAAAGTAACACATATTCCTTTGATTTTGGAAAATCCAATTAAGGGGGGGTGGAAGAATTGAAAAATTTATTGAATTATTTGTATGAAGATACTTATACCTTATGAAAACTAAAGCTGATACAGACGTGAAAATTGGTGTTTGGAATCTCCATTAAAATAAAGAAAAGCGCTTTTTAGGGGGAAAATAAACTTGGGGGAGGGGTGAAAATAATAGAATTCCTTTTATGAGGACAAATATCTAGAAAACTGAAGATGTTACAGTTGTGATAATTGGTATTTAGAAGCTCCTTTATAAGTAAACACGTATTTTTTCTTTACGGAAAATTCGCTTAAGGAGTGGGGGGGGGGGGCGAAAGGAAGTGAAGAAATTGAATTCTTTTAATGTGGATACTTATGTGTCAAAAACTGATGGTTACAGACGTGAAAATTCGTGCTTGGAATCTCCTTTAAAAATAAAGAAACACGCATTTGGTGGGGGGAATCAATTTAACGGGAGTGGGGTGAAAAAGTAGTTGAATTCTTTTTTGAGGATACTTATCTAAAAAAAAAAGTTACAGACGTGAAAATTGGTATTCAGAATCTCCTTTAAATAAAAGAAGCACGTCGTCTTTTGTTTTCGGAAATCCACTTAAGGTGCGAAAGAATTGAAATATTCGTTGAATAATTTGTATGTGGATAATTATATCTCTAAAAGATAAAGATGTTACAGACGTGAAACTTGGTATTTGGAATCTCCTTTAAAAATAAACACGTATATTTTTGTTTTAGGAAAATCGACTTAGGGGGGCAGAGGTGAAAGTAAGTAAGGAAGGAGTTGAATTCTGTTTAAGAGGATATTATATCTCAGAAAGTGAAGATGTAACAGACGTGAAAGTTGGTATTTTGAATCTCCTTTAAAAATAAAAGGAACACATATTTTTTTTGTTTTTGGAAAGTCCTCTTAAAGGGAGAGGGGGTGGAAAAAAGGGAAAAAGAAGTTGAATTCATTTTATGAGGATACTTATATCTCAAAAACTGAAGGTGTAACAGACGTGAAAGTTGGTACCGTATTTTGAATCTCCTTTAAAATAAAACGTACCTTTTGTTTTCGGAAAATCCACTTAAGGGGTTGAAAATAATTGAAAAAGTGGGTGAATTTTGAAAATGAGTACTGGTAAATCTGCAGTATATGTCAAAAACTTAACATGTTACAGACATGAATCTTGGTATTTGGAAAGCCCTTTAAAAATACAGGAACTCGTACGTTTTCTTTTCAGAAAAGGCACTTAACGAGGGGTGAAAAGAAGTGAAAAAGCAAGTGAATAATTTTTAATGAGGATGCTTATATCTCACAAACTGATGATGTTACAGACGCGAAAATTAGTATTTGGAATCTTCTTTAAAAGTAAAGGAACATGTGTTTCTTTTTGTTTTCGGAAAATGGGAAGGACTGATAAAGAGGTTAATTATTCTTATGGGGATTCTTATAGCCTATCTCAAAAACTGAAAATGTTAAGATGTGGAGATAGATTTTTGGAATCTCTTTAAAAATAAGCTTTTTTTTTTTTGATTTGAGAGAAGACTGTTTCTTATATGTACATTTCTATGTTGCATGGTCATCTTAGCCCCAAAAGGCAATAACACAAACGTGGTTTACAAGGAGTTTGCGGGGTAAACGAAACTTAATTTGTCGGCGAACGTTTATACATTAGGGATTTTCAGATAATGTCTTAGTACAGTACCGAGGAACGATTACTTTTATTATTTTACGAAATCCACGCGAATGAAGCCGCGGGTAACTGCTAGTTATATATAAAATAGCTATTCATAATTTTGTCAGTAACTTAAAAAGAACCTACTTTATACAAAGTAATACATTCGTCAACAGAAAGTGATAAATCTGCACACTTGTGCTTGTAATTGACACTCACCTCTGGTGAACATTCTTCTTCCTTTGGTATATTGCATTGCAATTTAAATGGATTGAAATGAAGTCCTCTTTGACAAAGATGAACTGTAGCTATTCCTTTCGTACACCTTGCATACATATTGCAACGCCCGGGAAGCACCAAATATGTATCATAATTTGGGCACTGCAACATCCAAATTATTAATTAGTTAATTAATTTTTTCTGTAAACATGCTTAGATCTGAAAGTAATTAAGTTTGTCCTGTACTAATTTTATCTAATCATTATTTCATTTATATATATATATATATATATATTACAAATAAACAAACAGCTAAAATAAATCTCATGGCAGCACAGGCCTAATGAGCCTTGGCCTACAAAGTGACCGCTGCTCAACCTGAAGGTTTGTTAACTATGAGATGGCATGCGATCAGCTCTACAAACACTCTCTGACATTATTCTTGTCTTTCTAGTCCAGGGCCACAATCTCACCACCAGAAGCCCCTTAATTTTTCTCACATAGACCAAGAGGACCTCAAATCACCCTCAGATTGATGTAAAAATCCCTGGCCTGTGTGAGAATTTATCATGGGTCCTTCTGGTAAGAGGCAGGCTTGCTACCCCAAAACCATGAATTTTGAAGTTTCTTTTATATGTAGTTACATACATAATAATTTAATTTCTTATACTTTCATTAAATTGTTTACAATAAGAATATAAGACACACATTCTTAAATAATTTTTACTACCCTCCAATAAACCTTCATTGATCAGTGGAGCATTATAATGCTGAGATTCCCTTTCTTCAGGTGTCATGTATATGAAATATCCAAGCTCAGGGTTATGAATAAAGACTCCAACAGTATTTTTGGTAAAGAAAGTGACTTAAGTAGAGTGGAGATGAATAATGAGACAGTCAGGTAACCATGGACTAATACGGGTTCCACCAACAAGCAAGTATCTATCCCAGATTACACATCTTATAAACAGTGCTTCCACATTAGGAGTGACTGCATGAAACACGCAAGAGGTAAGTTGAAGCAACTATACAGATTCTTCCCAAGATACAGCATTCAACAAATCACTGTTGCTGAAATACACTAGGGCAAAACTAGGTATTTTGGAATAGACAGTAAAAGAGTAACATGAATTAAGAAAAAACCTGAAACAATGGATTTCCGACAAAAGAGTAGCGTTACAAAAATGTTGCAAAGTTTGGGCTGGGAAGAACTGGGAGAAAGGAGACGAGCTGCTCGACTGAGTGGTATGTTCCGAGCTGTCAGCGGAGAAAAGGCTAGGAAAACAACAGATAGGGAATCTATTGATTGATTGTAACTGTTCTGTTTTGAGGAAAATGGGCTGACTATATAATGAATGAATGAATGAATGAATGAATGAATGAATGAATGAATGAATCAATCAATCAATCAATCAATCAATCAATCAATCAATCAATCAATCAATCAATCAATCAATCGCTACTGATCTGCATTTAGGACAGTTGCCCAAGTGGCAGATTCCCTATAGCATTTTCTTAAATGATTTCAAAGACATTGGAAATTTATTGTAAATCTCCCTTGGTAAGTTATTCCAATCCCTAACTTCCCTTCCTATAAACGAATATTTCCCCCAATTTGTCCTCTTGAATTCCAACTTTATCTTCATATTGTGATCTTTCCTACTTTTAAAGACACCAATCAAACTTATTCATCTACTGATGTCATTCCATTCCACCTCTCCAATGACAGCTCAGAACATACCACTTAGTTGAGCAGCTCGTCTCCTTTCTCCCAAGTCTTCCCAGCCCAAACTTTACAACATTTTTTTAATGCTACTCTTCTGTCAGAAATCACCCAGAACAAATCGAACTGCTTTTCTTTGGATTTTTTCCAGTTCTTGAATCAAGTAATCCTGGTGAGGGTCCCATACACTGGAACCATACTCTAGTTGGGGTCTTACCAAAGACTTACATGCCCTCTCCTTTACATCCTTACTACAACCCCTAAATACCCTCATAACCATGTGCAGAGATCTGTACCCTTTATTTACAATCATATTTATGCGATTACCCCAATGTAGATCTTTCCTTATATTAACACCTTCGTACTTACAATGATCCCCAAAAGGAACTTTCACCCCATCAACGCAGTAATTAAAAGCGAAAGGAATTTTCCTATTTGTGAAACTCACAACCTGACTTTTAACCCTGTTTATCATCACACCATTGCCTACTGTCCATCTCACAATATTATCGAGGTCATTTTGCAGTTGCTCACAATCTTGTAACTTATTTATAACTCTGTACAGAATAACATCGTCTGCAAAAAGCATTATCTCTGATTCCACTTCTTTAAACATATCATTGATATATATAAGAAAACATAAAGGTCCAATAATACTGCCTTGAGGAATTCCCCTCTTAATTATTACAGGGAAAGCTTCACCTACTCTAATTCTCTGAGTTCTACATTTTTAGAAACATAGCCACCCATTCAGCCACTCTTTTGTCTAGTCGAATTGCACTCATTTTTGCCAGTAGTGCCAACGGCTGTAGCCATGTTGAAACACCGGATCCCGTGAGATCTCCGAAGTTAAGCAACATTGGGCGTGGTCAGGAGTTGGATGGGTTGCCATGAGCTGTTGGTGGGGGGTAAGGAAATGGAGGAGCGGAAAGGATCTGGCCACCCTACCGCACGTAAACTCCGGCTCAGGAACACCTCTGCGGAGGTTCGGACCTTCCTTCGGGCAGAATAACCCTTACCTTACCTTACCTTGCCAGTAATCTCCCATAATGAATGTATCAAAGACATAATTCTAAAAGAATTCAATTATATTAGGTCCACCTATTCAATACATTTCTGCCATTTATTAATTCGTCTATTTGAAAGTTAGGAGAAGGGGGGGAAAGATGGGGACGCTAAGGAAAAAGTAGTTCAGGTGCGTTATACATGTTGATAATATATTCATAAATAGTTCCATTTTGTTGCGTCACTATCTGTTTCTCATAGTGCACTAAAATAGTTTTTTGAAAAGTTAAACACAAAAACTCCACACACAAAAAATCGTGCATACTACCAGTGCCCCGTCTTGCCCGACATATGGGGCAAGACGGGGTGGAGGTTTCTTTGTCTCCATGGTGCTGCCACTGGCCTGGAAACTTGCATTTTTCAGTAATAATTATACTAAAATTTGAATCTATTCCCATAACCTTGAATTACTAATATCAACGTAAAGTATTACACCATAATAAACCATCATAAGGCTCGTAGATGGCATAATGAGCAAGAATACAATTTAAATTCATTTTTATGGAAAAAATGTATGGATTTTTAAATGACCAATATTTTCGTGTGACCTCCTGAGAGGCCGTGTGCAGGTCTTTAAAGTCGACTCCCGTGGGCGACTTGCACGTCGGGATGAGATATGGAATGGATGAAGATTAATGAGACTGGGCAAGGGTGTCTAAGGAAGTGGCCGTGGACTGTCAGAAGGTACCGTCCCAGCATTTGACTGGTGTTGAAAATGGGAAACCACGGAAAACCATTTCAAGGACAGCCGACGGTGAGGCTCGAACCCACGCGTCTACCGAGTCAGCAGAGAGCTTGGCCCCGTGACCTATCACTGCACTTTAGCCAGCGTAGGCACTGCTGTCGGTAATGACTGATTGAGAAATCCACTACCCTTTGCACTCAGTATTTGGTCCCTTGACCTATACCAGGGGGCATAATTTATAAAAATGAAATATGACTAGAAATTATATAAGTACCTATAGGGGAAATACTATTTATCCTAAAGGGCAAGATTAGGACTGGGGCAAGTTGGGGACTAGGGCAAGATGGGGACTGGGGCAAGACGGGGACGTCCCCATCTCTGCCCCAGATGTTATACTGAGACTAACGGAATAAAAATATCTTAATTTATTTATGAATTACCTCCACAAGCTCAATATATATACATTAAGGTACAGTCTAATGGATAGTGTTCAAGAACAAATGTATTGCAATTCCAGCTTACCTCACCAAAGTCCAAAGGATACATATGTATAAGATCACAGGAGTGAGAAACAGTAAAAAGGCCACTCCAAGCATCCAGACAGCTCACACAGACTAGAAGTCGTACAAACTGTGTAATCTTCATCTGCCCTTCAACCTATTTCCATTTTCAGTCCAGTGGCAGCACCATAGAGACAAGGAAACTCCCAGCCCATCTTGCCCCATGTCCCCATCTTGCCCCCCCCCCCTTCCCCTACATAGTAGTTTAAAATACCCTGGACATGTTTCGACCTGACTTAGAGGTCATCATCACTAAAATAACAAAGAAGAACAGTTTTAACAGTTTTTAACAGTTTTCCATTGTATTTGTCAAATATATTTTAAATAATGAAGCTATGTACATTTTAACGTAAACTCCTATTGCATTTGTTGACTGTGTTTTATCTCTGATTTTTATGTACCGGTACCACTGTTTTATGTCATATGTCTTTCTTCTTGGCCCTCTGGCAGGAGGATGGACAATTAAATTTTAACTGAATGTTTATTTTTCTAAGTTTGTAAACCTTAAGTGTTTATAGATTATTTTTATGTGCTGAGGTTGTCAGCACTACTACGGCTTCCTTCTTCCTTAAGTGATTAACCAATCAGTATTTTTTGTGTATTTTCCTCTGGGGGTGTGTACAGGCATTCTGCCTACGTCAAGAGAGTAATACCAATACAGTTGGTCTGTTATTGGACATTATAAATTTTCCAGCTAACTCATTCCTTGTTGCCAGCGTTTCGCCCCAGTGTGCTAAGTTGGGCTCATCAGTTGGTAAATAGCACACCTACCAAGACGCATGGCTAGTGCATACCGTGGAAGTCACTGCGTAGGCTACTCATTCGGGACAAATATTTCAGGTTTCCTACAGGAATCAACATCTATATCATAGGTCAAGGGAGTTCTGGAACTTTCCCTTCGGAGTTGCTATAAAGGCCGGGCGCTTTAGGGCCGTATTGTCATCTTCATCGCTCCGTTCTAAGTGTATGTGCATCGTATCGGGGGCAGGGGCAGCCTTACCATCGTTGGAAGGCCCAAAAACTTAAGGTAATGGCAGACATCTTTTAACATGTGATAGCTCCAGGCAGTTAACTTGAGGGGAAGATTTCAAAGGTATTTCTTAATGTAAAATTCTAAAGTATAATATCGCGTTTTAAATGCAAATTTTCAGGCAAGTCTAAGGACTCTTTTTAAATCCCTGCTGGGAAATATGTAAATTTAGGGAATAAAGAATGTTCACCCTCTATTAATTCCCATTCAACTTGGTATGGGGGTGACTATGCTATTCTAAAACACTAAATTCTTCAAAACTATTTTGGTACTGAATATTTCTCCATCTAGTCACCTCTCTGTAGTTTAGATTTAGCCTCTGCAACTTCAGGCCATAAGCCCAGGTAGGATTTTAAGTGTATTTCAAATGGAGTGCAAGTGTTTTACCTTCTAGCATTTTTTTCATGGCTGAAGATCTTATACTTTTCTTTTGTATTTCTAGGCCATTTAGAACAGGCATTCATTGCCCCTGTTAAATTATCATTATTTATAGACAAGTGTGTAAGATTCTATTGAGCAGAAATGACAGTAAACACTGTTTTTGAAGTTTTTCTAGTGTAAATTTTGCAGGAAACTTGTGCATCTGAGAGGCTGGACTGTAGTAAAATTTTGGAGCTCAGTCTCCTAGAATGCACATGTGTGGAGCAAAAATGCTCTTTACCGGGCGAGTTGGCCGTGCGCGTAGAGGCGCGCGGCTGTGAGCTTGCATCCGGGAGATAGTAGGTTCGAATCCCACTATCGGCAGCCCTGAAAATGGTTTTCCGTGGTTTCCCATTTTCACGCCAGGCAAATGCTGGGGCTGTACCTTAATTAAGGCCACGGCTGCTTCCTTCCAACTCCTAGGCCTTTCCTATCCCATCGTCGCCATAAGACCTATCTGTGTCGGCGCGACGTAAAGCCCCTAGCAAAAAAAAAAAAAAAAAAAAAAATGCTCTTTGAAATAATGTACCTTTAGAACTACAATCATTCCTTTGTAAACTATTGTGTTGAAAATCTTCTCTATTGTACCTGATTTTTGGACTTATAGTCCACTCTTGTGCATTCATGGATAACTTAAAAACTGTTTTCTTTGTTTCAGCCTGTTTTCAGCAATTGATCGAAAATATTTGACTTATATCAAAACTCCGTTACACTGACAGCTGTTCATTTTGACTGACAATGCAGGGAGCATACTGGATATTGTGCTAAGATTCTGAAGATTATGCACATGCGCAAGCAGATAACATCATGGTTTATGTGCAGCTATCCCTATAAGCGAGGAGCACGGTAAGGTATGTGCCTTTTCGTGTAAAGTCCGCAAACAAGAGATAGTATTACAGTTGGTCAGAAGGGTCTGCCACCTACCCATTACTCTTATCCGCTGCCTTCCAGAAGTTACTATTGCATTACCATGCTGGGAGATTTCACTAGTAGGTCATTCTGGACAGGTGTTTGTAATTGCGGGAAGAAGTTTGCTTTACATTGTTGTGGAGAATCGTTTCAAGTGAAATTAATTTGAGTACCAGTAAATGTGGTCACAATTTTTATGCTTGTTGTCATACCTAGATGAACTTTGTGCGATGTAAAACCAAGAATAGTGCTCGCATCCTTTAATATTCACTACAATACAGCAAAGTTACTGTGAATTTTAATTTCACCAAGCTTCAGCTAATGGTGGTCATGGCTTTTCAGATCTGTATTTGGGAGCGAGTGTGGGCTGGTTCCACTGTTGACTGTCCTGAGAATGGTTTTCCATAGTTTCCATTCTCCTCTGTAAGATGAATGCCAGGACAGTTCCTTTTATAGGCCATGGCCACTCCCCTCTCACTTTCACTGCAATACATCACCTGGCTTGAGAGAAGACATCACCCTCTAGGAGGCTCACCTTATCACACCAGGGTATAGAATGAAATCATTTTAGCAGTAGTAATTTTACTTCTGTTGTACACTCACAGATTAGTCTTAGATAAAATGTACCCTAGGTTATAGGGGGTTTGTTATACGGTACTTTGGTACATTAGAGATGTGGACAAAAATGTTGTGAACCTCCTGAAAATACTGCCATGAGCTGCCACTGTAATTACCACAGGAAATTTTAACACTTCAGTTGTATACAGAACAAAGGCAAGGAAGATTTGGTTTAGAATGAAGAAATCACAGGAGTGAAAGACAACTAAATGTCTGTTATTGTATGAATATATCCAGTAAGGAAAAGGTACTCATGGAAGGCACCAGAGGTATGTCACAAAATTAATCATTTTGTTAAAAAAGGAAGCCATATTTTTCAGTGTTGACTCAGTTGATGTAACTTCAAAGTTTTACATCCTTTTATAGTAATAATATTGTGTGGCTATTCCTAGTTTGGTGCAGCCCTTGAAAGGCAAACCCTGCCATGAGTGTGGGCAGCATCTACCGTGTATGGTAACTGCATGTTTTTGTATTGGAGGATAGTGTTGTGTATGGTGTGTGAGTTGCAGGAATCGTAAGGACAGTACAAACACCAAGCCCCCAAGCTGGGGGATATAACCATTTAAGGTTAAATTATTGGCTAGGAATTGAACCTGGGGCCCTCTGAACCAAGAACAACTAGACTGATCATTCAGCCAAAGACCCAGATTTCAAGCTGTTGAAAACACTAATTACAACACAAGCAGCACTTCCTTTCCCCTCTCTACTCAACAGAGTTAATGCCTATAACACTCCCCTCACCCTCCTACTCCCCCAACCCACCTTTCCACTGAACAGATTTATTGTCTACAGCATTTCCCTCATCTCTCCCATGAATAGCAACCATGACTGAAGTAAAGGAACTGGCTCCAATCCAAACATAGTTGCTGGAGGTAACAGACTAGTAGCAGCTTAAATAAGTACAGAAGAATTTCACAAAATTACTAAGGTGACAGTGGAGGATTGTTGCAATCATAATTTATCTCACTTGCATCCGGGAGATAGTAGGTTCGAATCCCACTATCGGCAGCCCTGAAGATGGTTTTCCGTGGTTTCCCATTTTCACACCAGGCAAATGCTGGGGCTGTACCTTAATTAAGGCCACGGCCGCTTCCTTCCAACTCCTAGGCCTTTCCTATCCCATCGTCGCCATAAGACCTATCTGTGTCGGTGCGACGTAAAGCCCCTAGCAAAAAAAAAAAAAAAAACATCACCAATCCACAATCATTGACAAGTTTATGCAAAGTAAACAATAGTGTACGTATATGCAAGTGATTTAAAGTAATTCGATATAATCTGAGGATGTTCATATAGAACGAAACATGTCATTCTTTGTTTTTAATGTGTATTTCTCTTACAGGTATGTTCTATATTAAATGTGTTATAATTAGTGTTTTCAACAGACTGAAAATCTGTAAAGTTAGAAAAATTGATTATATCTTCATAAAGCAGGGATATCAAAGCCAACTTAATTATTGTCATATTTTTCCAAATCCTGCTGTAGACAGTGATGACCATGTGTTAATCATGGCAAAGGTAATAATATCCCTCTAACTAGGAGTCCCATTCCTCCTAGTTTTTCTTCTAGGTAGGAAGAGACATTGTTATTTTCTGAATATTGTAAGCTAAACAAGTCTAAATCCTTTTCTTATTTCATTATGTTTAGTTCAATTTCTGCGTTTAACGTAAGCCTTTGAATTTTTACATGAAATAATAAAACTAGTGAATTTGTATTTCTTGAACAAATATTAACTGTAATATTGTAGATTTACCAAGTTTATGTACACTTCAACTTATTGTGATTACCTCGAAATCAATATCGGTACTTACCAAATTCATATTATATGTCAGTTAGCAGCAGTATATAGCAGGTAATATTCTTAAGAGTTCATAATTCATTTCTTCAACAGTTATCATACACTATGTACATAGCAGATGAAATTCTTACTGTTAATAATTCAATTTATTTCGATTTGATTATCATCACACTTTGGAAGTAATTAAGTAGAAGTAATTAAATTACTCACAACAAATACTTATTTTAGTAATGTTTAATTGTAATCTTTACTTCTTACAAAATGTAATTTTTACTCATAATTTATTCCTCAAAATAAAATTGTGATCATCGGGCGAGTTGCCCGTGCGGTCAAGGGCATGCGGCTGTGAGCTTGCATCCGAGGGATAGTGGGTTCGAATTCCACTGTCGGCAGCCCTGAAGATAGTTTTCCTTGGTTTCCCATTTTCACACCTTAATTAAGGCCACGGCTGCTTCCTTCCAACTCCTAGGCCTTTCCTATCCCATCATTGGCATAAGACCTATCTGTGTCAGAGCGACGTAAAGCAACTATAATACCAATATAAATGGTCCATTATTGGACATTATAAATTTTCCAGCTAACTCATTCCGGGGGTGAAACGCTGGCAACCATTTATATTGGTATTATAAATGTACTCATTCGGGACAAATATTTCAGATTCCCTATGGAAATCAACGTCTATATCATGTAAAGCAACTAGCAAACAGAAAACCCATTGTGTTTCAATTGTTTTGTATAATTCTTGCAAATAGTGTAAGACAGTAAACGTACAAAAAATAGTAATTGGGCTGAATTACATATACCTGAGGAATATTTTACTCAATTAAAATTACAAATTACTTTATCAACATGTAATCAGTAATCTTTTCTGACTCAGCCAATTCTACATTCTTTCTTCCCTAAGCCCCATGAATACTGATAGCTTCCCATTGAATTCCATTTCATTCATCAAGTTGTTTCCAAGGAGTTCCTCACCTCCCAAATGGAAGTAGGATTCCGTTACTCCCATAGGTCTGAGGTTTGCTTAAAACGTTCTGAGCTCGGCAAATTATATAAAACAGGATGCTACCCTGCTTACATATAGTCCCAGTGAGGATATCTCCTCTACTAGGTTAGGGACCACAGTGAATTTTATAGTCCTAGCCACCTGAACACAAGGACAATTGCTTGATTGATTGATTGATTGATTGATTGATTGATTGATTGATTATTAAAATTTATGTATGAAGGGCTATGAAGCCCCATTTAATGTACACAATTTGCTCTTGCATTCAAGATGGAAAGAAATGATCAGCACAGTACAATACTACATAAGTTTAATAGCGGAAGTTATATAACGAGTTCAGTATAGCTTGATATACAACTTGAAATAGGAACAAACAGACAGAATATATAGGTGATATACCCCATGACATACTATGAACCTTAGTTTAAAAAACAAAACAAAACAAAAAATCTACCTCCAGTCATGAGGGGGAAAGGGCGGAAAGTACAGTCGCATATAACAAGTATATATTGGTGTAACGTAGGGTATATAATAAGGGGAGAAGAAACCTATAATAAAGATCACAGTTCAACCAATACATAATACAGTACAATACAACATTAAGTATGGTGATAATGATGCTTGTTGTTTAAAGGCGCCTAACATCTAGGTCATCGGCCTTACAACATAAGTATAATATCAGAAGTTATACAGGGCACTTCAAAATGAGTATCAGATTTTGAGGCTCTGTAGTACTTACTACATTGAACTTACAACTGTAAATATTACATCAAATGAAAAAGCAACTCAAACACTTTGTTCTACAAGTGTTCATTTCTGTGTGTATGTACTTGTTCCTCTGTCTTCTGTTAGAAAGTGCTTTCGTACCTGTGCGCATGCACTGATTCCTGTGTCTAGTAGCACTGGTAGCAAAGATGGTGACTGGGAAACAGAAAGTTTCTTTGTGTTTTACAGTTTGCAGGGACTAAATCTGCAGTTACAGTGTAACATGCATTCCATATTAAGTTCCATTGCAATCCTCCAAGTGACATCCGTAGACGGTATCATAAGTTTGAAGACACCAGCTGTCTCTGCAAAGGGAAGAGTATCGGTCAATCAACAATGGAAGCACGTGTTGAACGAGTAAGAGATTCCTTCATGTGTAGCCCTAAGAAATCAGTTTGGGGGGCTAGTTGTGAATTAGCAGTTCTGGTGATGTCAGTGTGGAGAGTCTTAAGGAGGTGCTTAACACTATATCCTTATCGTTTACAGTTGGTACTAGCTCTAAGGCACACAGACAGTTTATGTGCCATCTTTGCAAAGGATATGTTGCTGCATGACGATGAAGATTTTCTGGATTGTATCATGTTCAGTGTTGAATCGACATTTCACCTAAGTGGACATGTGAACACACATAATGTGCGCATCTGGGGAAATGTTACAGTTACAACGTGACTCCCCTAAATTGAATGTTTTGAGTACCATATCCCAGCAGAAAGTTTATGGGCCTTTCTTTTACGTTGAAGAAAGTGTAAGTAGTGTTTCTTATCTTGATGTGCTTGAACAGTGGCTCTTTCCTCAGTTACAAAAAGCGGAACCAGATAACTTTATTTGGCAGCAAGATTGTACACCATCTCATTGGCATAACTCAGGACGCTTAAACGACTCTGTATCCAACCGCCAGATTGGCCGCAAGTTGCCGAATGACAGAGCTTGTCTTTGACCTTTGGGGATTAATCAAGGATCGTGTGTTTGTACCTTTGCTGCCAGCTGACCTAACCGATTTAAGAAACAGAATTCAAGCAGTTGTTACAACAATTATTCCAGACACACTGAGCAAGGTGTACAACCAACTCGGCTATCAACTCGATATGTGCCATGTGAGGAATGGTGCTCACATTTTACACTTGTACGACAAACTGTTTGAGTTGCTCTTTCATTTGATGTATTATTTACAAAAGTAAGTTCAATGTAATAAACACTACAGAGCCCTAAAACCCCAATATTGTTTTTAAAACATCCTGTATAATGAATTCAGCATAGCATAACATGCTACGTTAAATTGAAACAAAAGACAGAATATAGAGATGATATACTCCATTATGTAAAAGATTTGTTCTACTTTGACATCTGATGGTGCAGTATCTGAATTGTATTCCATTTGAATCTCTTGCGACAATCATGAATATTTTCTGTTCAAGAGAATATATTTTATTTATGGCATCATGTATAACCTGAGATTAGTACATTATTAGGATGCCTCCTTACTACTGAACGGCTTAAAGTTTCATACTTTTGTAAATTTTAGATATTGTATAATGTGCTGTGCAGCAAATAATAGTACTTTGACGTCTGGTGGTGGGGCATTCTGCATTGTGTTCCATGTGAATCTGTTGTGCCAATCATGAATATTTTCCATTTGAGAAAATGCAGAATATAGATAAGGGAGATAATTTTGTTCGACAATACTGTATTTTGTGTTAATAATGCTATTGACAGTATTCTCCTCTCCTTTCTATTTAAGCCACTGAAGTTGAAGAAAATAGGGTGTTATATGAGCACCTCTGTTGAACCCAATTGGTTTTGATGTCTTTGGCATATGAATACGATGTCATGAGAAAAAAGATATGGGAAAGAATATTTCATATTGAAGCCAGATGTATGTGGAAATCTGGCAAGCTTAATCATGTTTTCAGAGCTACATGTGTAAAGGACTGGCAAATGTTGCATTATATAGGGCACTGGAACTTTCCATTCGGTAGAGAGAGAAACTTGAAAACGAGATGAAACAGAGCTAAAGATATCTACAGGTGGAAATTTTAAACCGATGAATCACAATTCAGCATGAAAATGAGTGAAGGGAATGATATCAGTAGAAGCAAAATAATAACATTGTGAAGGAAGGTTGAGTCCAGAAGAAATTATTATAAAATGTGGATAACACATTTATAATCATGTATAAATTAAATTAAAATATCCTGGCAGCTTGTGAAGTTAAATACATGATAACCAGAGACAGGAAGTATGATGTAATGTAAAGGGGAAGCCCTGATGTTTATACTAGGAGTACGACAGGCCGCATGACACCTTGCGCTAATGATGAGCTCACTCTGTAGTCTGGAATTGAACGGGTCGGTCGTGATCTACGATCGTCATTTGGAAAAACGTGGAGTCAGTGCATTGAGCATTTCTGTAGACAGAGATAATAACTGTAATATTGGAGAAACAAAATCCAGAGGAATTTCCCATAAGAGAGATATTAATGGTTGATTTTTACAAATTGATATGTATAGTTGTGTGAAGTAGCGAGCCATTTCTTGTGCAAGCAGGGTGAAATTTCATAAGTAACAGAGTCATGAGTCAAGCAGATTCCAGTGGAGAATAGGCTACAAAACTGAACTGTTACGTAGACGGAATCACGAAAAGGGATTACCGTATTTCATTGTGTTTTGTTTAAACTGTGTGATAACTGATACTGTCTGTTTTCTATGCTCAGTGTATTTCATCTTGTGCAGGATGCAATCTACAAACTGTGCAGTGAATCAAATTGTTTTGGAACAGTGCACATCAGAAGAAGAAACATGGAGAAGAATTCTAAGGACCGTCATATTTCCAGTGTAATGATGGTGTGAACGTAGCATCGTTGGGCCGACCTGATGGCCTAAATTGGTGCATTGCTGAATCATAAAACGAGATGGACAAGGATTAGTATATCTGATTTTATTTAATCTATAAATGACCACTGCTACCTGCCAATATAAATTTGTACATAGTCATTTATTGCATGTAATATTTAAATTTATCTGAGTTAATTATGTAGCAAGGGTCAGCTAGGTTAAAATAAGCTGTTTTGTGGTACTAATGCCTTGGGGTTGTTTATTTACATGTAAATAATTTTAGAGTAATGGTGTTAATTCTATCTTTGGAATACACTGACTGACAGAGCAAATGCAACACCAAGAAGGAGTGGTCAGAACTTTATGCCAATTGCAGGGTAGACTGACGTCACTGAGGTATGCTCATGATGTGAAATGCGCCACTCTGCTGCGCACGTAGCGAAAGATAAATGGGACACGGCGTTGGCGAATGGCCCACTTCGTACCGTGATTTCTCAGCCGACAGTCATTGTAGAACGTGTTGTCGTGTGCCACAGGACACGTGTATAGCTAAGAATGCCAGGCCGCCGTCAACGGAGGCATTTCCAGCAGACAGGCGACTTTACGAGGGGTATGGTGATCGGGCTGAGAAGAGCAGGTTGGTCGCTTCATCAAATCACAGCCGATACCCATAGGGATGTGTCCACGGTGCAGCGCCTGTGGCGAAGATGGTTGGCGCAGGGACATGTGGCACGTGCGAGGGGTCCAGGCGCAGCCCGAGTGACGTCAGCACGCGAGGATCGGCGCATCCGCCGCCAAGCGGTGGCAGCCCCGCACGCCACGTCAACCGCCATTCTTCAGCATGTGCAAGACACCCTGGCTGTTCCAATATCAACCAGAACAATTTCCCGTCGATTGGTTGAAGGAGGTCTGCACTCCCGGCGTCCGCTCAGAAGACTACCATTGACTCCACAGCATAGACGTGCACGCCTGGCATGGTGCCGGGCTAGAGCGACTTGGATGAGGGAATGGCAGAACGTCGTGTTCTCCGATGAGTCACGCTTCTGTTCTGTCAGTGTGGCGTCGGCGTGGAGAAAGGTCAAATCCGGCCGTAACTGTGGAGCGCCCTACCGCTAGACAAGGCGGCATCATGGTTTGGGGCGCTATTGCGTATGATTCCACGTCACCTCTAGTGCGTATTCAAGACACGTTAAATGTCCACCGCTACGTGCAGCATGTGCTGCGGCCGGTGGCACTCCCGTACATTCAGGGGCTGCCCAATGCTCTGTTTCAGCAGGATAATGCCCGCCCACACACTGCTCGCATCTCCCAACAGGCTCTACGAGGTGTACAGATGCTTCCGTGGCCAGCGTACTCTCCGGATCTCTCACCAATCGAACACGTGTGGGATCTCATTGGATGCCGTTTGCAAACTCTGCCCCAGCCTCGTACGGACGACCAACTGTGGCAAATGGTTGACAGAGAATGGAGAACCATCCCTCAGGACACCATCCGCACTCTTATTGACTCTGTACCTCGACGTGTTTCTGCGTGCATCGCCGCTCGCGGTGGTCCTACATCCTACTGAGTCGATGCCGTGCGCATTGTGTAACCTGCATATCGGTTTGAAATAAACATCAATTATTCGTCCGTGCCGTCTCTGTTTTTTTCCCCAACTTTCATCCCTTTCGAACCACTCCTCCTTGGTGTTGCATTTGCTCTGTCAGTCAGTGTATATTCTTGAGCGTGTGTTGAATCAATTTTCTTCCAGTGATATATCAGCATGTGTTAATGTAATGGGAATAAAGATGAAGATGGCATTATGTACATTTAAAGTGGTTTGTGCAAGCATGTTAATTGTATGGCATGTTGCATGTGTATTTTGTTCTTCGCAAAGACCCATCAGTGTTCTGCAATGGACTTGAACCATTGCAGTAAAGCCAGTGTAACCAGTAACCATCAACGAACATTACAGCTTATATTTAGAGCCTTCGTATGCGGATAGATGATTTGATATTGGTTGAGATAAAGATCTGTGCTGTGAGGTAGCTAATGTTCTTTGACATTTCTTTATTGTGATTTATTTAGACTTGTTGAGATATGATATATTTTAAACATCAGAACGGCAGTGAGGGGAAAACAAATGAGTGAGAGATATGAGATGAGATATCATGAAACTTACAACAGAGGCAAGAATTTGTGTATTCCGGATTATGGTGATTTGAGGAATATTATGTTAATCCTGGTGAGATAGAGAGAGCCCAACAGAGGCCAAATTAGAAGGTATTCTGAAGAAAGACTGGATATGTACTTGCCTTGTTATGGAGAGAGCAAGAGGAATGCTGACATGTGTATTATGCCAAGAGACCATTGAAAGATAAATGTTTACTCTCAAGTTAAGAACCTCCTAGCAACTGCATCTGAATGTGAAAGATAATATCTTGTTGAGATAGGGTCATTGAAGATTAATTAAGATGTATATTTATACAATTCCAATTGATTCAGTAGAACTACAGCACAAGACTGTTTCATTATTTAACATCATCTGAATATCATTTTGGTAAGAAAACAGGGCATTTCAGGTGAGCTGTAATTGAATGTCTTGAGGGACATCATTTCAATTCTTGACTGGGTCACTGGACTTGAGTTTTTCACTGATGGCTGTCATCATGGATTTGTTTGTTTACATGTGTGATTTATATTCCTTATACAGTATGTGTATTTGACGACACAAATTCTATTTTGTGGGTGTGGTAATTCTTTTAGTATGGACTCAGTTCCATGCAGTTGCCATGTCTTTGAGGCAGGGGTTCCATTCCCACTGCAGTAAAGCCAGTGTAGTTATAAGTTTTTGAGAGATTGTGTTTGTTTATATTACATAGAGCCCTTCGCTACAGATTATTATTAGTGTGATTTTTGTTAATGTAAATTTTTCTTGTTGGCGGAATATAGTAATTAGACAGCTAGTTGTGTTTGTTTATGGGACTGCATTTTTGGTTGGATCTACTCATGTCAGTGAATTAGATCAGATATACTCGTTCAGTCCGTGTTCCATTCGCAGTAGTTAATCTGAGCAATAATTTGGCAAAATGATAATTTCATTTTCTTTAATTAAATTTAATTTAAATTTTTAAAGGCTTAATACAGATCAACTATATTTTTGGAACAATGAAGTTAATAATTTTAATAATGAAGCCCAACAAGAGGGTAAATGAAGTATAATGATATGTAATGAATAATGTCGGTAATTTTTTTGTTGTAAACAAACCATAAAGATGTACCTTAAGATAATGTAAATAAACTTTAATAACTTAATTTTACGTCGTATCTGTGATCTGATGCTGCCTTCAGTTATTATCGGTTCGGGTCACTGGTTACCTGACGAATTTGACATTGGTTTGTCACTACTACGAAATCCAAAACAACGCTGGAGAAATTGTTGTGTGCATTATTGTTGAGGAGATATTTTGATGCATTTAACTCTGCGACAGTTTTCTGATTCAACAAGTGCATAACCCAGAAAAGACCCCGGAATTAAATGTTAGTTTCTCATTCGCTGATCTGTTTTTATGGGAATATGATAGGAATATGTTAATTATTTGCATACCGTGCTTAGTAATAAAATAATATCACAAAAACAAGGCTGTATGAGGGGTCATCATCATATTCTGAAGAGAAATCACGGTCACTATCATAATTTTTTTTTCAAATAATGAGCAATTCTTCTGGGATCACGTGCCGTCCTAAACCTCTTTCTTTTCTATGCCACCGGTATGTCAGAATATGAAGGCTCCATGCCTATAAAAAAGGATGTGAACTTGCTTGTAGATATTATCTACTGAAGATAATGAACATATCAATAACGACTCCAATAAATACTAATCTGAAAACTTATATTTGCTTACCTGAGAGCAAAGTAGAAAGAATTAGGTTACACGAGATGTCAGAAGGGTGGTACTCCTTATATTAAACAACAACCTGCCATCTGAAGGCAGCAACATTGTAGTCTTCATTCACTGCAACTGCGCCAAGCGATTCCCGTGTAAAAATATAGTTTAGACAACAATCGGAACACAGGGTGACTTGAAGCAATATGAATGGAAGATGCAAAAAAATTCCTTCAGGTCACCGGTAGGCCGATCGTACGTAGCAGTATTGCTTGATCCTTTACTTCAATAGGAACACTATGTTGCCATTAGTTATTGGAAATTTGTAACTAGGACGTAGTTACTTACTCCGCAATTTTGGGAAGTTCGCACCGATGGATAAGAGTAACATTTTTTGGGACACATGGTGACCTGAACCACAAGGAACATGTTAAATATTTTCAATGAACTTCGAAATTTATCGAACATTTCCCTTGATAATTCATTATATCCCTTATTCCTCATCCTTATTTGCACAAATCTGTCCTCTTGAATTCCAACTTTATCTTCATATTATGATCTTTCCTACTTTTGAAAGCTCCACCCAAGTTTATTCTTCTACTTATGTCATTCCGCACCAACTAATCACTGACAGCTCAAAACATACCACACATTGTATGCTATAAATTTCATTTTTAGGCCCATATTGACAAGGTATTATTCAAATGTTTAACAGATACCCTTGACGTTCCACCTATTCAATAAAACCTTTCAACATTCATTAAGTCCCGCTGCTGTCATTCACAATCCTGCAACTCATTCACTACTCTATGCAGTATAACATCATCTGCAAATACCCTTATCTGCAATTCCAGTTCTTTACTCACATCATTTTTATAAGTTATATATAATATATAAGTTGAAAAACTTGTATATTGGTTCCACCTAGTCAATACCTATCGGAAATGTCAACTATTTACCTTTTATTTTAAGAAACCTCAAGAATAGAATTTGGGATTCACGAACTTTTGAAAATAAATGCATGAAACATTTATCAAGGATTCACAGAGTGAATGGAGGCATCCTCGAAAGAATCAAAATTAATACAACATGTCATCCTGTTTATCTGTTTACGTTTACCTGTAATATCATAGATTATAGTATTTCTTAATATTAATATCAAGATATTATTTGGAACTGTAAATGAACATTGCAAGATGCGAGAATTATTTTTGAAGTGATTTTTGTATTTAAATTTTGGGTAGTTGTGTTTTATTGAATTTTGAAAAGGTCATGTATCATTTAAATTAATTTCAAGAAGTGTGAAGAAAAAACATTCTGGATGTTTTAATGTAACTTGAAGAATTTATTGAAAATTTATTTTTTTAAATTATTGTGTGAAGAAAAACTAAATGGTAATATCATTTTATATTCTGTACGTCAAGAATTGTAATTTTGTAATGTGCTTTATATTTGAGGCATCCTATACCGCATGTGCGGTTTCCACTGATGAAAACCTTGTGTCGCAATTGAAATATTCAAGAACTTGTGAAATTGCTAACTATCTTAAAATGACCATATATGGTCATGTAATTGGATTGGTCAGAATAACAACCTTTCCAATTGGTGAAAAATAGGAATGTAGAGGAATTCGGTGTCCTATTGGTTAATTGTGATTTGTCCATTTCCGGCCTTCTGCCGGCTTTGAGTGTGTGATGCGATGCGGCTGCATATTTCCATCTGACCTTCCTCGCGAGCAGGTGTGCTTGGGGACTTGCTCCGTTGGGGTCTCCAGTCCTTCACGGTAAGTGCTAAATTTCTAATTCTTTGGCATTTACCTTAGTTTAAATTCATTCTTATGTTTCAGCCTTCGTCACCTTTAACGTAACTTTCCGCGATAATGTAAAATTTTATTTTGGGCACCGGAGTTTCCTCTAGATTACCATATTCACCATAATTGAGGTTTAGTAGGACTTTCTGTTAGGCTAATCCGTTTCATGTCGCCTTCGGAGGCAACCCTTTTCTGGCTCAAGATTTTGATATTACAGGTAAATGTAACATTCATTCTTGGATAACGTGTTGTATTAATTTTGATTCTTTCGAGGATGCCTCCATTCACTCTGTGAATCCTTGATAAATGTTTCAAGCATTTATTAAAAAAATTAATTGTCAACTACTCTGCCATTTATTTATGTCTTTGATTTGTAATTGTATCCGGTTTGTCAAATGTGTTAAGTATCAGCTGCTCTGTCATTTATTAACCTTGTTTCTTGTAATTTTTCATTTGTTTATTTTAATTATATTTGAGTTGAGGGTGATTGATCATGAAACGTTTCTTCCCCATAACGGGCCCCTACACATTCCACAATCCTTCTTTAGTTGTCGTTTATTAGGCCTTTAAGTTATGTACCTTTGCGTATGTTTCAGTTTTGCATATTTATAAGTCTACGATCGTATTCAATCAATCAATCCATCACTAGTGATCTGCATTTAGGGCAGTCGCCCAGGTGGCAGATTCCCTATCTGTTGTTTTCCTAGCCTTTTCTTAAATGATCGCAAAGAAATTGGAAAATTATTGAACATTTTCCTTGGTAAGTTATTCTCATCCCTAACTCCCCTTCCTATAAACAAATATTTTCCCCAATTTGTCTTCTTGAATTCCAACTTAATCTTCATATTGTGATCTTTCCTACTTTTAAAGACACCACTCAAACTTATTCGTCTACTGATGTCTTCCCACGCCATCTCTCCACTAACAGCTTGGAACATACCACTTACAGAGAGTTACAATAACTGAAAATCTTCCACCTTTTTGATACTTTTTTATTTGCCTTTTAGCAAATTTTTGTTTGTAAACAGTACATGTTTCATTCTCACTTGGGAACATCTTCAGCTGTTGTTAAGCTTAGGTGAATCGCTAAGTTTTTGAACACGTTATTTGCAAGTATATTGATTCTCTTAAAGACTACTAGAATACAAATTAAATTAAAATGATGTTAAAACAATGTGGGGGTTAACGGGTTAATGAAATGAGACTGGATGATTACATAGGAAAAAACGAACATTGAGTTTACAAATTGAAGTGTCATCAATGTGAAAAAGGTTATGTCGGACAAACAGGGCGCAGTTTTACTGTAAGATACCTAGAGCATGTCAATGCTGACTGACATAAAAAAATTTCCACGATGGGCCAACACGTGAGTTCAACCCGACATCAGTTCACAACCATAGAGCAGGATTTAACTATATTGCATAAAATAAACAAAGGAGCTCTTCTAAATACATTAGAAAATCTATATATTTATTTAGAACAAAAAAGCAATCAGGACAATAACCTGAATGAAACAATTGACAATAGAAACCCTATATTTGAAGAGATATTATCAAGTCTTGAAACTTTAGGCAAAAGAAACAAAACAGACAGTAAAAGGATAAATAAGACCGAGCCTCCGCCATTTTGTACATCCCCTCTCCTCACCCCTTCCAAAGCCGAAGCCCTGACAGTAAGCGACATGCCTCCTCCCCTCTCTGCAGCCTTGCCTCCCCGAAAGGAGGAGCAAACAACGGAACACACACACCATTACTGTACTAGACGTAAAGCAGCATCAAACGTTCCCCCTCCAGGGTCACAGTAGAATTGGAGTCTAACAACAGCAAGGTAAAGAACCATTTTATACATTAAGTTATTATGTAAAGACACATGTTTTCATTACAAAAACAAATTCCTATTTCCTTATTTCATTTCATTTCATAAATTGAGACAAAGCTCCCTTCCCAAAAATTGACCAGCAATCAGCTTCAAAGTTCCGCATTAGACTCAATTTAGGGCACTTTAAGCAAGCTCATAATAAATAACAGTTTACCTGGAAGGAGTGAAAGAAATAACATTCAACAACAATTTGAACAGTGTCATGAAGTCAATAATTTTTAAAACCTTTTAACTGGAAGACAAACAGACATTTTTAATGTAACAAAGTGAAACTTTTAACAACTATTCCAATGAATAGATATAGTTTTTAAGCTGACCAATTATGTAATCATCCAGTCTCATTTCATTAACCCATTAACCCCCACATTGTTTTAACATCATTTTAATTTAATTTGTATTGTAGCAGTCTTGAAGAGAATCAATGTACTTGCAAATAACGTGTTCAAAAACTTAGCGATTCACCTAAGCTTAACAACAGCTGAAGATGTTTCCAAGTGAGAATGAAACATGTACTGTTTACAAATAAAAATTTGCTAAAAGGCAAATAAAAAGTATCAAAAAGGTGGAAGATTTTCAATTATTGTAACTCTCTGTGATTAGATTTTGATATGGAAAATGAAGCTGATTACTTGCAAGCATACCACTTACTCGAGCAGCTCATCTCCTTTCTCCCAAGTCTTCTCAGCCCAAACTTTGCAACATTTTTGTAACGCTACTCTTTTGTCGGAAACCACCCAGAACAAATCGAGCTGCTTTTCTTTGGATTTTTTCCAGTTCTTGAATCAAGTAATCCTGGTGAGGGTCCCATACACTGGAAACATACTCTAGTTGGGATCTTACCAGAGACTTATATGCCCTCTCCTTTACATCCTTACTACAACCTCTAAATACCCTCATAACCATGTGCAGAGCTCTGTACCCTTTATTAACAATCATATTTATGTGATTACCCCAATGAAGATCTTTTCTTATATTAACACCTAGGTACTTACAATGATCCCCAAAAGGAACTTTCATCCCATCAACATAGTAATTAAAAATGAGAGGACTTTTCCTATTTGTGAAACTCACAACCTGACTTTTAACCCCGTTTATCATCATACCATTGCCCACTGTCCATCTCACAACACTATCGAGGTCACCCTGCAGCCACTCACAATCTTGTAACTTATTTATTACTCTGTACAGAATAACATCATCTGCAAACAGCCTTTTCTCTGATTCCACTTCTTTACACATATCATTGATATATATAAGAAAACATAAAGGTCCAATAATACTGCCTTGAGGAATTTCCCTCTTAATTATTCCAGGGTCAGATAAAGTTTCGCCTACTCTAACTCTGAGTTCTATTTTCTAGAAATATAGCCACCCATTCAGTCACTCTTTTTTCTAGTCCAATAGCACTCATTTTTGACAGTAGTATTCCAAGCTTAGAAGTGAAATTGGCGCGACAGTGATATTTCCCTATTTTCCCGATTCATATTATTAAGTGTCAATGTAATGTTTCTTTTCCCTATTTATTTCATTATTTTTAATTCATATTTTTCTTACTGAAATTCATATTATTATTATCTTATTAATAGACTATTATTACCGGTGTATTCTCTCGATACTGTCTACAAGTTTATTTACAATTCAAAGTTGTAATAACATCATATTAAAACAACAGGACCAACAGGACATATCTCAGCCTCATTAGGCCATCTTCAGCTGTATAGAAATAACTTAAAATTATTATATTAAAAGTTACAAAACATGAAGAGATATACAGTGCAATCTTGATAATCCGGCGGTTGGTTAGTCCGGCACATTTGGTAATCCGGCGCTCACGGGAAACACGTATCATATTGTCTTCCCTCTCTCTTCCCTTCACTATCTACTCATTCTGTATGCCACTTTCCCACTATTAGCTCTTCCGCCATTGTTGTCAAGTTTACAACCTAGTGTATACCGTAGTACGTACTGTACGTATGTGTAGGCACTGTATTTTGTAGTGTGTTTATCTAGTGTATTACCTGCAATGTCGACCAAATGAAAGCACGTGACTTTAAGTTTGTGTCAGAAACAAGAGATAATAATTAAACTTGACAAAGGAGAAACCACGGCAAACCTAGCACGGACTTATGACGTTGGACGATCTACAATCTACGACATCAAAGTCAACCTTGATAAAATCCTGGAGTAAGTTAGGACTGCTGAGGGAGACTTGAAGGGAAGAAAGAGAGTTAAAACAGGTAAGTGTTCCGGAATGGAAAATGCTTTATTCACTTAGTTTATGCAAGAACGTGCCAGGCACATGCCATTATCGTGTGACATTCTTCATGAAAAGGCAAAATATATTTACGAAAAAATAACGAAAAAGGACGATATTCGGGCTAGTGATGGCTGGCTTAATAATTTTAAGAAAAATTTGGGATTCGTTTCTTAACTGTCATATGAGAAAAATTGTCTAGTGATGTTTTGGCCGTTGACCATATTCAGAAGAAATTTTAATTAAAAATCCAAGAATTAGGTCTTCTGCCAGAGCAAGTTTACAACGCAGATGAAAGTGGTTTATTCTGGAGGATGTTACCGCATAAGACCTTTGTACACTCTTCCGAAGAAAGTGCCCCAGGAAGAAAAATGTCAAAAGAAATATTGACATTCATGCCTTGTGCAAATTCCACTGGCACACACAAACTTCCGTTACTGGTTGTAGGAAAAGCCAGGCATCCGAGGGCATTTCAAAACATATCTCACTTACCAGTCACTTATAAAAACCAAACCAAAAGATGGGTTACCAGAGATGTTTTTACCAAATGGTTCAAGCAAGATTTTATACTGGCTGTAAAAACATTTTCAAAAGACCACAATTTACCTCCTAAAGTTTTGCTACTTCTGGACAACACTCCTGAACACCCTAAAGAAGAGGAATCTACATTCTGAAGACAGGCAAATTCAAGTCCTCTACATGCCTCCGAACATGACACCACTCTTGCAGCCCATGGACCAAAATGTAATCCAGCAAATAATAGTTAATTACAAAAAATCGCTCCTTTCTGATATAATAAAACAAACTGATGAAGTAATACTTTGAAAAAAACAAACATTAGAGATGTCATTTTCAATCTAGCTCACAGCTGGAACAAAGTTAAAAGTGACACTATCCAGTGTTTGTGGAAAAAGGTTTGGCTAACACACTCTGCTTTCAATTCAAAAAAAGTGGTTGACCATTCTGAAGATGATAACTCTTCTTTACAATTGACTTCCCAATTTTTGCAAGATTTTTCTAACAAATGTGAAGTGGATGTTACCCTGACAAACGAGGATATCACCGATTGGCATCAAGGGAGAAGCAAGGAAAATTTTCAGTCCCTGTCTGATGAAGAAATCCTCAGCCAAATTTGATCCCTGGATGACAAATTTAAGGATGACTTGGAGATTTCGACTCGGTGAACTGTGACCAACAGCAACGCATTGAATGCTCTCAATGTCTGCACTCAATGGGCGGAAGAAAATGGCATCGCAAGTGATGATGTCCTGGTGCTTAAACGGTTACAAGAGTGCGTTTTTGATAAAATGTATAAATCAAAAACAAAAAATGATTATTTTTCATAGCCAAAACATGTGTAAGTATTATTTTTTCCAGAAATAGAAATGTACTGTAATTGTCTGTAAAATTGGTTTTTTTTACTCCCAATAATCTGAAATTTTTCGATAATCCGGTGGTTGCCCAGTTCCATATATGTCGGATAATCAAGATTGTACTGTACTTATAAATTAAAACAAGTGCATGTTAAAACATCAACAGATGAAGAAGTCGCTTGATGTAGTGAGATGAAGTCAGAATGAGTCCAAAATTGAACAGTTCTACGTAATAAATGACGATGTAATTAAAAGTTTCTTCTGTCCTTAAAAATTGTTTCAAGTAAAAATAATGACAGTTGATTCATTAAAAGTATTGTTCCACTTCATATAAAAACTTCTAAAATGTTACAAATTTACAAATGTAGATTAAATTGATTTAATACCAGCCAGACCACTGAGTGGAAATAAACTGCCATCGGGTTATGTTGCGGATTATGATATATTCAACAGTTCTGTGTTTGTGTCATATCATATTCGTACGCTGGCTAAGTTGACACTAAGTTGGTAACATGACACTAAGTCGGTAACACGTTCATCCTTGTTCTTAACCAGCATACAGATATGATATGACACAAACACAGAGCTGTTAAATGTGAGTTTTATGCCTGTTTCTCCAAATTCAGAAAAAAAAAAATTATTGGTCTAATGAGGACAACAGTTTTTATGAATTTTAGGCATAGCCTTAGTTGAGGAAAGTCTAGCAAGATATCGTGTAATGTTCAATCTTGACTTGTTTGGTCTTGAAAAATAACTTTTATACACCTGTAAATGGTCAAGAGGGAAGTCTATAATTACCACAGGAATGAGTAGTGGCATAGTAGGTGTTAGTCTGTTGATACAGATCAGACCCTCTCTCATTCTTGCACTGTGCAATTTATGGTATAATGTCTTGTGATGTGTGGACATGAGTGTCATCAAGTTTTTCATCACAGACTGATTTGAATGTGTTTCCTCTCTTTTGCATGTCTTTGTATGTTATGGTGTTTTATTTATGCCAATTTTTTGAATCTTTATAGCCGAAGATGGCCCAAATGGCTGAAATTAATCCTGTGTGCTAATACCGTGATGATAATGTAATTAATTACTGAGACAATATAGTTATGTGTGTCTTTAACCTTGTATTGAATAGGTGGACGCATTTTACCTACCAACCATTGTATATAGACAACTGATGCCATACATCATGCATCATGGTTGTGCATTTGTGCTGTATCAAACAAGAACAAAACACACTAGTCAATGTACAGGATTTCACCACCTACTAGAGACCATATTGCTCTCACATTCAGGTAGGTTAGTTAAGTCACGTGTATGGTAGTGCTCAAATGGAGCATTTGATGTTGTGATGCAAAAATACTGTAATTTGTTTTCTTGTCTTTCTTCTCTGGCCTTACAGCACATAATGGAGGCCTATTATTCAACAATGGAAATGGCCAATATGATCTTCTGTTACAGGCAAGCAAATGGAAGCAACCTACAGGCACGTAATCTATATGCTGATATGTATACAACATGCTGCACACCATCTGTAAAGCTGTTTAGTGCCCTGTTCCAGCGCTTATAGGAAATGGGAGCCTTTGCACCATGAACAAGCGATCGTGGCAGACCTTGAACAAGTCGCACACCCGATATAGAGCAACATGTATTAGAACATGTCGAGGACCGTCATGAAATGAGTGTGTGAAGAATAGCTGCAGCTGAAGATATTGCTAAAACTGTTGTCTGGACAGTCCTCAATCAACAGTAGCTCTATCCATGCCATGTGCAGCACGTCCAAGCTCTGCTACCACACGATCGGTCTACCAGATTGCACTTCTGCCAGTGGTTTCTCCAAATATGTGCCAGTGATTTGCAGTTCACAGCAAAGGTTTTGTTTACAGACGAGGCAGGCTCAATGAGAGACGGTGTCATAAATTTTCATAATACCCATGTATGGGCCGATACAAATCCATGTGCAGTGGAAGAGAGTCAACACCAGCACAAATTTAGTTTTGATGTATTGCAGCGGGACAGACTGATAGGTCCCTATGCTATACACAACAGATAATAGTCCTAGATATTGTACCTTCCTAGAGAACCAATTACTTGTGCTACTGGAGAATGTGCCATTATAGGAACAAATGCAAATATGGTACATGCATGATGGGGCACTGGTCCATTTTCACCACAGGGTTAGGTGACACTTAATACGGGTCTTCCATGAAAGATGGATTGATCAGGGAGGACCAATACCTTGGCCTACCCATTTGCCTGTCCATAACCCATTAGATTTTTTTTTTTTTTTTTTTTTTTTTTTTTTTTTTTTTTTTTTTTTTTGCTAGGGGCTTTACGTCGCACCGACACAGATAGGTCTTATGGCGACGATGGGATAGGAAAGGCCTAGGAGTTGGAAGGAAGCGGCCGTGGCCTTAATTAAGGTACAGCCCCAGCATTTGCCTGGTGTGAAAATGGGAAACCACGGAAAACCATTTTCAGGGCTGCCGATAGTGGGATTCGAACCTACTATCTCCCGGATGCAACATTAGATTTTTGGCTTTGGGGACATGTAAAGACCATGGTGTATGCAGTCCACATAAATGATGTGGATACACAATGAGAATGTGTGTTCATTGCCTGTGATGAAATCCGGCAACAGCCAGGGGTGTTCCAATGAACGTGTGATTCCAAATGACGCAGGGTGAAAGGCTGCATTGCAATCAATGGCAGTCACATCAAGCACATTTTGTGAAGAATAGATCAAAGACATGGTGATTACTGATGGTTAGTGGTAATGGACCATAACTCCGAAGATAGTGGGTTTGCAACCAATGTTTATAGGACCTTTTCTCCTTCGTTTATTGTGTGCTGCTTCCTCTGTAAATACTGAAACCATTTTCGAGGACAACATGTCAATCACTTTTTTTATTGTGAATCATTTGTTTAGTTTGATTTCTTATTTTCCTAAAGGCTTCATGGTCCTCTGGATTTCTGGTAGTAACAGGCTGTTTTCTAGCTCTCTCATGGTCTTTCATTATATTCCTTATATCTGGAGTCAACCATGGCACTGGTCTGCTTTTGACTATTAATGTTTCCAGTAGTGTGTGTTTGTCATATAAATCAAATAAATATTTGCATCTATATTATGTACTTAAAATATTTCATAACATAGAATTTGTTTAGCATCTGCTTGAAATATATGTGGATCAAAATTTTTAAAATATCTCAATTTAAGTTGCCTTGGAGTATTTTTGGGTATTGCCAGGGAATAAACGGCACACAGTAAATTATGATTAAAGAAACTGGGTGATGTGATACTTTAGCAGATCATAACAGTTGGAAGCAATTATATCTAGAGTGGATTCACATATGATGTTACTGAAAGGTATGCATGTGAGACTGCATGATTTTAGCATATCATATAAAATTTAAATTTCATAAGCACCATTTTTAAAGCGTGCATTAACACCCCCAAAAAAAATCTATTCTTATAATTGAAAACATAACTGAGAATAACACCTAGAATAGAGGTGCTCATGCTGGGTTTTTCGTCCCATGGGCACACAGCACTGTAAGCGAGCGGGCAGGCAGGTGATTAGCGTATGCTATACAGCCACAGTGACGTTGTTGGGCGAAGTTCTCCCAGTCACTCTCGATCACTGCGGCAATACCAGAGTTTGAAATGGAGGCAGAAAATAATGAAAGAAAGAGGGCAGCAGTCCACATCATTTTCAATTTACATTGTAAGAAGGTTATTTATGTTCATTGCATTTTATGTATTTTGACCAGATATAAAAAGGGTTAGGCCAACAACCTCAAATATTTTTGTACTGTACGTAAAATTACAATTTTCAATATTATATTTTAAGAGGTGCTTTAGAAACATTTCTAATATGATATGGCATTAAAGTGGATAAGCTGTGACTTATGGTTGCTTGGGTTTAAATTTTCTGATAAACTCACCAACAATCCAATCATGTTTACTGGGAATAATATCAGTTAGATTATTAGGTCGAAGGCATACTGTAAATCTACTTGGTAGATGCATTTACATTGTTGTTGGTGTTGTTGTACTTTAATCTTGGATAGTAAATACCTATGTCCTTACTCGTGATGAAACTCCATGGCCATTTGGAAGCTAGCTATTAATCAGACACTGCAAACTTGCTGAATTATGTAAATTTATTAGGTTTTACTGAATGAATAATGAGAATTTTACTTTTTTAATTAATATACTGTCATTTGCATCCAAGGAATTTTAAATCATAGCTTATATGCTTAAACCCTGTATCTTTGTAAATTGTAACACAAAAATTTTAATGTGTCAGTTTTCGTTAAATGTATAAATATTTAAAAAAATAAAACTGACTCTTTATATAGAGCGATATAGCATTTTTATTTTTACATTTTTAATACTGTATCCGAATTAACATTTCATTGAGTAGTGGAGAAGAGCTTCATAGTCACAATTGAACGACACTGCTTCACTTCCCTGCTAAGTGTGCTTCACTGTGATGTATGCTTGCTACACAAGCTGCCCGCATTTTAAGTCAGGCTGGCCCAGCTGAGCACCTCTGATTTAGAACCATATCCATAAATCCTACCTTGGGTGGATGATATGCAAATAAGCAGAATTTTTGCTTTTCTGAGCGTTAATTCAAAAATAATATATTCTGGAGATCGTACATGCTCACTAAGTGATGAAGAGTGTGAGACACATTTTATATTTTCCTTATCATACACAGCAACCCCACCAAAAAAGTAGGCCCCATCCTGTCATTATGGTACAAGTTATATCCCAGCAAAGAAAGAATTTAGTTAGGTATGCTTGGTTTTAGAAATATTTTACTAACTGCAATACTGTAACATAAGGAAATGTATCTTGAAACAAGTGATTGAATTCCATTTATGGTTACTATTTTAACCTCTTAGCATAAAAGCCCGAGTATACTTGAGATTTTATATATTTATACTAACAATTACCCGCGGCTTCGCTCGCGTAGATTTCGTAATTTGATCAGAGTAATAGTTCCTCGGCATTGTACTAAGACATTATCTGAAAATTGAGTTTCATTTACCCCAGAAATTCTTTCTAAACCATGTCTGTGTTATTACCCTTTGGTGCTACGATGACCATTCAACATAGAACTGTACATATGAGAAACAGTCTTCTCTCAAGTTGAAAAAATAAATGCATGTTTTTTTAAATTTTAAAGGAGATTCCAAATACCTATTCCCACATCTGTAACATCTTCAGTTTTTGAGATACACATGAGTATCGCCATAAAAATAATTCAAGCCCTTGATCAGTCCATCCCCCACCCACCCCCACCCACACCTAAGAGTATTTTCCGAAAACAAAAATACATGTTTCTTTATTTTTAAAGGAGATTCCAAATACCAATTTTCTTGTCTGTTACATCTTCAGTTTTTAAGATATAAGTATCCTCATATAAAATAATTCAAGTATTTTTCACTTTTTTCACCCCCCGTTAAGTGCCTTCTCCAAAAACAAAAAGTAGGTGTTCCTGTAATTTTAAAGGACTTTCCAAATACCAATTTTCATGTCTGTAGCATGTTAAGTTCTTGGCATATACTGTAGATATACCGGGGCTCATTTTCAAAATTCACCCACTTTTTCAATTCTTTTCAACCCCTTAAGTATATTTTTGAAAACAAAAAAGTATGTGCTTCTTTATTTTTAAAGGAGATTCAAAATACAGTACCAAATTTCATGTCTGTAATATCTTCAGTTTTTGAGATATAAGTATCCTCATAAAATGAATTCAACTTTTTTCCCCCTTTTTCCACCCCCTCTTCAAGTGGACTTTCCAAAAACAAAAAATATGTGTTTCTTTAGTTTTAAAGGAGATTCAAAGTACCAACTTTCACGTCTGTAACATCTTCAGTTTCTGAGATATAAGTATCCTCTTAAACGGAATTCAACTCCTTCTTTACTTATTTTCACCCCCCCCCCCCCCACAAAGCCGATTTTCCGAAAACAAAAGAATATGTGTGTATTTTTAAAGGAGATTCCAAATACCAAGTTTTACGTCTGTAACATCCTTATCTTTTAGACATATAAGTATCCTCATACAAATAATTCAACATTTATTTCAATTCTTTCCACCCCCCTGTAAGTGGATTTCAGAAAACAAAAGAAGTGTTTCTTTATTTTTAAAGAAGATTCCACAATTTTCATGTCTGTAACATCTTTTTTTAGATATAAGAATCCTCACAAAAAAAGAATTCAACTCCTTTTTCACCCCAGCCCCTGTTAAGTTGATTCCCCCCTAAAATGCATGTTTCTTTATTTTTAAAGGAGATTGCAAACACCAATTTTCACGTCTGTAACCATCAGTTTTGAGATATAAGTATCCACATAAAAAGAATTCAATTTTTTCACTTCCTTTCACCCTCCCTCCTTAGGTGAATTTTCTGAAAACCAAAAATTTGTGTTTATTTATAAAGGAGCTTCTAAATACCAATTATCACGACTGTAACATCTTCAGTTTTCGAGATATGTGTCCTCATAAAAGAAATTCAATTCTTTTCACCCCCTCCCCCAAGTTTATTTCCCCCCTAAAATGTGCATTCCTTTATTTTAAAGGAAATTCCAAATACCAATTTTCATGTCTGTATCAACTTTAGTTTTCATAAGGTATAAGTATCCTCATACAAATAATTCGACACATTTTTCAATTCTTTCACTTCCCTTAATTGGATTTATCGGAATTAAAGGAATATGTGCTACTTTACTTTTAAAGGGGATTCCAAACACCTATTTTCATGTCTGCAAGATCTATAGTTCTTGAGATGTAAGTAGACTCATACAAATAATTTAACTAATTTTTCAATTTTTTCACCCCTCCTAAGTGGATTTTCCAAAAACAAAAAAAATATGCATTTCTTTATGAGATTCCAATCACCAATTTTTACGTTAGATATCAGTATCCTAATACAAAGAATTCAACCCACTTTTCAGTCCTTTCTACCTGCCCCTCCCCCCTCCCCAAATGGTTTTCACGAAAAGAAAAAATACGTGTTTCTTATTTTTGAAAGGGATTAAAAGTTCCAGTTTTCACTTCTGTAACATTTTAAGTTTTGAGATAGGCCTATACAGTAGATATGCTCATTCTGAAAATTCACCCCCTATTTTGGTTCCCCTTAAGTGGATTTTTCAAAATAATTATCTAATTCTCTTTATTTTTACAGAAAATTCCAAGTACCAGTTTTCAAGTCTGTAACATGTCAAGTGTCTGAGATATATTGTAGGCCTAGGTATATATTTTTAAAATTCCACCCCATTTGTCACTCTCGTTCTCTCCCTATTCACTGGATTTTCAAAAAGTATGTGCTTCTTTATTTTTAAAGCAGATTCCAAGCACCAATTTTCATGTTTATAATATCTTCAGTTTTTGAGATGTAAGTATCCTCATAAAAGGTATTCAACCAATTTTCCCCCTTTTTCACTCCCCTTAATGGGGTGTTGCAAAAACAAAAAACACATGTTTCCTTATTCATCTGTGAACTTTTAAGTTTTTGAGATATAGATATCCCCAATTAAAAATTTCACCCCCCTTTTCACCCCCTTAGCAACAAAAAATACGTGTTTCTTTATTTTTATAGGAGATTAAAAATACCATTTTTTACATCTGTAAACTTTTAAAGTTTTGAGATACAGATACACTAATTAAAAAAATTAAAAAAATACGTGTTTCTCATTTTTAAAGGAGATTCCAAGTACCAATTTTCATGTTTGTAACACCGTCAGTTTTTGAGATATAATTCTCCTCATAAAAGGTGTTCAATCCATTTTCCCCTTTTTTCACCCCCTTAATGGGATATTCCAAAAACAAAAAATATTTGTTTCCTTATTTTTAAAAGAGATTCCAAATACCAAATTTCATGTCTTTAAACTGTTCAGTTTTCGAGGAATAGATACACTCATTTTAAAAATTCACCCTCCTTTTCACCCCTTAGCGATGGAATATCCAAAAATCCTCCCTTAGTGAGTCCCTACATTGTAATATGAACGTATTCCCAAAATGTAATTCCTTTATGTCCAGTAGTTTCGGCTCGGCGATGATGAATCAGTCAGTCAGTCAGTCAGTCAGTCAGTCAGTCAGTCAGTCAGTCAGTCAGTCAGTCAGTCAATCAGGACAAGTTATCTTATATATACAGCATGTCCTACCCAACTCTGTGACCCCAAATATCTCCGAAATGAAACAAAATATGAAAATTCCTATTGGCCAGGAACATACCCATGTCAGGGGCACACGCAATGAGAAGGCACGCACAATCCACAAAGGCAAACAAATAACACCTCCAACACCAAGTTGCACTATTTTAAATGGAACATGTATGTTTATTCTAGGAAATGACAACTACAGCTACAACTAGTGATAACACACTTGGTTCCGCTTTTCTGAACACATTTATTAGTGGCCTATAGCCCTCAGTAACTTCATTGTTGTGCAGTACATCTGGCATGGAAAATGCACTCACAAATCACCAGCAGCGTCTTGACCAATGAAACCGTGTCACTTCAACAGCTGTTGGAAGTGCCCTCTGTGTTTGCATCAGTACACTTTTGGAATCTGGTAACAAGAGAGTGTTTCTACAGATATTGCCACACAAGCCGCAGTAATACGATGTTGCATATCCTCTACTGTCATTGGCGGTTCTTGATAAACTCTGTCTTTCACTGTGCCCCAGAGAAAGAAGTCTAATGGCATCAAGTCTGGGGACCGAGGTGGCCATCGCACAGGACCTCCCCGTCCTATCCACCTATTTGAAAACGTCGCATCCACAACGTCTCTGGAAACTCGTGCAGAATGTGCGGGACATCCACCATGCTGGAACCACATTGATAGATGCGTTTCCAATCCCACATCCTCCATGAGGAGGAGTAGAGTGTGTTGCAGAAATGATGAATATCGCTGTCCGTTTAATGTTCCCTGATAAAAATAGGGACCTAAAATACGGTTACCAATGATACTGCACCAAACATTGACACTCCACTGTCGTTGATGAGCAACTTGGCGAATCCAGTGGGGATTTTGCTCTTACCACTAGTGCATGTTCCGCAGATTCACATGACTATGATTTATAAATGAAGCTTCGTCCGTAAACAACGTATTATGTATGAATGCTGGATTACCTTGCAACTGCTGAAATGCAAAACGACAGAATACAATGCGGGATTCCAAGTCGGTCCCGTACAGTTCCTGGTGCAGTGAGATATGGAATGGATGAAACCGATGCCTTTGCAAAATTCTGCTCACACTACTGCGGCTTATTCCAGAACCTCGTGCAATCTGTCAGACACTCACCTGACGATTGTGCGCTAAAGCAGCCAGAACAGCGATTTCGTTTCCAGTGCCAGTCGCTGTCTTTGTACGTTGTCGCTTTGTGGGAGCCCAGCTTCCTGTTTCCCTGAGTTTCGTGCACATGTTGGCAATGGTACGAGGCGAAGGACACCGTTGATCTGGGTAGCGTTCAGCATACAATGCCACAGCTGCGGTTGCATTTCTGGGACATTTGCCATAAATTAAAATAATATCCAGGTATTCTTCATTACTGAAGGCCGGCATATCGACTAGAGGACGGCAATTGTTACACGCCACACAAAAACACGGTTTAATGTGTCAATATGGAAAGCAATATCCGAAACGTACGTGAATTACGGTACCGTTTGACAGCAGACCAGATCAGGAGACACTAGTACACTGAAGCTAGAACGTGCCGAGCTGATATCGGTTTGTTTACAGCAGGCTACAGGCCAGTGCAAGCAACCCCTGCTATGAGCACAGAAGTAAATGCGTTGCATTACGCCAGAAACGGTGGCACCATTGTCATCCTCTAACAGCCACGTATTTCAGAATGTATGAGGTTTAGAAACGTGAAACCAAGTGTGTTATCACCAATTGCAGCTCTAGTTTTCATTTTGCTAGAACAATCATACATGTCACATTTAAAAAAAAATGCAACTTGGCCTTGGAAGTGCTACTTGTTCACTTTTATGGATTGTGCACACCTTCCGTTGTGTGAGCCCCTGACATGGGTACATTCCTGGCTGATTGGAATTTTCATATTTTATTTCATTTCGGAGATATTTGGGGTCACAGAGTTGAGTGGGACACCCTGTATAGATAAATAAACCTGAGTATACTCGGGATTGTTGCTCACTAATCGGTACCTACTTTAAAGTCCCGAATATACTCGTTTCTTGTTGTTTTTCAATATTTCCACCAGATATTTATAAAATTATTACTTTAGGTTCGTATTTTTGCTAAAGGAAGTCTCTGACTCAACTCTAGCGGATGTCAGTGACTCAGTCAATCAATCAATCAATCAATACTGATCTGCATTTAGGGCAGTCGCCCAGGTGGCAGATTCCCTATCTGTTGCTTTCCTAGCCTTTTCCGAAATGATTTCAAAGAAATTGGAAATTTATTGAACATCTCCCTTGGTAATTTATTCCAAGCCCTAACTCTCCTTCCTATAAATGAATACTTGCCCCAGTTTGTCCTCTTGAATTCCAACTTTATCTTCATATTCTGATCTTTCCTACTTTTATAAACGCCATTCAAACTTATTCGTCTACTAATGTTATTCCACGCCATCTCTCCGCTGACAGCTTGGAACATACCACTTAGTCGAGCAGCTCTTCTTCTTTCTCTCAATTCTTCCCAACCCAAACATTGCAACATTTTTGTAACGCTACTCTTTTGTCAGAAATCACCCAGAACAAATCGAGCTGCTTTTCTTTGGATTTTTTCCAGTTCTTGAATCAAGTAATCCTGGTGAGGGTCCCATACACTGGAACCATACTCTAGTTGGGGTCTTACCAGAGACTTATATGCACTCTCCTTTACATCCTTACTACAACCCCTAAACACCCCATTACCATGTGCAGAGATCTGTACCCTTTATTTACAATCATATTTATGTGATTACCCCAATGAAGATCTTTCCTTACATTAACACCTAGATACTTACAATGATCCCCAAAAGGAACTTTCACCCCATCAATGCAGTAATTAATACTGAGAGGACTTTTCCTATTTGTGAAACTCACAACCTGACTTTTAACCCTGTTTATCAACATACCATTGCCTGCTGTCCATCTCACAACATTTTTGAGGTCACGTTGCAGTTGCTCACAATCTTGTAACTTATTTATCACTCTATAGAGAATAACATAATCCGCAAAAAGCCTTACCTCAGATTCCACTCCTTTACTCATATCATTTATATATATAAGAAAACATAAAGGTCCGATAATACTGCCTTGAGGAATTCCCCTCTTAATTATTACAGGGTCAGATAAAGCTTCACCTACTCTAATTCTCTGAGATCTATTTTCTAGAAATATAGCAACCCATTCAGTCACTCTTTTGTCTAGTCCAATTGCACTCATTTTTGCCAGTAGTCTCCCATGATCCACCCTATGAAATGCTTTAGACAGGTCAATCGCGATACAGTCCATTTGACCTCCTGAATCCAAGATATCTGCTATATCTTGCTGGAATCCTACAAGTTGAGCTTCAGTGGAATAACCTTTCCTAAAACCGAATTGCCTTCTATCGAACCAGTTATTAATTTCACAAACATGTCTAATATAATCAGAAAGAATGCCTTCCCAAAGCTTACATACAATGCATGTCAAACTTACTGGCCTGTAATTTTCAGCATTATGTCTATCACCCTTTCCTTTATACACAGGGGCTACTATAGCAACTCTCCATTCATCTGGTATAGCTCCTCCGACCAAACAATAATCAAATAAGTACTTCAGATATGGTACTATATCCCAACCCATTGTCTTTAGTATATCCCCAGAAATCTGATCAATTCCATCCGCTTTTCTAGTTTTCAACTTTTGTATCTTATTGTAAATGTCATTGTTATCATATGTAAATTTTATTACTTCTTTGGTCTTAGTCTCCTCCTCTATCTCGACATCATCCTTGTAACCAACAATCTTTACATACTGCTGACTGAATACATCTGCCTTTTGAAGATCCTCACATACACACTCCCCTTGTTCATTAATTATTCTTGGAATGTCCTTCTTGGAAGCTGTTTCTGCCTTAAAATACCTATACATACCCTTCCATTTTTCACTAAAATTTGTATGACTGCCAATTATGCTTGCCATCATGTTATCCTTAGCTGCCTTCTTTGCTAGATTCAATTTTCTAGTAAGTTCCTTCAATTTCTCCTTACTTCCACAGCCGTTTCTAACTCTATTTCTTTCCAGTCTGCACCTCCTTCTTAGTCTCTTTATTTCTCTATTATAATAAGGTGGGTCTTTACCATTCCTTACCACCCTTAAAGGTACAAACCTGTTTTCGCATTCCTCAACAATTCCTTTAAACCCATCCCAGAGTCTGTTTACATTTTTATTTACCGTTTTCCACCGATCATAGTTACTTTTTAGAAACTGCCTCATGCCTGCATTATCAGCCATATGGTACTGCCTAACAGTCCTACTTTAAAGACCTTCCTTTCTATCACGTATATTTTGAACTATGACAAAAACAGCTTCATGATCACTAATACCATCTATTACTTCAGTTTCCCTATACAGCTCATCTGGTTTTATCAGCACGACATCCAGGATATTTTTCCCTCTGGTTGGTTCCATCACTTTCTGAATCAGCTGTCCTTCCCATATTAACTTATTTGCCATTTGTTGGTCATGCTTCCTGTCGTTCGCATTTCCTTCCCAATTGACATCTGGCAAATTCAGATCTCCCGCTACAATCACATTTCTTTCCATGTCGTTTCCCACATAGCTGACTATCCTATCAAATAATTCCGAATCCGGGTCAGTGCTACCCTTTCCCGATCTGTACACTCCAAATATATCAAGTTGCCTATTATCTTTAGAAATGAGCCTTATAACTAGAATTTCATGTGTCTCATCTTTAACTATTTCGTAGCTTACAAATTCTTCTTTCACCAGAATGAACACTCCCCCTTCCACCATTCCTATCCTATCTCTATGATACACACTCCAGTGCCTTGAGAAAATTTCTGCATCCATTATATCGTTTCTCAGCCAAGATTCAACTCCTATTACAATATCTGGTAAATATATATCTATTAAATTACTTAATTATATTCCTTTCTTTACAATACTTCTACAGTTCAACACTAACAATTTTGTCATCCCTACTTGATTTCCAGTTCCCTGTTCCCTTATCACCGCTCCCTAGGCCATCCCGTTTCCCTGAATGTACCTCCTTATTACCCTTCCAAACAAATTTCCTAACTTATACATACCACTGCGGTTTAAATGAAGGCCATCTGAGCGCAGATCCCTATCTCCTACCCACCCATTAGGATCTAGAAATTTCACTCCCAGTTTCCCACATACCCACTCCATAGTCTCATTTAAATCCCCAATCACCCTCCAGCCAGTATCCCTCCTACACAGTATTCCACTAATAACAATCTCCACTTTCTTAAACTTCACCCGTGCTGCATTTATCAGATCCCACACATCTCCAACTATGTTGGTACTTATATCAGCTTGCCTTATGTTGTTGGTACCAACGTGAAGCACTACCACCTTCTCCTTCCCCTCCTCCCTCTCTTCTACTTTCCTCAACATCTGCCTCAACCTAATTCCTGGATAACATTCTACCCTGGTTCCCTTTCCTCCATACACTTTCCCCACATGTCTAACGATGGAATCCCCCATGACCAGAGCCTCAACCCTACCCACCTCATTTGATCCCCTCCCCTCCTTGTCAGCCCTATCTTTCCTGATAGCTGCAGAAGCTACTTCCTCCTCCCTTTTCTCCTTCCCATGACCCTGTTCCACCTGTCTTTTCCTATCCTCTACTCTACATTTCCCTTTCCTACCTTTTCCCTTCCTCTTACTTCCACACATCTCAGCAACAGTTCCCTGTCCCTCATCTTCCCTCTGTTGTTCTACCTGGAGTGACTCGTACCTATTTCACACAGACACCTGTCCTGAATTCTGATCCTGAATAGAGCCCTTAGCCTGCAATCTCCTTCCCCTTAGAACATTAGACCACCTGTCTTCTACAACTCCTCCCTTTCCTTCCCCTCCCTCTTGTACACCTACTGTAACAAGTACATTGTTTGAGGGAGTCCTATCTTCCTTCCTGTCTTCTGTGAGAATCCTAATTATCTCCCTCAAACTTTCCAACTCCTCCCTCATACCCCTCAATGCCTCGCCACACCCACAGTAAGTACACTTGCCCTCCTTAGCCATTCTTTACGGAAAAAGAATGTAATTAAAAATAAAATAACTTATTTGCAAAAATAAATGAACGGAGGGATATATTGTCTGGGATAGTACACAACAATAAGGTAATTAATATATGACTACACTACAATACTACTTAGTCGAGCTCTATTTTTTTTATCCTACAACCCCTAACAGGATAAAAACTGCTGTTAATTACTGAATATCGAAAGTAATACACAAGAACTACACAATTCCAAACTGCAATTAAGCGTATCCTAATTACAACAACAGTATTTTAGTAAGAGTTTCTACGGATACCTCTACTACACCAGTACTACACAAATATTTTACAATAATAAAATAAGCACACTAAATTCTAATAGGATATTACTCATATACTACTGTACAGTACACTACAGTAATTTTAAACTACTTTCAGACGTATCATAATTACGATACTGGTACCGTACCGTATGTCACTACTAAGCACAACAGAAATGAAATTTGCAAGAACTACTGTACTCAAAGATTACCAATGAAGCTAAATGCTTAGACAAATTATTATTAGTGTTACGGTCTGATAGATACATATGAAAGATAACACACGAATATAGCAGGCAAGATACGGCACTATCTAAATGTACTGTATCTCTACTACAATGTATCTACACTACACTGCACTGCGTTTGGTTAAATGCTTAAGTATCGAAAGGATTGCCGTACACGAAGAAAAACATGAATATAACTGGCAAGATACTATCTAATATATTATACCTTATCTTCACTACAATTCTACTGAAATGTGGTTATGTGATTATTACAGCTGGTGGATTACTATTATTTTCCCTACTCCACGGGACGGAGAATAAAAGTGTCCTTAATTAGGCCTACTGAAAAATACGAGGTTGTCTACAATAATTTCTCAAATATTTCTATCAAAACTACTACTACTCCACGGACTTGAACTGCAATTACTGGGATGTATGAACTTTATTATTATTAGCTAACCACTCATAAATACTGAAAGATCGAGGGAGCGAAATATAAATTACGGATACTTTAACTACCTACTCAGAAGTACAAATGAATGGAAAACAAGGTCAGCTGATTTTTATTTATATTTACTTGACTACACTACACCCTTTGTTCACGACTGTAGCTAACAATGCAATATTTGAATATGAGGAACGACAATAATCAATAACAATACAACGACTGTTAACTATTACCGTGTAATCTCTTTAACTTCTTTTTAAATGGAAGTTTACAGGCGTATCATGTTTTTTAATGTAGTAAATTATTACCTTCGCAATAGTTTGAATGGATATCTATACGAAATACCAGAGAAGTTGCTGCAGAAGTTACGGTACTATTCCTTATGATAATCTGCCTTTGTAAGTATAACCAACGAACCTACAGATATTTACAAATATTTTTAAAGTTAATATTATTACCTAAAGTATTTCCTAAACCTAAATTCGAAACAAGGTACACCTAGCTAGCCTACTTAACCTAGAAAACGTAATTTACTGAAGACCAACTGAATTACTTGTTACAAAATTTAAATAAATATCACTACTCCCAATTTCTACCAACAAGCACTAAACACCACTATATAAACAGCACTAAATGAATCAGATATACACAAAATTAAGCTATTTCAATAGGTTTTCACTACTTTATCACTACAATAATGCAAGAGCTCTCTCAACAGCCAACCGTTCTCAAGCGCATCCAACAATGAAAAACAGGCAGCTAGTTTTCGCGGCCTTTCCGTATTTGTTGCTATTTAAGCATGCTTTGTCTGTTAGGTGAAAATGGAGAGTGAGGAAGAGGTTGACATTGAGTTTAGTGGGTCTGATAGTTCTGTATGCACGATGCTAGAGGGAAGAAGGCACAAAGGGAATCAGGTGCATGTGTAAGGAGTCCGATGTAGCATTGTGTGTTGATCCTTGTTTAAGGGCATTTCACACAGCCACAAACATATGAATAATGTCTTTCTTGTACAGTATTGAGTCTCATGTTATCTTACTTGCCATCTGTTTAGTGTTGTGTTATTTATTTTACATGTAAATTAAAAGAAGAACCCATAAAAATATCATGAGTTTACTCAGGATTTTAAAACAGGAATTTTTCAGCAGCTTGTATTTCATTGTTAAGTTCACAAAATTTACTTTCATTGTTACCACTGTCACTGTTTTTCAATAAAGAGTCCATTTTAACAATAAAAAATTAGGTAGAAAAGAATCACAATTTTGTAAATAATTGCTATGTTAATAGGTTAAAATCTGTTGGATTAATTATATTCGCAAGTACATCATGAAGATGTTCATCATTAGACAACTAAGAGGAAGGTAATATACCTAGGTAGAAAAAAAAGTAAGAAGAAAATAAGATGCAAAAAGAAAGGTGATACAAAAGTTTCAACTGTGAGTAAACAGTAAAAATGTCGTGAGCAAATAGTATTATTAATATACAAGGTGTCCTTGAAAAATTTTCCCATATCTACAGAGGAGGCAGCACACAACAAATGAAGGCAAAATGGTCCTATGAACATTGGTCGCATACCCAAGATCTTCGGAGTTATATTCTGCTACCACTACTATCAATGATCATGATGTTCCAATAATTTATGGAGTGTCACACGCAACAAAATACGGAAATACTTTCCTACCTAAACATTGGTTGTAATCCTACTAGCTTTTACATTGTAAATATAATGGAAGAGGCAGCCCAGTACTTGGAGATTAATACAATTACAAACTGTTGCCTTGCAGCGAAGGTGGAGAAGATGTAATTTAGTACGGCGGAGCTGGAGGAAGAGCCCAACGACAAAACAGGCAGAGGAGTAACCCACTATCCATATGGTTCCCAACGGCCAGGGAGACGGAAGAGGTCATGCCACATGAACTGTCTGTGAAGGCGCACCTCAGTTTAATTTTGAGCCTGTGGCAGTTCGTTACGCTCTCTGTGTTCGGTCCTGCATGTCACATTCGTTATGTGCCGCAGGACAAGACTCTGTGATCATAACGTGCGGGTCACTTCTTGGCGAGCAGAGATCCACTCAAAACAAATTCACGCCAGTGGCACTTGCTCCATATGTCACTTACTTTTCAAAGTCCAATGGAGATGGGATATGGATGGTGAGGGCAGGTTGTGGGTGAAACAGGAAGCTCCTAGTTCGGACCTGCACGTTGGCAGCAGGTGTGTGATGGTCATCTTTCTGAGACTCTGTGACTACTCAGGAACTTGGTCCTGCATCTGTGATAGGGCAGGCCTATTTGGGATTACCACTGCCCACACCACATAGGGAAGGCCCTAGAAAAGGTGGGCTAAACATCGAAAGTCACATCTTTTTTTTCCGGCTGGGTGGCCGTACCCAGCAGGTTATCCCTCATGCAGTAGAAACTCAAAAGCAATTAAGACACACAGTTTGATTATTGGATCATGGAACATCAAAGCTTTGCTTGATTTAGAAGACAATGACAGACCTGAATGAAGAAATGCTTTTGTTACCCATGAGTTGTCCAGACTCAATATTGACATTGCTGCTCTCAGTGAAAGCAAGTTGCCCACCAAAGGCAAAATTACTGATTCGGATCGGGATATACCATCTTCTGGAAAGGGAGGGAGGAGGGAGAATGTTGTATTCATGCTGTGAAGACCAAATTAGTTAATGACCACTAGCTTGCTTGCACTGCAACCAGCAAAAAGCATAACTTTCTGTATACCACTCTCAGGAAGTAAATTTGACTGTCATCTCCGCCTATACTCCAACCTTAGATGCCGATGCTTGCTTCTCGGTCTTTGTGCAGAACATGAACTCTTCATTACCAACATTGAATTCCGACTGCCTAATCGCTTCAAGACCACATGGATGCAACCTCGTTCTAAGCATTGGCACATCCTTGATTACGTACGTATTACCAGAACAGCAAGGAATATTGATGATTGTTGGACAGATCACAGATCACTCAGGATTTCTATCAGTCCTAAACCACCTAGGCTTTTCCAAAAGTTGTCCAGAAGAAGGTTTAACACATTCAAACTTCAAGATGAAGCCATCTCAAACTTTAAGAATGTGATCAATGTCCAACTGTGAAAATCCAGTTAGCTCAAGTAATGTTGAACAAGAATAGGCCAATCTGCAAAAGATAATCACAAAGTCAGCTGAAGAAACCATTGGTTTTTTTAAATCAGAAGAGACAAGACTGTTTTGAGGACAACAATGAAGACATTTTGTGCTTTATCAATGACGAAAGGAAAGCCTATCAATCTCATCTTCAAGACCTGTCCCCCAACACAAAGAAAGCTCAGTATTTACAACTAAAGAGTTAATGTCACACAGATAAGAGAGATTCTTGGTGGCAACAGAAGGCTAACGAACTTCAGAGACTATCTGATGCTTAGGACCTGAGGAACTTTTATGCAGGAATCAAAGAGCTGTATGGTCCATTTCCTTCTTCATCAGATATACTGAAAAGTGCTGACATTTCCATGTCTCTCACTGACAGTAATGAAATCTTGGAGCACTGGAAGGACCACTTCTCCATTCTTCTAAATTGCCCTTCCACTACCACTGAAGACTTCCTTCGGGATGTGCCTCAACAACCTGATAAACCATTGATGGCAGTACCGCCCACTTTCCAAGACTTCAGTGTAGCTCTCAATCAACTGAAACCCAGAAAGGCACCTGGCCCAGATAACATCTCACTGGAATTAATTCAAGCTGGAGGTCAACCCCTCAAAATGCGAATTATTATTCTTATCTTCAAAATTTGGGAAACAAAAGAAATACCTGGTGACCTAAAGAATGCAACTATCATCACAACCTTCTAGAAATGAGATCACAGTGTTTGTAGCAACTACCATGGTATATCACTTCTATCTATTGAGGGCAAAATTCTTGCAAGCATTTTACTTAATCACCTCCAGGCTACTTCTGAGAAGATCCTCCCAAAGTCTCAGTGTGGATTTTGATCCTGCAGAAGCACTATTGATTTGATATTCTGTGTAAGACAACTCCATGAAAAGTGCTCTTTTTAGTCTTTTATGACCTGAAACAGGCCTTTGACTTGGTTCCAAGACCTGCTATGTGGGTGGTGCTGAAACACTTTGGGTGTTCTCAGCATTTTGTTGATCTAATCCAGGCTCTCCATGATGGCATGACCGGTCAGGTTTGCCATCAGAATAAGATTGCTGATGAATTTCCAATCACTCATGGACTAAAACAGGGTTGTGTACTTGATCCAATGTTATTTTCACTGTATGTGGCTGCAATGCTCTATGAATCACCTACAAACAATCCAGGCATAGAGATCAGATACCGTTTTGATGGAGGTCTTTTCAACATAGCTCGACTTCACTCCCAGAGCTTAATTTAGGTTACAAAGATTACCAAAATGCTGTATACAGATAATGCTGGATCACCTGCACTCACACCAGAGAAGTTACAACATTCGGTTAACTGCTACAAGAATGCATGTGATCAATTTGGTCTCAAAATTAACATTCAGAAGAGTAAGGTTCTAGCACAACCTTCACCGGGCACAACCCTTCCACAATTCAACATCTCCATCTCAGACGCATCACTGGAGCAGGTAGACCACTTCTCATACCTAGGTAGTACCCTATCTGTGTGCTATAACTGTGAAGAGGATGTGGAGAAGGGAAATGGTGCTGTCCATGCAGCATTTGGGCAACTATCGCACCAGGTCTTCATGAACAAAAATCTGACCATGAACACGAAGCTTATGGTGTATGAGGCTGTTGTCATCTCAACATGACTGTATGGCTGTGAAACTTGAACCCTATATGGACATGACCTTAAAAAGCTTGAGTGCTTCAACCAACAAAACCTTCGATCCATCCTGAGGATCAAGTGGGAAGACCACATCACCAACCTAGGTGTTCGTAAGAAAGCGCATGCTAATAGTATAGAGTCATCCATCATTGAGCATCAGCTTAGGTGGATGGGACATGTCCGCTGAATGGATGATACAAGACTTCCACGTCAGATTCTGTTTCGTGAACTCTCTTCTGGCACCAGACCTCATGGAGGTCCTAAGAGGTGCAGTAAGGACCAGTTTGAGCATACCATGAAGTTAACAGGTCTGAATCCACAAACCTGGGTATCACTTGCTGAAGAACATTCAACCTGGTGACAGATCATCCCAGATGTTGTCATGATGCTTGAAGGGAAATGGCGCAGTTACGAAGAGGCCAAGCGACGAGCACAAAAACTCAGGGCAGCTCAACCTTGCCCTCCTCCAACAATTCTGTGTGATCTGTGTGGTCATTTGTTCCACGCTAAGATTGGACTGTTTAGTCACTGTAAACACATCCACAGACAGTCTTGAGTTTGGAGTGAAATGACATGGAAGAAGGTTATACTCAGAAATGAGTTAAAGCCGACAACAAAACCTACTAGTGTGCTGTATTATGGTCTTATTATGATGGAACACAGGCCCATTTTCATTGTAGGGCTAGGCGACACTTAACATGTGTCTTCCAGGAGTGATGGATTGGTCCGGGAGGGCCAATACCTTTGCCTGCCCATTTGCCTCACCTTAGCCCTTCAGAATTTTGACTTTGGGAACATATAAAGACCATGGTGTATGCGATCCCCATAAATGATGTGGATACATTATGAGGACACATGTTCAGTGCCTGTGATGCAATACGGCTATGACCTGAGGTGTTCCAACGAATGTGTGATTCCATGCAACACATGATGGAAGGCTGCATTGCAATAGATGGCAGTCACATGTTATGATGAGTAGATCAAAGACATAATGATCATTGATGTTAGTCACAGCGGACCATAACTCCGAAGATATTGGGTTTGTGATCAATGTTTGTAGGACATATTTTCCTTTGTTTTTTAGGGGACTGCCTCCCCTGTAAATATTGGAATCTTTTCTGAGGACATGCTGTATATAGGCCTATACATAATGCATAATGACAATAAACATGCAATATTATAAGCACTTCTTGAAGATCATAGTATCATAGGGTCATGACTCAGAATAGGTCCGAAATGCCCGCTGCCATTCCATAGCAGCTGGTATCATGTCCCTCAGGATCACTTACAAGGCCAATCAGCCATTGTCCATGGTTGGCAAAGTAGGATGTAACTACAGTAACCCCACCACGTAATAATAATAACAAGAAGAAGCCATAATGGCTCTTATGGCCAGTGCCCCTTGTTGTTTCATGTATTTGGCCCACCATACAAAAATGTTCAGGCATTCCTGTTCTAGGAGAATATAAAAAGACTGCATTTTCCTATTTTATATACTTTTCTAGTATGCCCTTGTTCATATTCAAAATGTAATAGAATATCATACCCTGTCTTAACCATTTTAAACTGCATTTTGTAAAGGAGGTAAACTGTGTCCAAAATATGTACAGTATATATTTATTTAAAATTATAAAATCCTTTTAATCACAACCACCTACTCAATACATTATATTACTCATTGAATTATGAAATAATCATGAGGTGTCTTAAATAAAGGAACATGTTTCGTTCGACATAGCGAACATCATCAGCCTTAATTTACAAGGATTAGGTCAGGGCCCTGAGCTGAATGATAAAAATTGTTAAAAGAGTGACAATACCATAATAAAAAGTAAAATGATAACATTAAACATGAAATTATAACAATATGTACAGATTAACAGCAAGTATGCAGAGGAATACTTTGAATGATGGTAGTCTATAGAGTTAAAACAAACATGAGGTTGTAAAAGTAAAAAGATATAGATATAGTAGATCCTAAATTATAAGTCAATGCGTGAAGCGTGGATTAATTGTTGACTATGGAGTTCTTAATTGAGCAAAACAAAAGTTAAAATAGAGTTTATTGAATAGTGCGAGTCAAGCTGAGTCAGTTAAAAGGCGCAAAGCGACGAAGCTAAGGTTGAAATGACGTAAACTTCAGTAGTTAGGAATTCTGTAGGAGAGCCAACACAATGCCAGAAGGAAATACAGGTGGAACTAGTCCGTATTTACACGCTAGCAGTAGAATTAAACTTATACAACGTAGGACACCAATGTGGACTCGTTAAGTAACTATAACTTGAAAGTAGGGAGAGTTCCAGCAAACCAGAATGGATGGAGCAGATTATGGCACAATTGGAGTTAGAAATCTGAAAAGAAAGAAAAGGGAGGAAAAATATGTTATAATGAAAAAAAGTTAGTAAAAGTTAGAAGGAGGCTTACCCTTGGGACTAGTGTGAGGTGTTCGCTAACGTTGGCTGCGTGAATCAAACTGGCGAGTAACCTTATTGCTGCTTCTAGTATTGTATGTATGTATACGTAGAGGCGGGGAGTGAGTCATGTGAGGAGGAGGGGTGACCGATTCCTTAGGCGGGTCGGGTAATCGTGGAGGGGGTGTCGCATGAGAGGGCAGTAGAGTAGTAGTTGTTGTATTATTAACAGTTGTATAATTAAAGATTCTCGTAAAGTTATTATTATTTATATTGAAAAGAGAGAGTAGTTCTGGAATTTTCTCGATTATTGGACTTTTAATTTCTGAAGTATCATTTAAATTTTGATGCCCGTTGAAATGCTGGTCTAGGAATATGTAAATGTTCTCAAACTCTGTCATAAGTTTACTTTTATTGACGTATTTCAAGATTTGAAGGTCTTTTTCAATTGTAGTAAAACTGTGGCCAGTCTCTTCCGTATGGGTGCCCATGGCGGAATACTTTTTATGTTTCGAAGCGTTGTAATGTTCAAGGTATCTGGTCAAAAAGCTACGTCCAGTCTGTCCGATGTAGGAGAATCCACAATGGGTGCATTTAAGCCTATAGATACCAGAGTTCGAGAATTTATTGTGATTAATGTTAACTATATTTGAATTGAAGAATATATTACGGTTCGTATATCGGGTTCTATAAGCGATATTAATATCGTATTTCTTTAGAGGGTTAGTAACTTGAAATAGGCCTGGATTTGTGTAGGTGAAGGGAGCATATTTCGTTTTTTTAGGCTTGTCTGGAATCAATTTTGTTGCAGTTTTTAATTTTATCTTGTTAATGATTTTATTAATCATTAAGGGGTTATAGCCGTTAATTCTGGCTAAATCCTTAATATAGTTTAGTTCTTTTTTGCGATTTTCAGTTGTCAGCGGGATTTTTAATGCTCTATAGACAAGACTAAAAAATGCAGCCTGTTTATGAGATTGCGGATGTAAGGAATCGTTTCTTATAGTGATGGGGGCACAAGAAGGCTTTCTAAATATTTGAAAAATGAACTTATTATTCTCTCTTGAAATGTTTAAATCTAAAAAGTTTAGAGAACCATTGATCTCATCTTCCTTAGTGAATTTGACATCATTGTCAAGCTCATTAAGGGATGTTAGTACACTATGACTATCGTTTTTCTGTGTATCTATAATGGCAAAAGTGTCATCAACATACCTTAACCATAATTGAAGACCATTAATATTATTGATTATTTTGTTATTTTCCAAATCATCCATAAAGATATTAGCTAGAATGCCCGAGATCGGGTCACCCATTGCTAGGCCCTTTTGATGATATATTCTATTATTGAAGGTGAAATAGTTGTTATTAAGTACAAATTCTAACAGACTGATGAAATTATCTATTTCGCATTTGCTAAGGTTACTGTGTTTTAAAAGGTTTGATTTAATAATCTTGACAGTTTTGCTTACCGGAATATTGGAATACATATTGGTAATATCAGAGGATACCATTATATGATTATGCTCAAGATTGAATTTCGATAATTTTTCACAAAATTCAACGGAATTTCTTATATAGGCTGTATTATTGAATTTAAAGTGTTTACTGAGAAAATTATGCAAAAATTTTGAAACTTTGTAAGAAGGGCTGTTCATGCAGTTGATGATAGGGCGTATAGGTACGTCTTTTTTTATGGATTTTAGGCAAAGCTTTTGCAGTTGGAAGTTTCGGGTTCATTATTATAAGCCTCTGACTCACACTAGTCCCAAGGGTAAGCCTCCTTCTAACTTTTACTAACTTTTTTTCATTATAACATATTTTTATTTTTCCTCCCTTTTCTTTCTTTTCAGATTTCTAACTCCAATTGTGCCATAATCTGCTCCATCCATTCTGGTTTGCTGGAACTCTCCCTACTTTCAAGTTATAGTTACTTAACGAGTCCACATTGGTGTCCTACGTTGTATAAGTTTAATTCTACTGCTAGCGTGTAAATACGGACTAGTTCCACCTGTATTTCCTTCTGGCATTGTGTTGGCTCTCCTACAGAATTCCTAACTACTGAAGTTTACGTCATTTCAACCTTAGCTTCGTCGCTTTGCGCCTTTTAACTGACTCAGCTTGACTCGCACTATTCAATAAACTCTATTTTAACTTTTGTTTTGCTCAATTAAGAACTCCATAGTCAACAATTAATCCACGCTTCACGCATTGACTTATAATTTAGGATCTACTATATCTATATCTTTTTACTTTTACAACCTCATGTTTGTTTTAACTCTATAGACTACCATCATTCAAAGTATTCCTCTGCATACTTGCTGTTAATCTGTACATATTGTTATAATTTCATGTTTAATGTTATCATTTTACTTTTTATTATGGTATTGTCACTCTTTTAACAATTTTTATCATTCAGCTCAGGGCCCTGACCTAATCCTTGTAAATTAAGGCTGATGATGTTCGCTATGTCGAACGAAACATGTTCCTTTATTTAAGACACCTCATGATTATTTTATAATTCAATGAGTAATATAATGTATTGAGTAGGTGGTTGTGATTAAAAGGATTTTATAATTTTAATATATTGTCCTCAATACGGTTCTATTATGAGATTAATTACATGTAATATATTTATTTACCATTAAATTTGAGAAGTTTTTTTTTTTTGCTTCATCTGGTACATGATCAGCTGTGCTTGGAAACTGTTGTTCTTTTATTCTTTCATTTCAACCTACCTCTTATATTTGGAACAATGTTATGAAAAGCAGAAGCAGAGAATACTGTGAATATACACAAGCCATTATAGAAGTTGGAAACTGCAATTAAACATTAGAAAACTTTACAAAAACATAGTACAAATGGACATGGAGTTTGGAAGTGTTAAGACACTCTTTTTCTGTATTACTGTATTTCCTTGATACTATTTGCCAGAATTATCCTTATGAAGGTTTGCTGTTCTTAGATGAATACCCGATACCAAACAGGGCTACTCATATCCAGAATGAAATGGGACAGTACTCCAGTATGCAGTCTGTTTACAAGCCACTTCTGCTAAAATATTATGATGCAGTCTTAGCAGAAGAGCACCATTGAAGGACTTTGCCCATGAGGTGAATTTGATGAAATATTTTTTTTAATGGAAGTTAGTAAATCTTACAACTTATATAGAGAAGTAATGTTACTATATTCAAGAATACATAAATATTTTGAACTTACTGTAATTTCACATGCAGCAGTGGCAGGATTATCACAGATCTTGGTGACAGCATTATAGTGCAGTCCTTCAGGACACCGGACATACCTCTGTACAGTAGCATTGCACTCTAGGTACATGGTACAGTCCCCAGGTACATGTAAGCGATCGATTTTCTCAGGACACTGAAAAAATGGTGAAAGATTTTTGTGAGCAAATTATAGTATGAAGATTGAATGTATTTAAGAAGGACACTGAAATGTTACTCTTTGTCTTCCAAACATTCATTCAGAAATGAAGCTACCTTAAACTCAATCCACAAACTACAACAACCAAACAGGTTTAAACAGTGGCAGTTTAGTATTAATTTCAAAGTACAGATTTTACTACTATCCTTATCCAGCTCTGAAACTAAGAGGTCAGTATCTTGGCGTTTGGGTCTCAGGCTCAATTCTCAGCCTAAGTCATCAGATGTTAATTCTACTGGCTTGGGGATTGGGTGTTTGTACTGTCCTCAACATTCCTACAACTCACTTGACACTCACAACACCTACTATCTACCACAATAACACGTAGTTTCCAATACACAGCAGATGTTGCTCACACTTGTCGGAGGGTCTGCCTTACAAGGGCTACTCCATGCTAATAAAAGCCACCCCAAAATTATTAACTATTATTAATGTTTTTCACCCTATAATGTTTGGACTGGGCCAATGACACCCAGCAGTATGAAATTTTGCACTTACTTCAAGGCCTCTGAATGCTAAGGCCTTATACCTGCTTGCATTATGTTGTTGGTACCAATGTGAAACACTATCACCTTCTCTTCTATTATCCTCAACATCTGCCTTAACCTAATTCCTGGATAACATTCTACCTTGGTTCCCTTTCCTCTATGCACTTTTCCCATATGTCTAACAACAGAATCCCCCTATGAACAGAACCTCTCCACCTCATTTGATCCTCTCCCCACCTGATCAGCCCTGTCTTTTCTGACATCTGCACAAGCTACTTCCTCCTCCCTTTTCTCTCTCCAATAACCCTGTTCCACCTGTCTTTTCCCATCCTGTACTCTACATTACCTTTTCCTTTCCTCCTATTTCCACACTTCTCAGCAACAGTTCCCTGTTCCTCATCTTCCCTCGGTTGTTCTATCTACCCTCTTTCACACCTACTGTATCCTGTACATTGTTTGGGGAGGCCTACTTTCCTTCCTGCCCTCTGAAAGATTCCTAATTATCTTCCTCAAACTCTCCAACTCCTGCGTCATACTCCTTAATGCCTGGCCACACCCACAGTTCCTACACGTGCACTCCTTAGCCATTCTTTATGGAATAATGAAAAGAAAGGAAAAAAAAAAACCATTCTGTGCACAAAAAAATGAAAGAAATATTGTCTAGGTTAGTACACAAAGATCACACGACAATAAGGTAATTAATGTTCTACTACAATTTTTTTTTTTTTTTTGCTAGGGGCTTTACGTTGCACCGACACAGATAGGTCTTATGGCGACGATGGGATGGGAAAGGCCTAGGAGTTGGAAGGAAGCGGCCGTGGCCTTAATTAAGGTACAGCCCCAGCATTTTCCTGGTGTGAAAATGGGAAACCATGGAAAACCATCTTCAGGGCTGCCGATAGTGGGATTCGAACCTACTATCTCCCGGATGCAAGCTCACAGCCGCGCGCCTCTACGCGCACGACCAACTCGCCCGGTGTTCTACTACACTGCAACACTACTTAGTCATACTATATTTTTATCCTAGAACACCCTAACAGGATGAAACTGTCATTAATTACTGAATACCAAAAAGAATAAACAAGAATTACACAATTCAAAACTGCAGTTAAGCCTATCCTGATTACAAGAACAGAATTCTACTACACAAATATTTCACAATAATAGAATAAGCACACTAATTTCTAATAAGATACTACAACACACTACAATAGTTTTTAAACTACATTCAGATGTATCCTGATTAAAATAGGTTATTACTAATCACAAATAGAAATGAAAATTGCAATTAAAGTTTGAAATTCTCAAGAATTACTCAAGGATTACCAACAAAGTTAAATGTGTAGACAGATTATTATTAGTAATACTTTATCTTACTATGCTCTAATAGAAATGAAAATTGCCGTTTGGTTAAATGTTTATGAATCGAAGGGGTTACCGTACATAAAGATACACACGAATATAACAGGCAAGATACTATCTTATATACCATATCTATACTACAGTTCTCAACTGAAATGTAGTTATGTGATTATTACAGCTGGTGTATTACTATTATTTTCCCTACTCTGCAGGACGGAGATTAAAAGTGTCCTTAAATGCTGAAAAACAAGAAGTTATCTACAATAATTTCTCAAAAAAATATAAATCTCTCAAAACTATGCCAGGGACTTGCATTGCAATTATTGGGATATAGGAAATTTATTATTATTAGCTAACCTCTCCTAAATACTTAACCCTGTATGAGTAAGGTGGGGTGCAGCCACACCCCAGAGCATTTTAATTCTGGGGTGGTTTGAAGTTGACAGAATTGAATTATTTCATCTTCCCTCACTTTGTTTGTCTCGCTAGCAGCCCGTCAGTGCCACTGTGACCTTCGGTCTGTCGGTTTATCAATTATGAACACTGACCTTGGGGCAACATCTCACCCCACTTTACTCAAAGTGATACTTTTTCTCGTGAAATTCCACTGAACTGTTTATTATTATTTATGGACTAACCATTCCAGATGTAATTGTGTACATGTTGTATACGTTTTACATGTGTTGTACATGTTTTCATGATATAATTGTGCAATACAAGACAGTGATGACAAACATTTGTGAAAAACAGCTCTCTGCCAGTGAGATAAACAAGTTATTGATGGAACAAATTGAAGACCATATTATGAGAGCAGTTGATGGTTCCATGGATGGAGAAACGATTTCTGATGGAAACTATCCCTCTATCTATCAAGACAGCACTTGCAGAGCACCTAGGTAAGGAAGTTCCAGTCAGAGCTCCTGCTCGGAGGCGTTCTGGATCTCCCTGTCTGAGGAGTAAAGACCGCAAAACCAAAGTTTTCTGTGGTGTTTGTAACAGGCTAGTATGTCAGGAACTCAAAGTGATCACCTGCAATAGCTGCATTGGCTGAAATGTGTGAAATAAAACGTCATTTCTGAAAAGAACATTTTAGGACCTTCTTTCATGACCATTCTTTTGGTGTTTTATGTACCTGCTATAAATTTTTTAAACATAACTTTCTTAGCATTGAATTGATAATATAATGTTAGGTTTGTAAATTCAGTTTATTAAAAGAAAGTTCAAAATGATTCAGCTCATTATTTTTAAACTTTCAGGTGTGGGGTTCACATACACTCTACCTAACTCATAGTGCTCTAACACCTACACCTTACTCATCCAGGGTTACAGATTGAGGGAGCGAAGTATAAATTATGGACACTTGAACTACCTACTCAGAACTACAAATGATCAGAATACAGCAATCAGCTGATTTTTATTTATATTTTCTTGACTACACTATACCCTTTGTTGACTGTAGCCATAATTGATTACAAAGAGCGACATTAATTGATAACAGTACGATGACTGTTAACTATTTTGCCAGTTAAATACAGTATATTCCATTGAAATCCTTCCTTTAAACAAAATTTATAACAGTAACACGTTATTTAAAGAAATTATTACCTTCATGATAGGTGGAACAGTTGAACTGCTATTTGAAGTGGCCTGTCTATTGCCTGCACTAATATAACTGCTGTGGAAGTTACAACTCTTTTTAACATCCGGTCTTTGTAAGTATTCTTTTCTATCAACAAACTTACTAATATGTAAATAATAATATTTAAAAGAAAGGATATTTCTTCTTTTATGCAGTCCTAACCTACAACTTGTAATCTAGTGAATGCCTACAGAACTACTCAGTGTAAAAAAATGTAAATAAATACCACTATTCTCAATTACTACAAACAAACACTAAACACACAAAATTTGATAGATTTCTACAACTGTTAATTACTTTATCACTAAGATAATACAGAGCTCTTGGAACAGTCAACCACTCTCTAGTGCATCCAATAATGGATGATATAGATGTTGTTTCCATGGGGAATCTGAAATATTTGTTCCAAATGAGTAAATTTATAATACCAATATAAATGGTCCGTTATTGGACATTATAAATTTTCCATCTAACTCATTCCTGGTTGCCAGCGTTTCGCCCCCGTGTACTAGGCTGGGCTCATCAGTTGGTACCTCACACACCTACCAAGACACATGGCTAGTGCGTAGGCTAATTGTAGCCACCGGCAGTGCCAATGCACTATGAGAGACTTTGTCTCATTACCAAAATTTGATGCCTGCTTGGCCATCAGATGATATAGATGTTGTTTCCCATAGGGGGAGAAACACTGGCAACCAGGCATGAGTTAGCTGGAAAATTTATAATGTCAATAATGGACCATTTATATTGGTCCAATAATGCAATCAAACAATATTTATTTCTAGGTAATGGGCAAATGTTCAGATTACCTCCTTTTTTGAAAATAAAAACATTCAAATGACTTCACTATCAAAAACGATCCATGATCATAAAATTAGTTCCGTTGATAAGGCTGCTACTAACATATGAACTGCTTGAAAGAAACAAAAGTTAGGGGTCTCTTTTACTCGAGCTTTTCAATATGACAAAGCGATAACTTCTAAAACCTTCTGAACAGCCTACAAAAATTATGAAATAGACTGGGGATCGAAAGGAAGACCAGAAGAGTTTTTTTCAATTTTCTCTTACACTATTGATTATATGTAAAATCTGTAGACTATATGTGAAACGCCCCTTCATTTCAAATAACTTCTGTTATGCACATCATTTTGCTTACTCTTCAAATGGCAGAGAAAATTACTATTTCCTACACGCTTTGTGCTCTGCAGCCAGTGACGGACACCCTCGCAGACCTACAGTTATTTGAAGGGTCCATAACAGGAGAAAATCAGAGGATGCATCATATTTCTCTCGACTTTAAAATTACCCCCACCTAATGTATGTGAACACCAAGGTAATATGAGATAGAACTTTTCCCTTTAGTGTCTGGTTATCTATCTGCTGTATATTCCTAAAATTGGAAAACTACTGGACTTATTTCAACCAAAATACGTATTTCGATTATACTCTCTCAGAATTGTGTTATCAGGTGCATATGATGTCATGGTAATCACATGGAGTTGGTATTTATTCTCAAATGAAAATGAAATATTACGTGTGATGTAGGTGTGTAATAATTAATACAAGTACATTATACATGCTAAGAATTCTGGAACAGAAGTACAAATAAGGTGCTCTGTGTTGTTAAAATTTATAGACTCATGGAATTCACTAGGTCCTGGTGATACATAACAGTTGTGGACCGAGTGCTATGGCAACAAGAATGAACACAAAGTAAACTGACACATATATAAAAATATACAGGTATGTACAATGTCTGAGTAACAAAATGTGTAGTTGATACTCTCTGGAAGAAGAGTCGACTAAACACTGTATCAGCTTAAGCGGATAATTTGGCAGTTGGTGTACTGAGTAACCAAGCCATGTTGATGGGTTGCATGGTTGATTGTTGTGCAGAATGTGAAGTTTTTGAATTCTTGTTGAGAAGAAATTAGACACTGCGTGTGGTGATATTAATTGGTGGAATTCTCAGTTCATAGCAGAATATAAATTGGACCTCGCGCTGTGGTGTTTGTAGCTTAGCTGATAGTTGTATAAATGAGCTGTAGATCTCAGCGGTACACAGAGGAATGCTTTATACAAGGTAAAATATGTCTGCCATTTTCCTGCAAATTAATTTTTAAATTATTTTACTATTTGTTTGATGTTGCACAGATAGAATCAGGTCATGATATGGGAAAGGGCTACCTTTTCCCTTTTCCCTAATAACAGATGTGTAATTTTAGGGTATAACGGTGGAATATACAAGTTATGGCATTTTATTGACATACTAGAGGCCTGTCACAACAATAGCTGTGAGCAAAGACTAAAAAACTAATCATTGAGCCTCAACTTGAGTATATTGATCAACTAAATATTGATGGAATAGTTTCTTGGCCTGATGTAAATGTGAGAAATCTTCTCTCACTGCAAGCTGGAAGCAGATTAAATGAAGCATGGTTATTTTTTACCTATTTCCTTGATGCATACTGCCATTATGTGTAAGCTGCTTGTACAAGCCAGGCTCCCCTGATGGAAATGTTAGTGGATACATCATAGTGTCATTATGTGGGCTGTAAGCACAAAGTAGCTTCGGGTCTCCTTGTCTACCATGTGCCACAACATACTGATAACCGTGTGGTTCACCATTTTCCAAATGAAGACCCCAGCTATCTCGTTTGCAGTTGGCCTGTTATATCTACAAATCTTAAATCGACAGAACGTGCCTGATGACTTGTTATTTCTTGCCTCATTGCTTTACCTGCATTATGATATGATGTAGTGTATGGGTTATTTAACAAAATGTTGGAGAGTCTTTCAATTGTCTCTGGATTAAGAAAGGCATTTATAGAATTTTCACAATGAATTCTGTTCGCAAGACTTGAATCTATCACATAAAGCTGGCTGTATAATGCTGGGCAATTTTCAGCAGGCAGTAAATCTGAAATCTACCCATGAATCATCCCCTGAATCTTAAAACAGTAAGGAACTAATCCTGGAATGTGGTTACGGTTAGCAGAGAAGCATGCACGGTACATTGTGTTATTAGACTGCCTTATATGGCTCATGAAATTATTATTGTGTAGCATCATACCTATAAGTACGTCGTTTACTTGAGGTTGTAGAACCAAACCATTGTGGCAACATGAATTCAAATGTCCATCTACTATTTCCACAGTGAAATGTCGTGCTTGGTAGTGCATACAGATTTCATTTAATAACACTACACTGGATATTTCAATGGAAGTATCATCATAAATAGTGTTCCGAGCCAACAGACTTCTTTCCCTCTTGCGGAAATTATTACCGGGCGAATTGGCCACGCAGTTAGCTGTGAGCTTGCATCCAGAAGATAATGGGTTCGAACCCCACTGTCGGCAGCCCTGAAGATGGTTTTCTGTGGTTTATAATTTTCATACCAGGTGAATGCTGGGGCTGTACCTTAATTAAGGCCACGGTCACTTCCTTCCCACTCCTAGGCATTTCCTATCCCATCGTCGCCATAAAACCTATCTGTGTCAATGCGACATAAAGCAAATTGTGAATGGGAGAGGCAGAAATTATTAACTCGACCCCTAGTTCAAGCCCTGACATCTGCAGTACTTTGTAAAGAGCACGCCTTCTTGGACATCATTTCCTAGGGACAGAACCCATTTCACATTTCACAAAAGAAAAGAAAAAATTGTGCGTGCTCTTCAGTGCTAAAAATGATGAACAGAATAATAATTGGCTTTCTGTTAGGCAGCAGGATATTCTGTCAAGGAATAAGTAACTATGAAAAAAAAACAGAGATCATATAGGACAGAAACACAGAATACCCAGATACCGATAATACGTTCTTCCACCACTGCTTTCCAAATTTAATGCAATGGTGCTTTTGCTATGAAGAAGTAATCAAATGTGCCATAATGATAATGTGGAATAAAACATGCCATGATGGCACTGTGGAATAAAACAGCTAACACTCGATGTGCTCTGCTGTCTTGTTTACACAATAACGGCAGTTCCTTTGGTGCGAAGAAGAAAATATGCAGGCATATAAGTGTGCTCCAGACCGCTAAAAATGTCGAAGAGAATCATTGATTAGGTTTCTGTTTGGTGCAGACTATGAGATAATCAAGTGAAGTTAGTTTTATGCACTGAAAGAACCACAGAGAAAACCACTGTCTGAGAGAATACCCACTCTGTGTGCAATGAAATGGCCAACATTTCACAGAACCGTCTATCAGGCCGGCATAGAAAGCTCAGCGCAGACAACTTTCATAGCGTCATCTACTGGCAAATGCAGTAATTGCCAAGACCTAAGCATTGCGTTGTTCGAATAAATGACTATTTTACTCAATTAAAGGACTCCATGAAATAAATAATATTTTTCTAGTAACCCTGTGGTGGAGATCTTCCATTTGATGTATAACACATAGGCATTAGTATTGTGGTTTTCTCGCAATATTTCATTACACATTCAAATTATATATATTATAGACTAGCATTTGTACCCGTTCTTCGCACGGGACTTTGCAGTGGATTACATGTTACCTTCAGGAATTTATGTGAAGTAACCTGGCTCTATTCACAAGTTTAATGCAACATGTTAAAATTATATGTTTGTACGAAAGCGTGTGACAGTAACGTGAAATATGATGAAGTTCAACGAAGTCGAGAGAGAATGATGATGATTTACAAATTTATTGTACAGTACAGTTCCTGGTCTGAAGTTGTGCAAAATTCTCCATGGTTCTCAGGTTGCATATTGTATCTCTGACCACTGGTGTGGTGCTCCGACATTGATGATACGTCCTTTAATATCCGTCCTATCGAAAAAAAGTAAAATTGCTCTTTAGTTTCTCCTGTTGCCCACCTTGAAGTGACATTGGGATTTGGTCTAAAAATCCAATTTTTCATTATCATCTGCGTTATTACCCATCATACAGTAAATAAGTACATGGTATAAAGGAACGGAAATAACATATTCTTAAACGTATGTTGTATACAGTCTTTTGAAAGATCTAATTTTAACAAAAATATATGAGAAAAATCCAGCATTCAATGATTTTGAATCCGAAATTGATCACCAAGAAGTGAATGGCAGTAACATGGGCAGAATTATTCATTGGATTAATGGTTACATCAACATAGTTAAAGCATATCGGAGCTGAAATGAAGAACATAATTTAATCTAATTGCAAGATTTTTTTTGCTAATTTTTAAATGATATACATATTGAATCCTACTCCTGGATGAATAGACTCTAAATATGAAGTTTGGTCGATATCTATTGAGCTATTTACCCATGATGGTGGAACAAACAGACAAATAGACAAACAGGCACAAAAGCTAAAAACTACTGATACAATCTTGAATTGACCTGAAACGGATAAATATATAAAAAATTTGGCAAAATATATGGTATTAGAGACAACAGATGCCCTAGAATTTTATAAGATAGGAGACAACTAAAAGGTCCAGAAATAATATGTTCCAGGCTAGTGTGAAAGTATCTCACAGGGACCACTTTTACTTTGGTGTTAATATAAGGAAAGATCTTCATTGGGGTAATCACATTAATTCTGGTTGTAAATAAAGGATAAAGATCTCTTCATATGGTTGTGAGAGTATTTTGGGGTTACAGTAAGGATGTAAAAGAGAGGGCATACAAGTATTTGGTAAGACCCCAATTAGACATCAAAGTATGAAGGCTTTCATGGCCGGAGTCAATATAATAAAAATCTTCCAGGCTATTCTGCTGAGAATAGCCCAGAAGAATTTTATCATACCCCAATTAGAGATGGTTCCAGTGTATGGGACCCACAGCAGGATACTTGATACCAGAACTGGAAAAGATTCAAAGGAAAGCAGCATGATTTGTTCATGGTGATTTCTGACAAAAGAATAGTGTTAGAAAAATGTTGCAAATTTTGGGTTGGAAAAGTTTGGTAGTAAGGAGACAAGATGCTCAACTATGTAGTATGTCCCAAGCTATCAGTGGGGAAAAGGCATGGAATGACATTCCTTTGTCGAATAAGCTTGAGTGGAGCCAATGTCTAAACAAGCTGAATTTTTAGTGACTGAAGGAATATATTTCAAAACTTTTTTAAATGGTGCAAGCCATGATGTACCTTTTTATATATATTTGTAACTTGCACTGACCAATTTAGAATTTCTATGATAATAACTCCAACGTTAGTAACAGATTTGCAAGGAGGTTCAACAGTATTATTTAAGGTTACAATAGGAAAACAATTTTTTGTTTGATGTACCAATGATAATGGCTTGCATTTTCTGGGGGTTTAATTTAAGGTGGTTTCTAATTGCACAGCTATTAATTTGTTCAAGGTCACCATTTACATCACATACAGTACACATCTCAATCTTTAGATGGAGTAATATTAGTCATACAGGTTTCAATTCGCTTGAGCCATCTTCAGTGGAAAAAGGTTTAAATTTTTACATAATTGATGCTAAAAGAATATGTTAAAACACAATGAAGAACAGAATGAAAACAAATGAGACATGATGGAATTAAAACAATTAGTGATTAGAGCGAGGTTGTGGACCTCTTAGTCTAAACATGCAGAGGTAGTGTGTTTGCTCTTTCAAAATGTTCCATGAGTAATCCATAGGTTTTCCAAACTGCAGAAATTACTTCTGTAACTTTAAGTTACCCAAAGAGTATTTAGAATTCTTCCAATGTGGTACAGTTTCTGGTCTAGATTGCCAGAAATATTTCTCAGTTCTCTGGCAATTTAGGTGACTGGTGATATAATGTATAAAGTTAATCAAGAAATGACTTAAAAGAACTAATCTGTGATTTGAAGTCCTTCGTAACTACATCTCCAACAGAGAGTTCAAGTCTATACCAAAATAAGGCATGTTGATATTGCTCCAACTTTTTCCCTAACAACACAGCAGCGCTATCACGTGCTATGGCAATAAGGTTTTATTTCTAAAATTCTTGAGAGGAGCCCAATTCAGTCAAAACATTAATCAGACATTTGGCAACTCAGCAGTATCAATGAATAGATTTTTATGTTTGTCCATATCAGGAAGCATTGTCCTTACATATATTATTCAACATAGGTAGTGCTCTCATCAATTTTTACCATATATTTTGTGTATGTTTTAATATGGCTGATGATGACCCCAAGTAGGGTTGAAACTAGTCCCATGTAATGTAAATACTGTAAGTACAACTTAGTATTGAATAGATGGAAAACTCTACTGTGCATTATTTATATGTTGTCTCAGTTCAATACGGACCAACAATATGAAGTTCTTAACCCTTAATCATTTATTTCAGTTTAGAAATTTGATCTCAGAAAAATGTTCTGCAGCAATGTAAAGTCTGCTGGATGTGGTATGCATACAGTCGATATTTATGAGTAATTATGTGATAGTAGTGATTCTAATGTTAATGTTGATGCTGGATATCTTGTTTAAACTGCATGATACACATCACTGATGCCCAAGAGGGCAAGAAAACAAAGAATTGCACCATATGTTCAGACAGGAAAGTGAAGGGTTGTATATGTCAACTTTCTGTGGAACCTGTCCATAGAATCATTGATTGATTGATTGAATCCAGCACTCCATCGCAAGAAATGCTTCTGAAATTTTCATTCAGTGAAAAAATGTTACTGTGAGTGTTGTTGACTGACTTACAATATAAAATGCTTCACAAATTTACTTTCAGAATGTTAATTGTGTAGAATAAATATCTGTGTATTTGTTCCTTTATTCACCTGATTTTATATTGGACTTACAGAGAATGCTAGTGAAAATGTAATAGGAATCCAAAGGGTTAAAGAATTACTTTCCTACAGTCACAGAATTGATTCTCCACAGAAATTACAACTTTTATTACAGGATCCCTTTTCTGCATCTTGTTCAGATTAATTTGCATACTACTGCAGGTAAGAGTTGAAATAAGCCAGGCAAAGTGGTCAAATATCTTCAAATATATACCTTTGCAACCACAATGTTTCTCCTGAGAAAGAGATGATGATGATATCCTCATTCATAAAAAAAAAAAAAAAAACTCTTTCAAGGTACCGTGCTGGTAACACATTTTAACTAAGTATGGTATATAATACACACACACACCAACACCAGGTAAAATGGACATTGTAATACCATGAAGGAATGGATCACTCATTTTAATTTTGGAGATATGGAGTGGTAACAACTAGGTACATGAACAATGATGACTTCAGGCCAATTTAATTATTCATATGGTCCTCTCCACCTGCCTGATCACAGAATAACCAACTCCTGTTTGCAAAGTCCAGTAGCACTTAGTTGACAGTTGACATGTAGTGTGAAGCACAGTGATCTGTATTGCTTGTGAAACATGCCTCACCAGCGGGTACAAGCTAGATATCGACAATTAATTGTCACCAGTTGAGAGGGCCTTGATACTTGGGCTGCATGAGAATGGATTATATGTGTAGGCAGTAACTGCACATGTTGGCTGATCTACTCTACATCTACAGTACAATGCGTATGATAGCAGTGGTCACATGAAGGGCAACATGCTCCAAGTCCTGGAACAGGACCAACTAAATTGACAACAGATGGGAGAATCACTGCGTCATTCAGCTGTTCTGGACAGGACTCCTAACAACAACAACAACAACAACAAAAATTCAAGCTACCATGGCACCACACGTTATGCAAGAAATAATTGATAATCATTTGCATGCAACTGACTTACAATCCCATATACCTGTAACAAATGTTCTATTGACCTCTCAACTTAGACCTGTCATGCTGTCCTGGTGTCAGGAACAGTCCTAATGGGTCAATGAGAGGCATGGCATTATATTCAGTGGTGAATTGTGCTTTTGTCTTGGCTGCAATGATTGTCAAAATCATTTCTGATGATATACTGGGGAAGGGAGCCATGTTGATCTTAATGTAAAAAGGTACACGGGGCCAATCCCAGGCATTATAGTATGGGAAGCTATTGGCTTCAATGTGAAATTTCCATTATTGAGGGCACAGTGTTTGACAATATTTGGACAGGGTTTCAATCCAGTGGTTGTCCCTCTGATTGCAAGTGTTGCAAATGGGATGTTCCTGTCCTTTCTCACATTGTAATCATTTCCAGGGAATATCTCCAAGACATTACTCTTTTACAGTGGTCTGCCATGTCTGCAGACCTAAGCCATATTGAACACGTGTGGGATATGATAGATGAGTACCTGCACAACTCCCCTCAGCTACCTTGAATTATGAACAAACTGACCCTTGTGGCCATAATTCTGCAGGACATGATCCAGGATCTTATTGACTCCATATTATGCATAATTCAGCACTATGTTCAAGCATGGGATAGACTGACCTGTATGCACATTTATACACAGATGCACTTATGGTTCTGCAATTCCCATTTCCTCTAACATGTGCTGCATACAGGGTCTGTCAAATAAACCCAGATCGAAGGCACAGTGTGTGTACTCTGCACTATGGCAGCTGCAGTATGGGAGGCGTGCACTTTACAAGCAGACTGCACATGTTCAATCTGGCAAGCTTGGGTCACCAGTCTGAATCTCAGCTGTTAACATGGTGGGACAGTTATCTTTGCAACACCATATATTCATATGTAAAAGATATTTTAAGTATGAGTCGGCTCGATGTGTACGCGATGCATTTGTTCAGCAGTTTCCTGGTGAAGTGCCACCTTCATGACCCAGATTCATGTAATTTTAAATAAATTTCAAACTACTGGCTCAGTGCTCAATAAAAAACATGCACACACATGAACAGTTTTAACAGAGGAAAAGCTAGACAATACTGCTGATTAAATCGCTCACAAAATTAGCACAAGTAGGGAATTTCAGTTTCTTCTGCACACAGAGGTACAAAGTAGTTACATATCGAACTGTACAGGTTTAAACGGGCCCATTATTTAAAACCTGCTGATTCAGCCACAAGAGTGAGATATTCTGAGTGGTATCTTGAATATTTGAGTGATCGTTTATTTGACCCACAGCTTATGTTCTTTTTGCATGAGGCCTGGTTTCATCTTAGTGGTCTTGTGAACAGTTATAACTCTCGCTATTGGTGTGCAGAAAATCCTAATGGTGTTCATGAAGTCCCTCATTATGATAGGAAGATTAGTGTTTGGTGTGTTGTTAGCACAAGATGAATAAATGGGCCTGTTTTATTTCAAGATGACATTAAATGCAGAGATGTACGAAGATGTCATTTTGATGCCATTCATCCATCAGTCAACAGAAGAAGAAAAATCGTATGGGTGGTTTTAACAAGATTCAGCCCCTGCTCATACAGCAGAAGATTCCCTTCATACAATCTCGGAAGCGTTTGCAGACAGAGTTATCAGTGCTGGTCTATATTTCTTTTTTTTGCTAGTTGCTTTACGTCGCACCGACACAGATAGGTCTTATGGCGACGATTGGACAGGGAAGGGCTAGGAGTGGGAAGGAAGCGGCCGTGGCCTTAATTAAGGTACAGCCCCAGCATTTGCCTGGTGTGAAAATGGGAAACCACGGAAAACCATTTTCAGGGCTGCCGACAGTGGGGTTCGAACCTACTATCTCCCGAATACTGGATACTGGCCGCACTTAAGCGACTGCAGCTATCGAGCTCGGTGGTCTATATTTCCTCCCCATTTTACTTGTGGGGTAAATTGAAAGAAATTGGAGGAACTGAAAGAAAACATTACGAATTAAATCAGAAACATTACAGTGGCCACATCAGCCAGAATGTCGTTACTAGGTAAAATGCCTGTATAACCAACGAAGGACAACACTTCCAGCATCTTTTATAAGGTAAGATTTCATATAAGATTTTATATACGCTCAAAGCAGGGCAGCTGCGCGGGTCATAAGTTTGGCTGAAGCAGCTGCCAGAGAGCCATGTTCGGTGTGAGTTTATATGAGAGACCCTGTATTACTCTTATCACTATGTAATGAAGACACTTGGCAAAAAGTTTCTACCTCTAGGTCACAAGCTGCTTGATTAGGGTAGTCACACATCTTAGTGATTGGGTTGAAGTGTAGACGACCTTTACACGTTCTTCTTTCAGCATACCCATCACGACATACATAGTAGACACTACAGTTACCATTTGGATCAGCAAGGAACTTGAACCCTGGTGAACACTGGAAATATATTTAAACACAATGTAAAATGCTAATAATTATGCAAAAAAGTGACATAAAAAACAATAATCAAGGATAGATTGTCCTCCTTTAATTTTTTATTTTGAGGTCCAGTCATCCGTCTCTTTTAAGAAACCTTTTCATCATCCTCTGTGACATTATTTTGTCATGAATATCATCACTATACTCTGTGTTAAATGGGAGGCATTTTGGCCTTAAGAGGGTAATTCTGAATTCTCCAACCAAGTGGTTGTTACATTGTCACATTATCCTACTTGCTAAATGCTCTGTGGAATATTTCACCGCATTAAATATCATTTGCACCTGCCTAAAATATTTTTACTACATAACATCAACTGCAATGGAAACAGATCATCATTTGACACAGAATATAGTTTGGGAATATGCTTACATCACTCATAATTTGAAATGTTCATTGTTGTGTCATACTTCAAAACAGAGAAGTACATTAGTCACTGTATTCCCTGTTGATCACAATAAATATAAACAAAAAATTTTCATTCACTGTAACGACAAAATACGACTTACATAAAATCCCAGATTCTCAGCAAAACTAGCACTAGTTGATTCTGTATGAGCTTCAGTCACCAGATACTGCTGATTTTCATTGAAATTAATTCTATGAACATGTCTCTTTTCTTTAGGACTGAGACGTGTTGACCTGATTTCACGATTATCTTCAATGTGCTTCTCAGCTTCATTTACTGTGGGCTCCAGATTTCCCTGTAGAATAGAATAATTAAGCTCCTTAACATACCTTTAATTTGATTTTAATACTTATTTTCTCAAATCAATAACAAAAATCCTTATAATAAAATATGAACTTGTGGATTTCTAAGTACTGTATATCATGAAGGATTACCAGTGCTACTTTAGACATGTTTAAATACTCTGAGGTTTTGTACACAAGTTGCTTTACGTTGCACCAACAGAGATAGGTCTTATGGCGACGATGGGACAAGAAAGGCGTAGGAATATGAACGAAGTGGCCATGGCCTTAATTAAGGTACTGGCCTGGTGTGAAAATAGGAAACCACGGAAAACCAACTTCAGGGCTGCCGACAGTGGGGTTCGAACCCACTATCTCCCGAATACTAGATACTGGCCCCACTTAAGTGACTGCAGCTATTGAGCTCGGTTGAGGTTTTGATTTAGTTATATTTGCAATAATGAAGAACTTTCTCCTTTTCATTCACATAGACACTGGTTATCTCATTCTCATATAGAGTGTGATTCAGCAGCCCCTTCCAATATCATTTGCTGCAGCCCAACTAACATGCACATGGTTATAGGGGTACTATTCCCTTACAGGCGTACTGTATGGTATTAATGTTCAGTGAGCACATTTTGCACATGATTCTGAACCCTAGAGAAATGTTATATCATCTGTTCACAAAACATGATGCCTTGAAATCATGTAGCAACATCCTTTTACCATGTAACTGTGTTAATGTGTTGTGCCTCGTGACTGGGTGTAACGAAGAGGGGAATCATTGCATAAAACTAGGTAACAGTGCAGTAATTAATGTCTTAAACACCGAACCGGATGGCGTATGTACTCTGCTCTCATCGTACTACCAGTGCGTTTCCAGCAGTGTAGCATAGTGGATGTGGTTAGGCGTTAGGCTAGCAATCGATGGAATGTGGCAGCAGCGGTTCGAATCCTGCATCGTTGAAATATTTTTGCATCAGCATGATGTTTGAATATGTAAACACAGGCCCACATTTGCCACATTCAAACGGTAGAATGGCGCTGTTATTCATCTTGTGCCCTGCGTATACTCCGCTGGATAGGGCCTGAATGTACTCTAATCTCTGCTGTCATTCGGCATGTTTTCCACAGAGGAATATGTTGACATGCTCCTCATTTATGGGGAAGCAAGACAAAATGCATGCGAGGCACTACTTCTGTACAAGGAATGTTATCCTGACAGGTGACACCCGGCTGCTACGACATTCCGCCATGTTGAAAGATGCCTAAGGACAACAGGCATGATTTCCAACCTGCCACCAGTCCGTGATAGGCCCGTTACACTGGGTGAAACAGAATAGGCCATTCTGGAGGCAGCTCGTAATAATCCACACATCACTACAAGGGGAACTGCACGACAGGTGAACACCAGCCAGCCATCTGTCTGGCGAATACTGCATGAACACAAAATTTCACCCACACCATCTTGTGCTACACCAAGAGCTCCATGGACGGGATTTTGAAGCTCGAATGGAGTTCTGTCGGTGGCTATTAGGCAGACTGGACAACGATGCAGCATTTATATCACATATCTTGTTCTCGAATGAATCACGCTTCTACAATAATGGGAACGTCAATCGCCGCAACATGCACTATTGAAGCCCAGACAATCCTCAGGCAGCACATCAAGTGCGATGGGGAGTGAATGTTTGCTGAGAAATCTTGGGGGATCGCCTGATTGGACCTTATTTCTTTGAGAGCCATTGGACAGGCCCATGCTACCTGCACTTTCTGCATCATGAACTCCCACTGCTGCTGGAGGATGTGCCCTTGCACGATCGTTTGACAATGTGGTTGTAACAGGTTGGAGCTTCCTCACATTCGACTTTGCCCGTTCATAACCATTTCAACGAGGAACTGCCAGGGAAATGGATAGGACGATAAGGCCCTGTTTCTTGGCCCACCAGATCAACAGATTTAACACCGTTAGACTTCTTCTTGTGGGGACATTTGAAGAAAGTCGTTTACGCTCAAGCGCCGGAAAATCCTGACCAGCTCTGGCAACTCCTCACAGACGCCTGCTGAGCAATTATACCTGGAATGCTTCAGCGCACAAGATGATCTATTGGATTCCCGGGTCCGAATGGGCATAAACCAAAACGGTCATCACATTGAGCCTATCCTGCAATAAAACATTGTCAGGACAGTTGTGTTCATATTACTTCTGGTCTGTGTGTGTTTGTTGTTTAAAGGGGCCTAACAGCTACATATATATAACTTCTTGGAACCAGAGAATTCCCTATGCTTCCTAGATACAACAGACATGCATGGATTGCTAAAATAAAGTGTTTTGTTATAAAATTTCTTAGATAGAACAGACAGCTGACTGAATGTAAACACATTGCAGCAATATGGCTGTACATAACCAGTTGAGTGAAGATGATACTTGTTACAAATTAAATTAATATGTTGGCCAACGTCTGCCTCTGTGGTGTAGTGGTTAGTGTGATTAGCTGCCACCCCCGGAGGCCCGGGTTCCATTCTCGGCACTGCCACGAAATTTGAAAAGTGGTACGAGGCCTGGAATGGGCTCCACTTAGCCTCGAGGAGTCAACTGAGTAGAGGGGGATTCAATTCTCTCCCCAGCAATCCTTGAAGTGGTTTTCCCATGGTTTCCCTCTTCTCCTCCAGGAAAATGCCGATAAGGTACTTAACTTAAGGCCAAGGTCGCTTCCTTCCCTCTTCCTTGCCTTTTCCTTCCAATCTTCCCATCCCCCAACAAGGCCCCTGTTCAGCATAGCAGGTGAGGCCGCCTGGGCAAGGTACCGGTCATTCTCCCCAGTTATATCCCTCAACCCAAAGTCTCACGCTCCAGGACACTGCCCTTGAGGTGGTAGAGGTGGGATCCCTCGCTGAGTCTGAGGGAAAAACCAACCCTGGAGGGTAAACAGATTAAGAAAGAAAGAAAGAAGAATGTTGACCAATACAATGGTAGTGAGTTTGAAGTTGTAGGTATGATAATAAAGATGGTGTGGGGAGCAGATGGGACAGAAGATGAACCTGAGAGAAATCGAAATACGGTATATTGTACAGGACAGGAAATGCTTGTAAGGACACAGAGTCTTGAATGACTTATCTTTACTATTTAACATTTTAGTTTGTTGAAGTTGGTAACATGTCCATACATAGCAACAAGTGTGTTATTCTTGTTTATGAGAATGATGAGTTGTTAATAGTGTCAATGTAAATATTTAAAGTAATAAATGGTCTAAGGTGCAAGTGTATAATATCTTGGACTACATCCAGACAATAATACTAACAAGAGTATTACATATTGGTGACCCCGATGTGATCTAGAGAAGATATGGCGAATAACGAAAGCATGCCCGAAGTTTGACCAGAAGCAAATAAGGTTAGCGTAAAAATTCCATCTTTTTGGACAGAGAGACCGAAAATTTCGTTTTATCAAGTGGAGGCTCAGTTTAGTATTTGAAAAATTAAGGCACAAGAAACTAAATTTAATCATTCAGTGTCTCAACTAGATCTTAAATATATAGAAAATATATGGGACATTATTAAGGATAGTGATGTGAACAGATACTCGTTGGCTAAGGAACGACTATTAAATATATTTAAGGAAAGTGAGGATAAACGCATTAAGAGACTAGTTACTGGAATTGAGTTGAGAGACCAGAAGCCTAGTCAGTTATTGCGCAAGAGTTGATGTGTCGGATAAAGTCTTAAAAAGTCTGTGGTTAGAAAAACTCCCTGATTCCATTAAGAACATTTTGATTGTTAGTGATGAAGGACTTGATAAAGTGGCTATCATGGCCGATAAAATAATGGAAATGAATCCCCGTCATGAATCATATTCAGTTAAACATGGTGACTGGGAACAACAACCTGCCATCCTTGTTATGATGAACGACATCATGTCTCGAATTTCGGGACTGGAGGAACAAATACCTTCATTATCCATCGGTCATCAGAGTAGATGCCTCCATGTCTCAGACGGCAGCGCGTCGAACTCTCACCACTGGATACCGTGGTTCAAATTCCAGTCACTCCATGTGAGATTTGTGCTGGACAAAGCAGAGGCGGGACAGGTTTTTCTCCGGGTACTCCGGTTTTCCTTGTCATCTTTCATTCCAGCAACACTCTCCATTCTCATTTCATAGAATCTATCACTCATTACTAAATCACTTTGGGAGTGGCAACCCTATCTCTACTAATAGCCTATATCTGATTCATTCATTCCATCCCTGACCTCCTCGTGTATGCTTCTACAATTGTAGGGGATTGACATTGGTTACCCTCTTCAATTGAAGATCCTCTTTGTGGTGGGGGGGACTAGTAGCTCCTTTCTTGCGATGCCAAGTGGAGCCCTACTGGGTAACCATTCGGTATACAAGGAGGAGGAAGCTAAAGCACCACCCAACCCTAAGGTGTAACGCGACCCGTGCCGATGGGGTGCATGGCACATGGGAGATGTGTCCTGAAGAGAGCCTTCGAGATACTTGGCACCCTCTCGAAGTAAGTAGCCTTACCCGAGTATGCGGGGCTCTGCCTGGGCGGACATATATTTCCCTAGCTCCTCGTGGGACCTAAATGAGTACTGTAGCTACCCATAAACCGGAGAGCTCTTCTGGGGCCTCCAAGAGAAACACCAGTTCAACAACCAATGGGGACTCTTCGGAGATACCCTCGGATAGTACGACCTCGACAGTAAGAGAGCTCACTCTAGAGGTGGGCAATCTACTAGTCCAGAAGAAGAAGAAGAAGAAGAAGAAGAAACAGCGCTCCAGCGCTGAGAAGAGGAGGTATAAGAAGGCTTTAAAGGCCCGGGAGCAGGCCAAAGAGGGCCTAACTCCTGGAGCTGAGAGGCCTTCTACTGCCATGACAGCGACGACTGTGGGGGGATCCAATGGGCACAAGAGGCGGGACCCTGAAAAGGGCTCTGCTTCTAAGGCACAGAGGACTCCACCCACCAAGATGCCACTGGGGAAACAACTTCTGTCGGGGGCAACCCCAGAAGAAGATCGGCCGACCCACAAAAAAACCCAAGGTGGAGTATGCTAGGATAGCTAAAGCTGGGATCAGGATGGCCATAGTACCTGTAGGATATCCTGACCAGCAGCTAACCGAGAAACAGGTGGAATCTATGGAGGAGGCTATCACCGATCTGATAGACGGGCTTCCGGAGCAGGGGCCCATTAAGCCTCAGTTCCTGGACTGTTATCTGTCGAGAGGTGCGGCCGTCATTATCGCAGAGAATGATGAGACTGTAGCATGGCTTTTTAGTCTTGTTACAGGTCTACAACCATGGGAAGGAGCCAGGCTCACAATTGTGGGCATGGATAAACTCCTTTCCTATAAGAGAGTCATGGTCTGGATACCAGGACAACCAAAGGACAATAACGTCCTTTTGGGAAGAATGGCACGCCAGAACCATGGCTTAAATCCCAACAGCTGGAGGGTCTACGACCGCAAGGAGGAGAAGAGAGGTGTCCGACTTGTGGTCAGCACGGACTCCAGAGATGTGGAGAAAGTGGTGGGGAAGAAGATTTTCTGCGGGGTGCATGTTGCTACCTTCACCTTGGTGGAGGGCAAGCGCGACAAGCAGAGGACCAACCCCACCACAGACAACACTGAGACTAGCAGGGGCGAAGAGCGGGAGCCCAGACAGGAACCAGGGCCAGCCACGCCTCAAGATTTATCGCGGGAGACGGAGCTGCACGTTCCGGAGACCGCATAAGGTAAAGTATTGCATGAAAGTAAGGAATGATTACTTTCATACAAGCAAACATACAACATTGTATAGCGGCCTCCAGGGTACTTATTAGAAGTATCCAGAAAGGCAGGTTTTCGGTCGCCCTGATACAAGAACCCTGGCTTAGACAGGGGCATATCATGCGACTAAAATGTGCAGGCTTCACTCTATTCAGTGGAATAGCAGAGGAAAAGCCTAGAGCATGTATACTAGTTAAGGATCATAACGCTTGGGCTATACCAGGCTTCATTACTAGAGACCTTGTAGCAGTTCTAGTGAGATATGAAGAGGGCGGGCAGCCAAGAGATCTGGTTGTCTGTTCTGGATATTTCCCAGGAGACTCTGAATCTCCACCCTCGCCGGAGGAGTTCAAGAGACTGGTGATATATTGTAAGAAACAAGGACTAAACTTTATAGTAGGATGTGACGCCAATGCTCATCACAGCATTTGGGGAAGTAAACACACAAACCGAAGGGGAGAGCATTTCATAGAATTTCTATGTACAACTGATCTTGAGATCATGAACATAGGTGGTACTCCTACCTTCATCAATAACAGGAGTGAGGGGATCATAGATCTTACCCTGGGTTCCATGGGAATCATACAGGAATTTAAAGACTGGAAAGTTTCTTTGGAACCTTCCTTGTCAGACCATAGACACATTGTGTTTCATATACAGGGCTCCTTCAAGATCCCACCTTATAGAAACCCTAGACGAACCAACTGGACGTCTTTTAGGGAGGATGTGAGGAGGGGACTGGAAGGAGGACCCTCAAATATAATTAAGAACAAAGAGGAGCTGGAGCTCAGTGTGAGCTCTCTCACACAAACACTGGTTACCTCTTATGAATTAAACTGCCCAGTTGTTAAGGCAAAAAGAGCAACAGGAAGTTTCAAGTGGAACAGTTATTTTGAACACCTGAGGAGAAACACACGAAGGCTCTGGAATAAATACAGGGAACTTCAGGATCAAGAAAGCCTAGATTCTTATAAAGAATCACAAAGAAGGTATAAGTCAGAAGTCAAAAAGGCTTCTAGGAAATCTTGGAGACAGTTTTGTGACTCCATTGAAAGTCAACATGAAGCAGCAAGGCTTCATAAAATTCTAACCTTGGATGAAAGGGCAAGGCTGGGCTCACTGGAGTCACCTTTGGGTGGGTACACATCCACAGAGAGGGAGACCCTGAACTTACTGCTTGATGCCCACTTTCCAGGTTCAGCAGTCACGAATCGTGAAGTAGAATCGAGTGGATCCTTCAGACCAGATAGAAGTGGCTGGAAGGAAGCCGTGGTGATTGTTACCCCCAGAAGGTTGAAGTGGGCATTAGAATCTTTTGCCCCTTACAAAAGCCCAGGAATGGATGGGATCTTCCCAGCGCTTCTTCAGGAAGCAGGTGGGGTTCTTACACTATACCTGGTCAGAATTTTTAGAGCCTGTCTCACTATGGGGTACGTGTACTCCTTGTGGCGTCAGGCGAAGGTAGTTTATATACCTAAACCCGGAAGGTCTTCATATACTAGACCTAAGGATTATAGACCCATCAGTCTAACGTCTTTTCTTCTTAAGACCTTGGAAAGACTAGTGGATAGACATATCAGGGAGAAAGTTTTAAGAGACTGTTCCCTGCATCCTCATCAACATCATATCAACCAGGGAAGTCAGTTGAGACGGCACTACACCAGCTAGTTTCTAGGCTGGAGAGTGCCTTGGATCAGCAACGACTTGCTATGGTTGTATTCCTAGATATAGAAGGGGCCTTTAACTACACATCTTTGGGCTCCATAGAACTTAGTCTAGAGAGAAGAGGAGTGAGCAGGATGCTCATAAAATGGATTATGGCCTCGCTGCAGGGCCGTTAAGTTCTGTTTACCCTCAACGCAGTTATGTTGTGAGCTAATATAGACAGGGGGTGTCCACAGGGAGGAGTATTATCACCAGCATTATGGTGTCTGGTAGTGGATGAACTACTTACCAGGTTAAATGTTGGAGGAATTTACGCCCAAGGCTATGCAGATGACATTAGCCTGATGGCGGTGGGAAATTTCCCCAGTACGGTTTCAGAGCTCGTACAGAGCTCCCTACACAGGGTGGAAAGATGGTGCCACGACACGGACTTGTCGGTTAATCCCGACAAGACGGAGATCGTGGTATTTACCAGGAGGAGGAGGCTAGACGGACTGTCAGAGCCTTTCCTATTTGGGAAAAAATTAGTTAAGACAACCTCAGTTAAGTACCTAGAGGTAATCCTTGAGGCAAGACTGAGTTGGAAGAAACACATAGACCATAAGGTGGATAAGGCTCGCAAGATTATGTGGGCCTGTCGCAGGGCCGTCGGAAAGACTTGGGGCCTAGGACCTAAGGTGGTCCAGTGGCTCTATATTTCTATTATATGGGCCACGATCACCTACGCATCTTTAGTCTGGTGGCCAGGTTCGGAGAGTAAAACTGTGACCACCAAGTTAAACAGTGTCCAAAGACTTGCGTGTCTAGGAATAACAGGGGCACTGGATACTACACCATTATGTGCAATGGAGGCCATCCTAGGTCTTCCCCCCTTACATTTATATGTTAAGGAAATAGCGGGAATGAGTGCCTACCGCCTCTGGTCACTCAGAGGATGGTCCTTCAAGAATCTGAATAGAGGTCATGCCTCTATTCTCACAAGGATTCACCAGACCTGCCCTATGACAATGATGATCGGGGACCTGATGAAGCCTAGTTTTAATTTGAACTATAAATTCATAGTGGTGATACCCACAAGGGAGGAGTGGGCCGCGGATGCTGGGGCCCGTCTTAGGTCTAGGGGCTGTACATGGTACACAGATGGCTCGCGGACAGAGACGGGCACAGACGCCGGGGTCTGGGGGCCTAAGACAAGGCTCTCCCTACCTATGGGTAAATACGTTACTGTTTTCCAGGCCGAAGTATACGCAATACTGGCCTGTGCTGTATATATATGGAACATGCCTGGACACAGAAGATGCATCACTATTTGCAGCGATTGCCAGGCAGTGTTAAAAGCACTATGTGCAGTTAAAACAACATCAAAAATGGATTGGGAATGCCAAAGGATGTTAGATCAGCTGTGTGAACTTAGCTCATATACCCTATTATGGGTCCCTGGGCACACAGGTATCAGTGGAAATGAAGAAGCTGACAAACTAGCGAAACAAGACTCAAAAGGTCCTTTCATAGGACCAGAGCCCTTCCTGGGAGTGTCACTCCAAAGCGTGAAACTGGTAATATCCCAGTGGACAAACCAGTCTCACTTAGACATTTGGAAGAGGTTAACTATAGCAAGGCAGGCACGTGAACTTATCAAAAGGCCTAGCCAAAGTTATAAAAAGGTCCTGATAAATTTGAATAGGACCAGAATGCGAATGGTAGTTGGACTGCTGACAGGCCACAATACCTTACAGAGACACCTACACATCATGAAAATCAGTCAGGATCCGATGTGTAGAAGATGCGGTAGGGAGGAGGAGACTTCCGCGCATGTGTTATGTCAGTGCGAGGCTCTTGCAAGCACTAGACATCGATACCTTGGCTCACATTTCGTGAGCCTGGAAGACATCAGGAATGCCAACATCCGGACACTGGTATCCTTTATAGGAGCACTAGGTCTGGACTAGGCAAACCCGTTTAAGGGACACAAAGGGTCTTCACAGACCTACGTGTGGAGCCCTGCGAAGGCAAGGTTCACCCATTCTTTATCTATCTATCTATCTACCTATCCATCCCTGACTCAGTCAATGACTGGAAAACAGGTTGTAGGTTTTCATTTTTCATCAGAGTAGATCTCAGTATAGGGGTGAACATTGCCATCATAGCAATAGCCGTAGTAAATCCAGGAAGAGGTTTAACCCCTGAGGCAAATATTGCTAATACCATTTTCGATTTGGATGCCACTGTAAACCAGAATAATATACTTCTCCATGTAGTTGTTCAGGTCAGCGAAACGGGAAATCGCACCTGAATTAGCGGCGAATTCCACTGCTCAAGTCAAAAGTCACAAAACTCGCCTATTTGTCACGGATAAAAAATTGGGATTGCAATTTTTAGTGGAAGTGGGGCTGATGTCTCACTGGTTCCAGTTACACTGAAATCTAAAATTGATTTGACTTATAAATTATATGCTGCTAACGGTACCGAAATTCCTACATTCGGAATTGAACTACGTACCATTGATTTAGGACTTCAACGCCATTTCCAGTGGCCATTTATTGTAGCAAAGGTCAATAAGGCCATATTGGGAGCTGATTTTCTGAGTAAATTCCAGTTACTAGTGGATGTGTACAACAAGAGATTGATAGATGGTGAAACCAAGCTCTGCACTGAGGGTGAAGTTATGTCAATCTCAGAAGAAAATGCTGTCAGTTCTATGAGTTAAAACATTAAATTTTCAGACCTATTGTTGCAGTACCCAGATATAGCTAAGCCGAATTTAATTCCTGGAGAAATTAAGCATGATATCAAACACCATATTACCACTGAAGGTCCACTCGCCTTTTCTAGGGCTAGACCGCTAAACCCAAAACGGATGGAAGAGACAAAACAAGAATTTAAATTCATGATAGACAATGAAATTATTAGGCCATCTAAATCCTCATGGGCTAGTCCTCTTCACATGGTTCCCAAAAAGGATGGCACAGTACGCCCATGTGTTGATTATAGGCGATTAAATGAAACAACAGTTCCAGAACGTTACCCTGTTCCCAGGATAGAAGTTTTCCACTGTATCCTGCAAGGCAAGAAAATATTTTCCAAAATTGACTATTCAAAGCATACTTTCAGATACCTATAGCTGAAGAAGATAAGCCTAAGACTGCTATCATCACACCGTTTGGACTATATGAATTTAACATTATGAGTTTTGGCCTTCGAAATGCACCTTCAACAATTCAGTGATTTATAAATGAAGTTCTGTATGGACTGGATTTTGTGTTTCGGTACTTGGATGATATTTTAATCGCATCAGCCAGTATAGAAGAGCATAAGTCACAACTACAACTAGTCCTGGAATGACTTTCTAGGTATGGACTTCATATCAATATCTCAAAGTCAGTATTTGGAGTAAATGAATTAGGCTTTCTTGGATATTGGATAACACCAGAGGGCTCTCATCCCCTACCTCAGAAAGTGCAAGCAATTTTGGATTACAAGTTACCTGACAAAATCCATGAACTCCATACATTTCTTGGTGTAGTCAACTACTACCGACGTTACCTGAAAGACGCTGCACAAACTCAAGCAGTTCTGCACGACTACCTTAAGGGAACAAAAAAGAAGGACAATAGACCTATTCAGTAGACCGAGGAAGCGAAGAAAATGTTTGGAAAGTGTAAATATGATATAACAAATGCAGCATTATTAGCTTTTCCTAACCCTGACCTGCCTCTAGCACTGTTCACTGATTCATCAGATTTTGCGGTCTGTTCTGTACTCCAGCAATTGGAAAATGGAAGTTGGAGACCGATTTCATTCTTTTCACAAAAGCTGGGTCGGTCACAGAAGGTTTATAGTTCCTCCGACCGAGAATTGTTGGGAATTTATCTTTCTGTAAAGAAGTTCAAACATCTACTGGAGGGTAGAAACTTTATTATCTTCACTGACCACAAGCCGCTCACATTTGCTTTCAAGCAAAGAAACGAAAAGACATCTCCTAGGCAGATGAGACAACTGCAGTACATATCGCAGTTTTCAACCGATATTCGTCATATCAGTGGTCAAGACAACATTGTTGCCGACGCATTATCTAGAGATGATGAAGTATCAATAATGTATATGTATGTTTAGTCATCAGCCCGAAGGCTGGTTGGATCCTCAACAGTTCCGCCATGAGCTGTCATAGTTGGCCTAGGCATCACTGAAGCGTACTAGGGAAATGAGGAGTGAGGTAGTTTCCCGTTGCTTTCCTCACCGAGCCAGAAGTTGGTATTACATATCAGTCTGCCAAGCCCACTGAAATGCATGCACCAACCAACCCTATGAGCAATATTTTCACACCATTCATAGCAGGGACTGGCTGCGTAAGGAATGGCATTACTAGCATCGCTCATACCTCAGTCACTTTCATTTTGTCAAAGCCAAGGATAAGACAGAGACAGATCAATGAAAGTAACAAAATTGCTCTAGCCCATACCAGAAGACTTACTGCACTGTAAACACTAGGTCCCACCAGCAAAGGCATGGACTATGACAAAATTGCTAAGAGATGAAGAATTGCAGCAACTTCGGAATGACAATAAATCCCTACATTTTAAGCAATATCAACTTCCATCAGGAGGAAAGCTTTGGTGCGACACTTCCACTGCAAACATCAGACCTTACATTCTGAAGCCATTTCACCACCAAATATTTCTGCATTTACATGGTTTCGCTCATCCTGGAATAAAGACTACAGTGAAGATGCTAACTACGCGATTTATTTGGCCTAGCATAAGAAGTGATGCACGACAATGGACTAGATCCTGTATCAGCTGCCAGAAAACAAAGACCACTCGACATACTAAATCACAACTTGAAGAATACGAGGAGCCTGGTGATTGCTTCTGTGTTGTACATATTGACCTCATTGGACCGCTGCCACTCTCCAATGGCATGACCTACTCTTTAACCTGTATTGACCGCTTCACATCCTGGATGGAAATTACCCCTCTTGAAGATGCAACAGCGGAAAAAGTGTAAATAGCTTTCTACCATCACTGGATTGCAAGATTCGGCGTTCTGTTATGTGTAATCACTGATCGAGGAGCACAGTTCAGATCTCAATTGTTTCAAAACTTGGCTATAATTTGTGGGATAAAACTTCAGCATACTACACCATATCATCCCCAGTGTAATGGCAAAGTTGAGAGACTGCATAGGACTCTGAAGTCAGCTATCAAGGCTCATAATACCACCAAATGGACAGAAATCCTACCGACTGTCTTACTAGGATTGCGGACTGTGCTTCGAGAAACGTCAAGCCACTCAATTGCACAGATGGTATATGGGAAAACTGTCAAACTTCGCATGAATTTTTTGAGGAACCAACAACCAAGATTGATCCTGATACGTTTGCATCTGATTTACAAGAGCAAATGCTAAAACTAAAACCCAGTACACATACATACACCACATCAAGATCAGTGTTTGCTCCAAAAGATCTACAGACCTGTTCTCATGTATTTCTAAGATGTGACAGGGTCAGAAAACCCTAGGAACCCATTTATGAGGGCCCTTTCCCTGTTATAACAAGGCACGAGAAATATTTCACTGTTAAGATCAAGGGAAAACTTGCTAATCTATCAGTGGACAGTCTGAAACCAGCTTACCTGTTGCAGGAAGAAGATGGTTCATCTGAGAGCAATCCTACACATTTTCCAAAGGACACCCAAACTCAACACACTGTTGATAAGTCAGCATCAACCACCAGAGTGTCAAAAGTCAGACAGAACAATAAAATTTCCTGCTCGCTTCTTACAGCAAATTGTTCATATTAAGAACTAGTGACTAGTATCATCAATAATTTATGTTTTTTAAAAAACATGACTTCATTGTGTTATGTGTATTTATTTTTGTGTTATTGTACAGACACCTTCCTCACTATCATGAACTATAATTTGTTCATAACACAGTTACTGGAGGGGGAATAGTGTAAGGACACAGAATCCTGAACTACTTGTCTTTACTATTTAATGTTTTAGTTTGTTGAAGTTGGTAACATGTACAACGCCTGAAAAGCCTTACATCTGATCTGTTTTTTGACATGCTCAATTGGTGAAAAATATCTTTAAAAAATATCTAATTCCCTCCATGGGAACTTGGAATTTTCCATGTCCATACATAGCAACAAGTGTGTTATTCTTGTTTATGAGAATGATGAGTTGTTAATAGTGTCAATGTAAACATTTAAAGTAATAAATGGTCTAAGGTGCACGTGTATAATATCTTGGACTACATCCAGACAATAATACTAACAAGAGTGTTACATGCTCATTCAGGTACCATCTCCTGTTAAAATATTAGGCCTGCTTGGACAAAACATAATTATCAGTTTTAATCCTTCAGCTAAATCTGTTTTGTACTATGGGCCTGTACATAATTACATAATATTCCAACTAATGTCAATTTATCCTCCAATCCCATTCAGTGAAAAATAGTTTATAATTTGTATATCCGAGAGGCAGTATGATTTCCTATCTAAATATTCTCATCCGATGGATCCCGGAAATGAAATCAATTGGGGGATTTAGGGTGAAGTCATGCATTCTCTGTATTTACAAGAAAATAACAGCCCCATCAGGTTGAGCAATTCAGACTGACTTTAAGAACAAGCAATTTAACATTAACTTGCACCATGTTGGATGCTTCTTGATGTATCTTTCTGAACTGGGGGCTTCCTGCATGTAATTAGGTGGTCTCATTGTATCATTTTGAATAAGTGTAGTGTATTTTCCCTTGTTGCAAAATTTGAAACTGATATCTTAATTGGTTTTTACAGAATAAATTATTTAATGAAGGTACTCCACAACTATACATGACAAGCAAATTATTACTCTAGGTTTCGCCAGACAGTGAGTCAAAGTTAGTCTGTGGGAAAGGGTTAAACAAATACTTCAAAAATTTGTAATCTTTGCCCCGGACTCGAACCTTCCCCCTCACATGCAAGCCCACTCCGCCACGCCTTTACCAACTACACTGCAGTTCCAAACAACACACTGGGCAGCTTATAGCAAGTATTAGGTTTACTGCAGTCACTTTAGTGTTTCGCCGGCATGTCAGGTTCATATGATCTAGAAGGCACACCCATGCCTTTCGGTGTTTAATACGAGTAAAATATAACGGCGTCCTATCATGGTGAGGCAGTAAACACCAAGATATCTGGTTGTGTTGTCTAAGCATACCGGCAGGGTAGATGTTTTCAGGACGGAATGAATATTGTGGGTTGCAGAAAACTACATTGGAAGAGGTGGCTGAATCATGCTGTATAACAAAAATAATTTAATATGACACTCAGTCACAATGGTTATTACTCGCTGCTCTGATTGCAGAACTGCTAAAATCATTAGCTTCTCTGGTCTGCAAATGAACCACAGTTCTCAGGCATTGCACACAGAATTTGTCTTACCCCCTGCTAAACATTAATCATGAAGGCAAAGATGAAAAGCAAGATAATAACCCAAGAAAAATGTAACCTTGAATCTTTTCAATGTAACTATGCACCTGACTTCAGGTAGAAAAAAGAAAAGAAGCTATAAACATCCAGGGAAGCCCTTAAATCAAAAATATAAACATCACCCTTTTAACACAGTTTTCATATAAAATCTTTAATCCTAATTGTCAAGAATCTACACTTCATTACTGGTACAGGTCCCATCAAATTGGAATTGTTGTTTCGACTCAGGAACTCTGTTGGGGTGTTTTTCAATTTGTTAGTATTGTTGCAGTAATTTAGACAAGTACGGTACCTCACAATGATATGCAGTGCACTAATAACTGTTTAGGAAATGTATGTTCTCCATTACCAAAAAATTGTTATAATATACTCACATCTTGTATGTTGGAAAGCTGCTGTTCTGGGGACATTTCTGGAAGAAATATCACAATTTTAGAAATGGCTTTATCGCGTAGGTTCTCTTTAAGTATTTAAATATTAACAGGTGATGACATGTCTTATACACAGAAACAAACAAGGTCATATTTAGTTATCAATCAATCAATAAATCAATCAATCAATCAATCAATCAATCAATCAATCAATCACCACTGATCTGCTTTCAGGACTATCACCCAAGTGGAAGATTTTGTATCACTTTACCTATTCTTTATTTAATGATTTCAAAGAAGTTGGAAATTTATTGCAAATTCTCCTTTGTAAATTATTCCAATCTCTAATTCCTTTTCCCACAAATTAATATTTGCCACAATTTGTCCACTAGAATTACCACTTCATATTCATATTATGATCCTTCCTATTTTTAAAAACTACACCCAAGCTCATTCATCTATTAATGTCATTTCACGCCAACTTTCTGCTGACAGCTCGAAAGTTGGACATTACTTGTTGTAACATAGAGGAAGACTTTAAATTTCACAAAGTCCGGCAATAATATTAAAGATAATTGTTTTTCAGTCCATACATTGTCCTGTTATTCTTATACATCAGTTGAAACATATTTGGCATGAAAATGAAACATCATCAAGAAGCTGTATTTGAAAAAAACAACTTACATCAAAATTACTGAAATGATCAAGTTACAAAAAGGTGTGAGACAAAGTCAGTAGTATAGCCAGAATTGACCAATATTGGGGGGTTATTGTTACAAAATGATGATAGAACATAATGAAGGTGCTTGTGCATGTGTGGTACACATATGCAAGACTTGTCATTATAGGGATACTGATACAAGTGAACTATGTTGATATTCTGATTGCAGTACCCATACACAACAAAATCTTACATTAAACTACAGAACAGGACCAATGTGATCAAGGTCAACACCTTTACAGTGAATGGTATATTCAGATTACAATCTAAAGTCCAACTTTTGAGGTTTCTTAGAAAATAGATTCAAGAGGTCTGTTCACTTTACAATTATGTCTTTGTGAATGATCAAAAGAGCCAACACATTGGGTCCACTTTCACTTATTTATTGTCAGTTCCTTTATTTTATTTGGTAAAAATTCCATGATGTGGCTGTGGGGGGGAGGGGGTCTAACTCCCAGTAACGTCCCCCTGGCTGCGCCCCTGGACAAAGTTGTATCCCCTTCTGTCATTGTTAAATTATACTCTCAAACCATTTTTTGAATTGCCCTTGAAGAAATTAATAAAGAAATGAAGATCAATGGGAAGCTTTCCATTTTTTTTGCTAGTGGTTTAATGTCGCACTAACACAGCAATAGTTTTTCGGTGATGCATGGAAGGGAAAGGGCTAAGATTGGGAAGGAACTAGCCATGGCCTAAATTAAGGTACTGCCCCAGCATTTGCCTGGTGGGAAAATGGGGAACTCCGTCAACAGGAAGCAAATAAACACCGTCTGCTATACAGATGACACCGCGGTACTTGCTGATATATATATTTTTGCTATTTGTTTTACGTCACACCGACACAGATAGGTCTTATGGCGACGATGGGACAGGAAAGGCCTGGGAATGGGAAAGAAGCGGCTGTTGCCTTAATTAAGGTACAGCCTCAGCATTTTCCTGGTGTGAAAATGGGAAATCACGGAAAACCACCTTCAGCGCTGCCGACAGTGGGGTTTGAACCCGCTATCTCCCGGATGCGAGCTCACAGCTGCACGCCGCTAAAGACACGGCCAACTTGCCCGGTTGCTGATATTTTAGAAGGCCTTCAATTCCTTTTGCAGGGTATCAACAACGTGGTTTGGCCTTGAAATAAACATTTACCGTACAAAACAAAATTCATGGTAATCGGCAATCAGAAAATCATCCAGGATGGAAATACATTTCAAGTACCTATCTATGATGGTGGATAACACAAGTATGGGATCAGAATGTAGAAATGTAAAACAAAACAAGCATTGCAAGAAGGGTGTTTTAGACATTTCAATATCCTGTGTGCAACCGTGAGCTCCGATTTGAAACTTGTTGGCATGTCGTGAAGTATTACAGATGCTGTTTGACGGTGTTGAAGGTTAGGCACCAAAGATTCTGTCAATAAACTGACTGCAAGTCTTTGAAATGTGGGTGCATCACAGAATATCCAAGATCCCCTGGATAGACCACATTACCAATGAGGAGGGACTCCGTCAATTCTTGGCAAGTTTTAACTACACAAAACGTAGGAGAGTAGACTATTTCGGTCACATCTTGGGATATGATGAATACATTCTGATACAATTGATTGAAATAGGCAAGACAGAGGAGATACATGGACGGAGAAACTGTCCTGAGTGGTTCGACATCCACGACACGGCAATTCTGACACAAGAAAATTTTGAAAAAGTACTCCGTGATGGTCACCAGCCTTCTGGGAGGAGCTGGCATCAGAAAAAGAAGAAGACAAAGCGTTGCCCTATGGTTTATATCACCAGTAGCGGCGATTAGGAGGGTGGGAGGGTGGGGGGGGGTGAAAATTTTAGGAATTATAAAAAAAGCTATTTGTATAAGCCCTGTTGCCTTATAAGCTAATTCTTTCCTTTATTAACAAAATAATTAGTAGAAATACGAACAAAATGTTGTTCGACGCAGCTAATAGATTTATATAGCACCACAGCAAGTAGTGGAGATTTTGCATGTGCTGTGAGGAATGGTGGAAGAAGTATTGACAAAATCATGGACACTAAGGTATGATTCACCTGCCTGCCGCGCGCATTCGTCAGTCTGGCAGTCTCTTTAGTGTCTGTTAGATTGTTGGTGTGTAGTCAAATGCTAAATAATGTTTAATTGTTTATTCACGTCGTAATTATATTTAATTGTAATACATGTGTAGCATTGTCCTTTTGGTGAACGTTTTATTGCATAGTATTGAATCAATATCTCAAAAAACTATTATTGCCGCACTTGAGTTCGTAAACTGTCAAGCTCTATCTCTCTGTTGAAATTTGCCCCCCCCCCCCCCCAGAGAACACAACGAAATTACAATTTTGTAGATTTTCTTTCAGTTTAGACGTATGCACGCACCCCCCCCCCCCCCTCACGTCCTACGCTTCTCCATCCCTACAAACCCGTGCACGGTACTATTTTGTTGTCTGTAGATTTTTTGGCAATCACTCTTAAATCCCAATCACCGCTACTGTATGTCACTGTGGTAAATATAAGACTGTACGGTATTATTCTAATTTATTAATTTGGTTATTGGAATGGTGTCCCGGTTGTTTAAGTGAACGGACCTCGTATTCCTTCGAAAATTAAGGTCTAAGGAAAGATCACTCATAGTGCCAGGTTCCGAACTACGGTACGTACCGGTGCCGTCAGGAAAGTTCTAATCATCTAAGCTATAAACTTACCAGTGAAAATCAACAATTTCAGTCAATTATTTCACCTTATCAATTATGGATTTTTAAATATACCGGTACCGGTATATATTACACGTAGAAACATACATACGATAACTGAAAGAAAATGAAGACGGGTGATACAAAATGACCTCCCGTCATATTTCAGTGAGTTGCGTTATTTTATCACTGTCCTTTCCAGTACCGGCACCTACATTCAAGTGAATATTTCAAGGCCTTAAATTGATAATCGTCACGTAAAATGTCTGTAATACTAGTATTGCAAAGAACCATTCTTAACTACCAGTAAAGCACCCAAAAGTAATCATAAAACAATGTTGTTAAAAGAGCTAAGTGTTGAAACAACTAACCTGGCAGAATTGGGGCAGCAAGCAACCAAACGATGACTACCAGTCGAAGCATGTCTTCTTTTCGTTAAGACCTGACGTGCGACTCCTGCCTCTCAACTACCCGTAGGAACTGAAATGCAACAATGAGAAAACCGCCTCCTGACTGCCGTGTATTTATACCTTACGTACGCCTGATGTCCAAGGAATATCCAGAGAGGTGGCAGTGGTTGTCCAACAAAGGCCAGACTTGAACTCAACCACAGCCATCTTGATAATGTATAGCTCGAGCTGGCCATTGCTCAGCTCGCTCCGAACAGGTCTCTCCTGTAATAAAGTAATCTCTATGCAATCTAATCATTCCCCAACGGAAAACACGCACAGTGAGGAATATCTATTTTATTTACATTTGTATTTTCAACGTGCATTCTAAATAGGGTTGCCATAAGGTTCAGGATGAAATTCAGGACACCAGCATCGACAAGTTCCAAACATAGGCACCGACTCCACCGGAGCACTTGTCCCCATGCATGTAATGGAGCGGGGACGCAATCGTGCCCCCGTGCTCAAGACCAAAAGTTGGTGTCTATGGTTCCAACGAGTGTAGCCTATTTGGGTAAATCCATTTGAATTGCCCCATCCATTACCAAAAGACAGACTTGCTATATGACGTTAATGTTAAAAGTCAAATAGAGAAATAATAAGAAATCATACTTGAAGTAAAAATACCTACCTTACCGACCACACCAAAATCATGTAATAAGTTATTCAATGTTATCTGCATGGATTTTTAAGTAACAGAAGGAACTTTCTCTTTCAAAAGCATTTGATCAAAATTTTAAATAATTTGCTCTGATTTTTAAATTTCAGGACATTTAGTGATGTTTTAAAAATTCAATCAGGGTGTCGGGACACATGCTCCAATTCAGGACAATCCCACTTTCTCAGGACGTATGGCAACCCTTAAGCACGAAGGTCATCTCCAACTTACGAGACTGTAATGAAACTTTTCTGAAAAGTTGCACAATATTGTACGTTGGTCCATTTTGACAAGTTTATCTTATTCGTAATCCCTTCGGTGACGAAATATAACCCTAGTCACTAATATGAATCTTAATGCCAGTGTATCGATAGCTTTGCACATTCTAAAATAAAGGCGCTGTTTGTTGCCATGCATGGGAAGCAATTGAGATTTTGAGCCGGTGTGAAGAGTCAGGGGTGACCATTTTAGAATCTCTTTAGTGTGCTATTCGCTTATAAGCACTAATACTTGTAACATAACAAAGGTAAGTATTCAGACTCCAGAAATAATAATAACTGAAAGGATCAGTGAAAAGGTATACCGGTACTGAACCCTTAACCTCTTGGGGGTAGAATCACCGATTTTTTAGTCCTATGGCATTTATCACAATCCTAGTCAGTCCCCACTGATCTGCATTTAGGGTTGTCACCCGGGTAGCAGATTCCCTATTAATTAATACCCTAGTATTTTCTTAACTGGTTTCAAAGAATTTGGAAAAAGATCAAGCATCCCCCTTGGTAAATTACCCCAATTCCTAATTCCTCTCCCTATAAAATATAATTTTGCCCATTGGTCCTCTTGAGTTCCATCTTCATGTTATGATCTTTCCTACTTTTAATGAAAAACTCCATTCAAGTTTATCTATCTACTATTGCCATTCCACGCCATCTCTCTAGTCACAGCACGGAACATACCTCTTAGCCAAGTAACTCGTCTCATTATTCTCAATTCTTCCTAGACCAAAGCACGCAACATTTTCGAAACACTAGCCTACTCTTTGATCGGATATAACTCAGAACAAATCGTGCTGTTTCCCTTTTTGTTTTTATCCGGTTCTCGAATCAAGTCAGTGTCCCATACACTGGAACCATACTCTAATTAGAATTTTACTAGTGACAGTACGCCTGGTGGCCACGATCATTAAATGCATCAAGTATGACATCGTGGTCAGCCGGCCTGAGTCTGGTTGGTGGAAAAGAGTCACCATCAAAATGTTGACCGGCAGGATCAGAGAAGCAGTAGCCTACTGTACAACCACTAAATTACGTGCCAAAAGCCAGTGCTCATATGGACGCTGTTGATGGTAATTCGTCCGTCAGATAGCGACTTTCCCTCAAGTCTTGAGCAGACCCCTTGGTATTATTCGTCAGGAGCAGGCTATGTGGTGACACCGGGTTTCACCTTCTCCTTTCCACGTTATCGTCATCTAAAACCCAGATGCGGAGGTCGCCCATGGGTATCAAATAGAAAGACCTTCACCACGCGGACACTCGCGGTACTAAATGCCATACGTATAATTAAATAAATAAATAAATAAATAAATAAATAAATAAATAAATAAATAAATAAATAAATAAATAAATAAATAAATAAATAAATAAATAAATAAATAAATAAATAACCAGTGACATATTGCCCTCCCCCCCTTAAACCCTTACTGCAACCACTAAATTCTTTCACAAACATATGAAGAGATCTGTAGGCCGAACAAAAAGGAATTAGGATGCATCATTTTGGCCGGAAGGCCCCTTGGGAGTTTATGGGGGAGATTTAGATATTAACCTTGTTTTGTGTTTTACCTGTAAAAGTAGAATTTACCGAGCAAAAGGCTGTGCGGTTTAGGTCACGTAGCTATCAACTTGAATTCAGGACATCGTGGGTTCTAACCCCACTATCGGCAGCCCTGAAGATGGCTTTCCGTGGTTTTCCATTTTCACACCAGGCAAATGCTGGGGCTGTACCTTAATTAAAGTCACGGCCCTTCCTTACCACTCCTGGACCTTTCCTATCCCATTGTTGTCAGAAAATACTTCAAAAATAGTATTTTTGGGAAATATATAAGTTTGGAAGGATTATTAGGTATTTTCAGTTTGAGACATATCAAATATGATACTCCAGGACTACACCGACGTTTAATTTTTATACGGTACTGTCACCTAAACCTTTGAATGGAAGAAAACAAGAAAATACAAACATAAATAAAATGTATCAGATATGATGCAACAGGCTATCACAAGTTACATTTATTGTCTCAGCCAGAAATCAATATAAAACACCTGTTTTTTTATTTTTTACAATTGGCTATACGTCGCACTGACACAGATAGGTGTTATGGTGAGGATGGGATAAGAAAGGCTCAGGAGTGGTAAGGAAGCGGCCCTGGCCTTAATTAAGGTACAGCCCCAGCATTTGCCAGGTGTGGAAATGGGAAACCACGGAAAACCATCTTCAGGGCCGTCGACAGTGGAGTTCGAACCCACTCTCTCCCGGATGCAAGCTCACAGCTGCGCGGCCCTAACCGCACGGCCAACTCGCCCGGTAACACCTAATTTACGGCACACGGAGTCGCTAGAGGATGGCGAACCCCATGGGGTACTTTCACTCCATTAGGCCTAATAGGTACAAAAATTAAACATCCGAGGACATATTTATATCGATGAAACTTATAACACAACTTTTCACCCCGTTTACCATCACTCCATTGTCTGCTGTCCATCTCACAACATTTTCGAGGTCCTTTTACAGTAGCTCAATATCCTTTGCACAACACATGTTACAAAACAGTTTCTGACGGGGCAAATGACCGATCCTGGAAATCCACCACATGTTGCTTATTCTCGGAGTCACTGTGTTTCAAACATGCCTAACCCGTACGGTTGAATCAATGATTAGAAACGGAAATTCTAGTTATTAATGATTATTAAGTATCAGAACTCAGGCCGTTAATGATTATCATCGGGCTGCTGTCATTATGTGTTTCAATTACAGTTCAGTTTAATAAATTGTGGAAGGCAAAGTTGCACTGCTATTGGAATTTATTGACTTCTTTGCTTTAAATTGTGGTCTGTAACTTGCAATGTATAACGAATTGAAAATTTGTGTATGATCTGCTCTATGCAACAACAACATTGTAAAAAATTGAGGATCTCATAAAGTGACTCAGTGCACCATTAATACTATGCTACCAATATACAAGTAGAAAATACAATAAAGAGACAGGGCAGAAAAAGGCACCGGAATGACTCTCCGTAAGTTTTACTGCTGAAGTCATTCTAGGAACCGCGATTCCAAGAATGGTGCGTAACATTGTTCTAAGAACTCAATTTATCGTGAAGTCTAGTATTACATGTTGTTGATTTCATGGAATACTACATCTTTTACTGCTAAAATAACCTAAGGCTATTCGTAGTATGGAACTAGAGACTCCAGGTGTTCTCTTTCTTTCGCGCTACAGCTTCCTTTTTTCTTTTTTTTTCTTCTCAGAATTCCTTGAACTTGGTGAGAGAAATCAATAACGTAAGAGACGCTATCAGTTTTCTAACAGAAATTACCACGCTAGGAGATACGACCAACAACTGGGGAAAAACCATCATCCCTACACCAGATTAATTTATACATCAGCATGACCTATGACTTCGCGCGACATACAGCCTTCCGTAAAAGTAGGCAAAAGGTGATGTATTAACATGTAGGGCCTACCCTTGAAAGAAACCTGATATCTTACGCTCCATTTCCATCAGGCAATAATAATAATAATAATAATAATAATAATAATAATAATAATAATAATAATAATAATAATAATAATAATAATAATAATAATAATAATAATAATGATAATAATAATAATAATAATAATAATAATAATAATAATAATAATAATAATAATAATAATAACTGTACCGGCTGGTACACCTCTACGCAGCACATTTGAATTTTCCGCCTTAAAGTACTCCTCTACAGGAGAACCTGTGAACTTAAAACTGGATCTACTTAAATGTTTCCTCTGAAGATGTCACTGTGTGAATTTCGACTTGTTTTGTTTACTATTTATCAAGAAGTGTGGACATTCTCTCATAGATGTCTCTACCACCCTGGTGCGAAGTGAAGGAACTTGCTTGAAGAAATGTTGTACTCATAAGTTTTTTATTACTAAATTTCGTTCTTTCATTTGTGGGTTGGCAATATTAATCTTTTCTTTCCGCCAGTTTTGAAGTTAGCCAATCAATTAATTCTGTAATTAATTTTCAGCCAATCCTGTATTTCTTCTTCGATTTTGTGTGTACCTTTTGATGTTAACTAATAAAACTCCGTGGGTGTGTCTTAATTATTCATGAAAGGTCTCGAATCTTCCCCGAGGGTATAAAAACTGCTGATTTTCTTGCCTCTCGGCCACTTCATCAACATCTAACTTAGTGTATGGACGTGTAGCAGGAGGCGGGAAGCGCCTCTTTCTTCAGGCAGCAGTTCTTCAATAAGGTAATGGCCGCTTAACATCTTTATTTCTTGCTAGCTCAGCAGTTTAACCCGCGGGGAAGGTCCGAAACCTTTACCATGTAACCTATCTCTATAAACATGTAAATTTCTCCCAGTTTATGTAAAAACTTCATATATCTTTAACTGTAAATCGAGGATAGAGAGTGCTTTTCCCTCTCGAGCTCCCCTTCATTTTTATTTGAGGCGACTACGTTTTCGTATCCAATTTTCTACTCTTCCTTAATGTGTTAAATTTATTCAGTATACGAGTCACCTCCATAGTTTGGGAATAGCCCCTGTTTCTTCGGCCTTATGCCTTTTAGGTTTTAAAATGTGTATTTAGGAGTGCAAGTACTCGCCTCCATTCCTTTGGTATTGCGGGCCATTCACTTAACCTGTTCTTTCTGCTAAGGCCCAGTAGATTGGGTACAAGATACCCCCGTTTCATTTTGTGTAAGTTGTGCCTTGATGACAATTTAGTGTAAAGGCTGGTATTGCCTTTAATAGGCTTGGAAAACTGAGAGCGGGTTAGCTCTTTTAAGTATTTGGATATGTGCCTCTAGGAGGCTTGACATCGCTAGGTGGGAGCAAGTGCTCCATGTTATTAGGGGTTTTCTGCCCTTTGGTAAATGTGTGTTTGTGAGCTGAGAGTTCAGAAAGTGTAAAACTTGGGGCTTGAAGCCCATATTGTTATATTGTCTCTAAATCTTGGCTTTTCCTGGTCTTGTACCTGATTGTCGGTTATTTGTTGACTTGTTATTTGTTAAATTTTGAAATTCTATGTGAAAATTGTTAAGTTTTGCTATTTTCGAAAACACAACCTTTAATGAAATTTTAATTCATGTCTCCGCTTTGTAGTTAGACCCATTCACCCCAGCACCTTCTTTCACCTCTGCTGTTCCACAGATACCTCGGAATAATAATAATAATAATAATAATAATAATAATAATAATAATAATAATAATAATAATAATAATAATAATAATAATAAAAAGAAGTATCCATATCCTTCGCCGTCCAGCGGTTCTCTACGCCAAACGCGGGCACGTGAGTTCATAGCTCATAAAAAATTGGTTTAGCCAGGTGGCTTCACCTAGGAACGTTTTCATCGCCGAACGTTGAGCTCCCAGGGTCGGATCCAGGGAGCAATTTTGGGGCGGGGGACTTCGACGACTATCAGCTCCAGTGGGTACGAAAGTTTGGCAGGCGGAGGGGTTCGGAATAATCGCAAAATATAATTAACATTACACTTTGAAAGTATTTGAAAGTTCTTCTAGACAACAGAAAGTAAATAAGATAATTAGTCAATATGTATGTTTTATTTGCAAATAGAGGTTTTGGTTTTAGTGCCAAATTTCAAGTAAAATAACAACTGAAAGACCCCAGCCACCAGTAGCCGGCATGTTGAAGTGACGCCATGTAGGCAGCCAGCGTGTCAATTTCGACGTTCACTTTTACTCCACCAAATCGCAAGTTCTCAATCAATTTTATCGGGTAGATTTCAAACGTACCACCAGAGATCCTTAAAATGCCGACATTGTACCAAATGGAATGGCGAGAGTTATTTTTGTTGCCTTCAGCAATCCGATGTCGCCCGATTGGTGTGAGAAATGTGCGGGGGCTACTTGTTCAAGGCCGGAGCAGGTTAAACAATAGAGGCAAATCTACTCGATTTGCGACGATCGACAAAGGGACAACGACTGGTGGTTGTGATGGTGATTACTGTTTTAAGAGGAAGTGCAACTAGGCAACCATCCTCTATTGACATTAATCAGAGGGAAAACATGGAAGGGATCCAACATTTCGAAAACCAAAGGTATCGGTCAAAGAAATACAAGTGCCACGAAGGGCGAGGGAATGAAAGACTTCTTGGCCTCAAATGCTCCAATATCTTCGGGGTTGTAAAAGAATAAGAGTTGACCAAGGGAGATAATGACTGGACGCAGCCGCGAGTTGACCAAATCACCCAAGCTGCGACGGATAATCATTGCCTATATGCAGCAGACCAAATGGAAAGGTGTGAAAACCTGTGACATTGGAGAAGTATTCTACTATGGCACAACTTCCTGCCGAAATAATGTGCCAACTGCCGTTTCCGATATATTGTGAAATAACATCACCTACGTAGGTCGCATATACGTTAGCTTGATTGACATCCGAGTTGTCATTGGATCGACAATAGTACGCATCGTCTCTTGTTATGCGCCACAGGTATTAGAGGACCAAGCTGGGTTTTGGACAGAACTGGAATCATACATCCACCCTATTGATGTCCGCGAACATCCGTTAATCGGTAGATATTTTAACAGCCATGTTCGCTACTCACGGGATGGTTTCGAATGGGTGCATGGTGGTTCGGGTTTGGCGTGCATAATGAAGTTGGTGAATACGCCTTGGAATGCGACTCGGCAAAAGTAAATGCACTCTTCAAGAAACGCCTGCACAACATTATCATATACAGCAATGGTCGTCACAAGTCGCAAATCGATTACTGAATGGTGAAGAGGAATGATCTGAGGCTATTAATGGATTGTTTAGTGATACCATCAGACAACGTCACTCCTCAACACATACTCCTGGTTCTTGTATTTCAGCCTCACCTTTGCCCAACTCTCTGACCTGTCACCACCACAGAATGCATCTAGTGGTGGAAGCTTCATGTCAAAGCAATGGACACCATTCTTCCCCTCCTGAATACTGATCGCCTTGTGGTACATGAGGTAGGATCGCGGCACGAATTCGATCGAGTGCCCAAGACAGTGTAGGACTGACAAAACTAGGAAAGCGTTTCGTGGACAAAAACGTCTGGTGGTGGAATGACGAAGTCCAGCGCACAGTGACCCAAGAAGATCACCAACAAAAACTGACATGGATCTGGTCCACTGTCGGGAGCTCAATTCTGTCACCAAATGAACAGTGACAACCGCCAAGGATAATTCCTTTCGTGATTTCTTTGAACAATTATATTAACCCAGTGAAGCCAATACTATCTGTAGGATCACCAGATCTCATCATTATGCCACTGAAGAATTGGTCATATCATCCACATCAAGGACGAACATTGGCATCCCCTTCGAAAACCCTACTTTGACACTAGCGTGAACACTTCACTGTCATTTGTAATGAGCAATTACCACATCAAACTATCCCCATAGCCATTCCAGTGCAGAATGCAGTTCCACGCACCTGCCGAGGTTGCAGCTGCAATCCGCGCAATTAAAAACAGCAAAGCAACTGGACCTGATGACATCCTTCTTGAAGTATGGAAGTTGATGGCAATGTGGAACTGAGTTTCAAAAAAAAAAATTCTTCAACAAATGCATCGAAGACAATGACATACCATCCACCCGGAAGACCAGTATCTGGAAAGACAACTATCTGCGCCAACTACTACCTAATTCGTCTCCGCTCCTCTGCCACACAATGAAAATCTTTGAGTGGGTGATTGACGCACACATAAAAAGCATCAGTACTGTCTCATCTAACCAACATGGCTTCGTTAAAGGCCGCAGAAAAAAGATTCAATCCGTGCTATCCAGTTGTCAAAAAGGTACAGAGAGAAGAGAAGAATGATCCATGTAGCCTTTCTACATTTAGAAAAAGGCATTTGACCTGGTTCCTCATGAACTCATCTGGTATTCGCTCCGTACGCATGGAGTCGTGACCCAGAGAAATACGTCCGTTGGGTTCAGCTACTCTACCACAACTCTTTAAGCTCTGTCCGCTGTGCAGCTGGCGTCACAGCATCATTTGATATTCGAGAGGGTGTTCATCAAGGATCCGCCCTGTCACCTCTCCTGTTTATCCTGAGCATGGATACAGTAACCGCGAACCTACCGACACCGCATGCATCGACCCTTCTCTATGCATATGACGTTATGCTAATTAGCGACTCACGAAAGAGGCTGAATGAATTGGTCATCCAGTTGAAAACAAAGCTGGAAATATTTAGATTCCGGCTAATCCTCGCAAAAACAGAGTATCTGGAGTGTACCACCTAGACAATTGGGACAATACTGGTAGACAGCACTCCACTACCGAATACATTTCTCCGTACCACGGCAATAACGAAATCTCAAGTACTCCTGTGTCTCAACGAAGATCTACCGCATAGTCGTTCCCCCAGTGACACTGTATGGAGTGGAAAGGTAGCCGGTGATAACGAGACACGAGCAGGTCCTGCACGTAACGGCGATGTGCATGCTTAGATGGACGCTGGGAGTCACGCGACTAGACCACACTGTGATGTTTTGAACATCACAGCATGTACATAAAATTATCAAACTGTGTAATTAATTGGAAAGATATATATATATTTAATTTATGGTAGGTCATTCTAGATTATTATGCGTATATATAGGGCTTTTAGTAATCTACTTCACGTTATTATCTCATTTCCTTGCATCACGGCAATAACGAAATCTGAACGAGTTAAGTCTTGTGTAAGGTATTACGACATTACCCGTATTAATAGCATGCAGTAATTTCCAGTAGCCCGAGGTCAGTCGACCAGACACGCCGCGCTAATTTTAACCCTTTACCACGAAAAGGACATCATCGAGATTTTAGATTTACCCTGCCCCTCCAATTTCGAGTGAGGTAGTTGGCATTGGTCAACTCCCACTTTTTGAAGCTGGCTATCTGACGCTTACAAATCCCGCGAAATTTCAACCTATGTGAATTAACGTTACGAAACAGGATGATGGATATACAGCGATGGAAAGGAGAAGGGATAGAACATCAGATCTGACTGGACCATGTGATCTGGGAGAAAGAGGGAGCTTTTGAGCTGGTATACTTCAACGAAAAGAACTCGAGAGGGCCTTAATATCAGAACATCTTAACATCTGAGGTATTAACATTTTAACATCTTGGCGTCTGAACGTTTGATGGTCATGATGATAGAGGAAGAAGGTCTTTCTCGTCGTTCTTATTATACGAAAGAAGACAGGGCAGATAACAAGGGGAGGTTCTACGTTTAGTTTACAAGTTCACTTCACATCCGAGTAGAGCACTACCCAAGTTACTCTCATTAAGAATTGGCTATCTCAATGACGAGAGATAAAGTTCACTTCACATCCGAGTGGACCACTACCCAAAGTTACTCTCATTGAGAACTGGCTATCTCAATGACGAGAGATAAAGTTAGCTAGAGACCGGTTTTGAATTGTCCAGAATAGGAGATGTTCTTTATATCTTTAGTTACGCTATATTTCTGTAACACGGAAGAATACAAGTGTATTCTCTCCATGAACGCAACCCAAGGTGGATTTGATATCGAAATTAGGGCTCATTACCACATTATGTAATAAGTAATATAGGCAGTGTTAATCTCAGGAAAGTCGTTGTCCAATTATTGGACAACACACGAATGATACTTACTACGAGAGATGACAACAGCAGTACGCGAGGACCATCAAACAACAGCTTCTACATCGAACGTGTCCAAATACAAGATTCTACAAATGGTGAGCTAATGTCATAAATTACTGCAGGTCTCCGCGTAATAGTTAATTTTATTAAATTTTATTTCATTCAATTTTTATTTTGTGTCCGTAAGTTCAGTTTTCGTCAATACGCCGTCACGATTATCACCCTAATAAATCGTTATCTTAATTGGTACGAGGGGCGTACTACTTTGTTTTACACTTTACTTCTTATACGTCCCGGTATGGTTCAAATTTCACTTTTAAAGATGGTGATGTATAACTAGTGTCTTGTCCACTGTTTGGTAAGAGCACACGCACAGGGGCCAACGAATGCACTCGCCATAGCCATTTCATAACAACACTGCCTGCATAGGAGCAGACAACATGGAAAGCAACCGTCAGGGACGGCGCTATACGACTTTGTTCCTATAGAAAGAAGGTGTGACCACTGCAGAAACTCATCGGTGCTTGGTGACAGTCTATGGAGAACATGCACCGTCATGGAAAACAGTTTACAACTGGGTGGAAGGTTGGAAAACAGGGCGCATATCGGTGGACAAGGGTACCAGTTCTGGAAGGAATGTGACAGTGTCAACACCAGCCAACGTTGCCCGGGTCGAACAGGCCATCCAGGGAAACAAATGCATCACATTTACGGAAATGGAGGGAGCCGCAGGTATTTGACAAAGCACCCTTAAGCCACTTACAGTTGGGGAAGGTGTCATCCACGTGGGTGCCTAGACCCTTGTCTGCAGAAGAAAAGCAGAGGCGTGTGGACGTGTGCAGAGAACTTTTCAACGCCATGATCAAGATTCAGCCGACTTCATGGCTAGATTTGTGACTGGTGATGAGACATGGCTCCATTGCCATGAGCCACAAACGAAACAACAATCGATGCAATGGAAGCATAGGGGCAGTCCACTGCCAAAGATATGTCGAACAGTACCATAAGTGTGCAAGTGAATGGCACCTACGTCATGCCATTCAAACTAAGCGACCAGGAAAATGGGCTTACGGCGTGCTTCTGCAACATGACAATGCCCGGCCCCACACTAGCCGAGAGACCACCGTTGCCTTTGATCAAATGGGATTCACGTTGCCGCCACACCCACCATACTGCCCCGACTTGGCACCAAGTGATTATCAGCTGTTCGGAAACATGAAGAAACCTCTGCGTGGTCACCGTTTTGCGGATTTTGCAGAACTGGACACAGCTGTCAAGGCATGGGTACGTAGCACTCCGAAAGAATGGTTTCAGGAAGGTCTGGAGAGACTGACACATCGATTGCAAAAGTGCATACAGTTACAAGGAGATTATGTTGAGAAGGGAAACGTAACAACTGATGTGTAATGTACTTCATTTGGGTAGAAAAAATAAAGTGTAAAACAACATAGTGCTCTCTTCGTACTTTGATAAATTCTCATTAATAATCCTCAGTTTCGTAGTTTGAGTGCACTTAATGGTTAGTGTTTTGTCACCCCACCTCTGGGAGTATTTAGAGACTTACAGCTTATTACTATTAATTATCAACTACCGTCTTCAAGTTATGCTGGTGCTCATGATATATTGTTTATGGAGAGGGAAATGAGCGAATTTTTATTTATATTAAAATTAACGTGACACACCGCGTGACAACACTAAGAACTAAGAGTCCAGGAACAATCTTATAATTGCCTCGATTCCCGACAAAATGAGAGAGGAAAAACTGAGGTGGTATGGTCACTTGGCCAGAGCTGAGGCAGTATCTATCGCGAAGCGAGCACTTACGCTCAGCCTAGATTGATAATGCCTCGATGCCGAGCTGTAAAGCGGTGGAGGGACTTTCTGAGAGAGGGTATGAGAGATGCAGGTCTTGCGGACTCTGAAGATTGGTCAAAATGGAGGATGAAAAGCAAAAAGGCAGAGCTCACTTAGGATGGGAAGATTACCAGGAATAAGATGAAGAGAAATCGACTACTTCTGCCAGTTTTGAACCTACGATCATATGATCCAATAGCGGAAAGTCTACCACTAATCTAATGAAGTACTGAGTTGGATGAGGGTGTCTCAACTAACATCAAGGAAGGAGAACGTGCCAGTACGGGAGGATTGTCATGCACCTCCGAGGGGATGCTAATGAATGCGTAAATGAAGCATCACTAGAATGAATGGAATAATTTGAAATCGGAGATTCCGGTGAAAACCAGTCCTATAACTAATCTATCCAACAAAAATACTACATGTATTCACCAGGCTTCAAACCAGGACCATCGTTAAAGACCGATATATCTCCGTTATAGACACGAAGAGGCGACCAGAGTGTAATGAAAATAAATAGTGAAATCTGATCAATCAATCAATCAATCAATCAATCAATCAATCAATCAATCAATCAATCAATCAATCAATCAATCAATCAATCAATCAATCAATCAATCAATCAATCAACTGATCTGCATTTAGGGCAGTCGCCCAGGTGGCAGATTCCCTATTTGTTGTTTTCGTAGCCTTTTCTTAAATGATTTCAAAGAAATCGGAAATTTATTGAACATCTCCCTGGGTAAGTTATTCCAATACCTAACTCCCCTTCCTATAAATGAATATTTGCCCCATAATTAAATTAATTAACACCTTACATAGACGATACATAGTAGGCCTAGTTTGATATTCAACGGTATTGAGCTGAATTGCTACTGTTAGTGGGTCTTAGAATGTACTATTTACTGAAGTAACAACAACAACTGCATTGCATTCCTTCAATGTTGGCATTCGCAAAGTCTATTACCTTTAGCCAAACGTCGTGAAGCCGTTGGGGACCGTTGACAATGCGTTCTCTGTTGATGACAGTGACGGAGCGCCCCACTGCGAAGAGTACAGATGCAACGTCAGGAAATCGATGCCCTCGGAAGGGTTCCTTCAACTTCGGAAACAGTTTGAAGTCACAAGGACTCATGAGCGGTGTAAACCCGCAGTATCATTCCGATCCACACCAAATGCCATGACCCATCGTGCAACCGTCCTATACGGTATTGCATTCTCGCCACAGGCTTCACATAATCGTCGATAACATTCTGATGCATTTTTGCCACGGGCAACCTCGATTTTATTCTACGATCACCGATCACCTTTTGAAAGCATGCTTTAGAGCGGTGAAATCAACCCTCTTCACTTCAACGCCACACAGCAGGAATACCCCCAACTGGATGCCCGTCAAATGCACACTACACTTTGATTACAGCGCCTGTCTGGACTAAGTTGCCACAACTTTACTTGCAGCCCTCGCACATTCAAAGGTTAATAAAAATTTCCCTGCATTGTGAAAACCTACGAAAATGTTTTTGACAGCACCCTTAAAACCTTTGCATTTACAGAAAACAGAGAAATTTGAATTTTAATCTACATTATGTTATAAATCTTGAGCCGTATTAACCATTTAGCGTCTCGAAAAAGCAAAATGGAAAGACACCTCCATACAGGCCATGAAATCCCTTGGAGGAGTGGAAGGTAAAGGCTTCCACCATTGTTAACATCGGCACGTGATGGGGTAGAGTGGTTAGCTCTACGCCCGGCCGCCTTTGCCCCCAGGAATTAACTTGGTACTCATTTTTGGTGTAGGCTGAGTGAACCTCAGGGCCATATGCACCTCCGGAAGCATTTAGCGGTCTGAGAATGAGAAAATAAGAACAGGTATAATGGAAATAAATACGTAATAAAAGCAGACGAGTTTGCAGATTTACATAATTCTTAATCTTGTGATTATAAATCACGGGACCAATAATTTTATACCACACATGCTCATGGTTTCGAGAGAAGGTGGATTCGAGGCTCACCCTAGGCATTCCTAAAATGTTTTTCCATTACTTCCCATTTTCACACCTTGTATCCTATTAAGGAGGCAGTCACACTTCCCCTCCCAGTATGGATCCTCTTCTTTCCCATCGTCGACGAAAACTGCGGTTATTATTGCGAAGTTAAACAAGCAGCAAAAATTATCTCGCATGTACTGCAGTTCGTGGTCACTTTAGTAAGAAGTCAGTACACTAGAAATAAACTGTCCCTCCCTACAAAAAATAAATACCACAGGACCGTTGCAAGAGAAGGACGAGCAGGGAGATGCTACGAGCTAGTGCCTAACGCCATAATGTGTGTCCTCTTGTTAAGTAAATTGAACATTACTTACAATTCACAGTGATACTTTTATACTGTATTATCATATCACCCTAGACAATGATGCTCTCTTTTAGTTTGTTAAATGTATGTAATTTTAGCACTTTTCTATTTTCATCTGACCGTTTGTGGGGGGAGACACATTCCCCCATTCTCCCCCACCCACCTCTGTGGATCCAAGCCTGCGAGCTCCAAGTGGTGTGTTGTCGACGAACATTGAGGTTCCATCTTCAAGACTAACCTTCGGCCATCTGGGATTCGGACCAGTGGTCACTTACTCCAGGCAGTTCGACCGTGGAATCGAAGGGGTTCTTTTCCTACAAGAACTACATCTCAGAGAGATACAATATACCCAGTCAACAGCAACGCAACCATCACCACAACCTCCATCACCATTATCAACACTACCACCGGAATATATCAGTCTGCCGCCGAAACAGCAGAGGTTGCGTACCACACAGCATTAATGTCATCGTACGCTGCACCACACTTCATTTCCCGCTAACTTCCATTACCACCAGCGCACTCCCCCCGCCTAAAAAGATTCACGAACACTCTACGAACAATTTGCTCCACAACCTACTGACGCTGAGGAACCAGCACCTCGACGCCTTGCAGTTTATTAGCCCACATTAGCCGCCAGTACCCCACAGCAGGAACAGCTTCCCATGGACACCGTTACCACATCCACCAACCACTTCAGCTTCATCTGATCTTCCCACGTCTGGTACCCGTCGTCCCATCTACAACCCCCTTTTCCTGCAACCAACGTGGCCTGACACGCCATCATTTTTAATCCTCCAACCAGTTCCGGAATTCAGTCCACATTCTCACATCTTTTAAAGATTCTAGCGTTTCATCATGTGACGGGGAGATATCACCGTTTTTCGCGGCACCTCCAACGGTGTCATTATCAAGGTTAAACGTGACGACGCTGCCAACCAACTCACTCATTCCATTGGCACGAATTAGCAGGGATCTAGCTCACCTTTACAGTCATTTAAATCAATCTCCCATTAAAACACCGCCATCACCGTCACGCCACAATTTCTTTAGTTGTTTCATTCGAGGAGCGGACCCTATAATCTCTGAAGAGTCTATTGTCCAATAACGTAATATCACGGGTGTTCTAGCCCAGAAAACCTTTAGAATAAGGAATCCCAATAACCTCACATACATGGTGAGAATACTACCAACCCACGAAGACGTCGATCACGTCCTAGCAAGCAGTGTTAGAATATACGACACCGTCACTAAGTCAAACCTTCTCGAGTCCCAAGACCGCTGTCTACCCGCTGCGAGCGTTGCCTCGTTTATAATATTCATGCTACAGCCTATGCACCACCCAGCATCCAATATGTGCTTACTGCAGTGAGCCTCATGCAACTATAAAATGCAATAATGCAGAGAAACCCGCATGGCGTACACCTGTGGTGATGTGCATCCAACGTACTGCAACAGGTGTAAAGCCCGTCCACCTAACCTCCAATTCTTCCCGAAATTATCACCGCAGTATGGACAATCAACACCCCTATCCGCTCTCTGTTCAGTCCACCTATAAGGGAAGACATGATCGGTTTCTTAACCATTTCACTATACAACATCTACCCTTACATTACCTTACCTATGGCGCGACGGCCAGTTTTCGGGTCATGGCCTCCCCAGTTGCTCTCCGCCAATCTTGTCGATCTCGCGCAGCAACTCTCCAATTCCGGATGTTGAGGATGTGTGCTGCGTCCTGATGTACACCATCTTCCCATCTGTTACGTGGCCTTCCCACAGGCCTTCCTCCTCCAAAGTCTCCTAAGAATACCTTCTTTGGGATTCGGTGTTCTTCCATCCTGATTAGATGACCTGCCCATTTAAGTCTGGCCATTTAAGAATGGCATGCGACAGGGATGCCTCCCCATACAGGGAATATACACTGAAGAAAATGGAAATTGCAACACCCATAACGAATGGTGCTACATTGCTGCAATTGAACATGCAGGACGAGAGTTCGGTTGTGCTTCGATGATTACACTTTCAGGTCCCTCTGACCGCAAGTTTGGACAACAATAAATACAGGATGTGCCCACCACGAGCTGCAATACATTGATGAATTCGTCGAGGCATGGAGTCAATAAGGCTTCCTGAGGAATTGTGGCCCATGCTTGCTGCACTGCACGGGTCAGTTGTTCCAGAGTTGTGGGTGGCTAAGGACGGTTGTCCAGTTGTCGACCCATCATGTGCCACACATGCTCAATAGGACTGAGGTCCGGGGATCTGGCGGGCCATTCTAAGGTTGTGATGTCGTGGAGAGCTTCTCTGGAGATGCGTGCAGTGTGAACCCGGGCATTGTCCTGCTGAAACATCCCATTAGCAATGTTCGCCATGATATGGACAACCACTGGATTGAGTACCCTATCAACGTACTGTCGAGAAGTCATAGTCCCCTCAACAAGCACTAATTGTGATTTCACATTAAAGCCAATAGCTTCCCAGAACATAATGCTTGGTGTTGGCCCTGTGTGCCTCTCGACAATGAGATCTGGGTGGCCCCTCTCCCCGTTACGTCGGCGCACACGATTCCGGCGATCACTGAGGGCAAGACAGAAGCGCGATTCATCACTAAAGACGACCCTATGCCATTCGTCGACCCACGTCGATCTTTCTCGACACCAGGCCAGCCTTACACGTCGCTGTTGTGAGGTCAATGGAACACCTTATGCAGGGACACGGGCTCGTAAGCCAGCTGCATGCATGCGATTACCAACTGTTTGTTGTGTAACGTGGGGTGCCACAGCTGCTCGAATTTGCGCTGCTGTTGCATGGGGTTCCATCCGGACCATCCGAATGATGCGGCGATCGTCTCTCACAGTTGTCTGTCGCGCTGGGCCTGTGCCAGGTCTACGAGTGTGGGTACCTTCATTTGACCACTGCTGCCATACACGTTGTACCGTAGATGCCTGTCGGCAGACACGTGCAGCGACAGTCCTTAGCGATAATCCAGCCTCACATAGCCCAATTATCCGAGCCCTCTCAAACGGCGACAGTTGTTAATAGCGTTCTCTTCTCTGTCGTCGAGGCATGTTTGACGGGGAACACTTCACTGCACAGATTGCAAGTCAACTACGCTACACCAGAGTCCCTATACTGGAGTTGATTCCTCCAAGACCAATCACGTGGGGAGACCTGTAGCAACAATCCAATGGGTCTGAAACTTTGATCGTTTACATACCTACATGGCATCGTTCCATATCTTGAAAATCAACACAAACGACCAATGCCTTCATGGTGTTGCAATTTCCATTTTCTTAAGTGTAGTTCATTGTTATATCTAATTCTCCATTCCCCTTGTACGCATATGGGTCCATAAATTCTCCTCAGGATTTTCCTTTCGACGGAATCTATCTTCTCCACGGCTTTCTTTGGGAGGGTCCACGTATGACTTCCATACATCATATACGGCGAATGAGGGTTTTGTATAGCATAACGTTTAGGCTCTGGTTTATATCTCTACTTCTGAAAAGAGGTAGTACTGCGAAGTATGCTCTACTGGCAGCTTGAATCCTTGCCTGTATTTCTACCATTTCCTCATTCTTGTCGATTAGATGTACACCAAGATATTTAAACTCATCCACCACCTCCACTTTGGATCCTTCAGGGACAAGTCGGTCATTTGTATACTTCCTTCTCCGAGCCTGCACCATTATCTTCGTCTTTTGTTCATTGATCTTAAGTCCAATCTCTGTTTCTTCTCTACTCAAGTCTTCAAATGCTTCTTTAATTGTCCTTGTTGTTCTTCCCATCAAATTAATGTCATCAGCATATCCAACTAGTTGAGCTGTTTTGTATAGAAGTGTTCCACTGGTGTCCACCCTTAACTTTCTAATCACTGATTCCAGTGCCAGGATAAACAGAATTGGTGCTAAGCCATCTCCTTGCTTCAATCCCTGATTTACTTCGAAGAAGCTACCTACTTCAGTCTGAATTTTCACTCCCACCAGCGTATTTCTCATAGTTAATTCCACCAGTCGCAACCAGCTTTTCTGGTATCTTGAACTCTCTTTAATATCTGTATTCATTTATCCCTGTCAACAGAGTCGTATGCTTGTTGAAAGTCGATAAACATCTATACCACATCTATGCCCCGTTCGCAACACTTCCCCAACACTTATTTCACAGTAATCTCTGATCAATAGTGGATCTTCCCTTGCAGAACCCTGCCTGGTATTCTCCTAGAATTTCTTCCGCCAGGGGTTCCAGTCGCTTCTTCAGGATGGAGGTGAACAGCTTATTTACTGTATACAGCAGTGTGATCCCTCTATAATTGCTACATACCAACTTATCCCCTTTCTTGTATATTGGGCATATGATGCCTTTGCGCCAGTCTTCAGGCATTTCTTCTGTATTCCACACACTCACAATTAAATCATATATAGATTCTTGCAGTGTGGTTCCCCCTTATTACCACAACCCTGCGGGGATTCCATCGATACCTGGTGCTTTATTGTTTTTCCGTTGCTGTATGGCTTCTATCACTTCTTGCATGGATGATGCTGTGACTTCCGATTCATTTGTCTCATTGTTATTCCTTGAAGTAGTTGGTGTTTTCCCTTCCATTTCTACTGGGTTTAGGAGGCGTTGGAAATATTCCTTCCATCTATCTTGGATTCCTTCTTTATCTCCCAAAAGCTGTCCATCTCTGTCCTTACACATGTTTGTTCTTGCCTTGAATCCTTCTTTCAATTCCTTAACTTCAACTTCTCTGTAAGCCATGTAGCTATTATCTTCTTTAAATTCCTCAACTTCTTTCTTCGACATACATTCCTTCTTTATTCTGGTTTTCAACCACTTGTTTCTTCACCCTTTTTGTTCTCTCTAGGTATGCTTTATATACCTTATCTCTTTCTTCTATGGGTTTTTGGCATTCCTCATCAAACCATTCCTTTGATTTCCTTTTGGGTACCATGTCTAGTGTATCCTTTGCCACGGCCTTAACGTTTTCCTTCAGAGCAACCCATTTGGTATCGACCGTTGCTGTTTGGTCCTTATAATATTTCTCTACCAGAACTTCCGCCATTCTTTTCCCGTATCTTTCTGATGCTGATACTTTCTTATTCTTCAGTTCACTACTATTGTACTTTTCTATCCTACTCACTCCTTCCATTCTTGCTTTCATAATGCGGCACCTTAAGATTGCCTTAACTAGAAAGTGGTCGGACCCACAACTTGTTCCTCTGAATGATCTGACATCCATGATATTGAATGCCCGTCCTTTCTCCATCACTACATGGTCTATCTAATTACAAGTCTTTCCATCCGGCGATATCCATGTTTACTTGTGTATCTCTTTATGCGGGAAACAAGTTGACATCACTTTCATAATTCTGCTGGTAGCAAGGTCAAGCAATCTCTGTCCATTATCATTAGTATTGTTGTGTAAACTATGGATCCCTGTTATTCCTTGATATGTCTCCTCCTTCCCAATTTGTGCATTTAAGTCTCCTATCATCATCTCAGCATCGTTTGATGGGATTGAATCTAGCACTCGTTCCAGTTCAACACAGAACTGATCCTTGACTATCTGTTCCTTGTATTCCATTGATGCTTATACATTTACAGTTGTTAAATTATAAAATCGCATTTTAACACGCAGTGTTGCCAATCTTTCATTTACTGCCAAAAACTGTAGTACATCACCTTTGGCTTGTTTTCGTACTATAAAGCTACTCCTCTTTCTTATGCATTCCTTGGCTTTCCACTACTAAATATTGTGTGGGTTTTGGTGCCCCAGATCTCGTCTCTTCCTGACCATCTTGTTCCTTGGATGGCGGCTATGTCCATCTTTATTGACTTCTACTTTCTGCGTCAAAACTTTCAATGCTCCGGCTCGTAGAATGGTGCTTACATTCCATGTACCAATTGCGTAGTCAATTCCCTTTAGCTTAGCTCGTCGTCTATTAAATCCACCGTTCCGAGGCATATTCTGGGGCTTCGCAACAGTTTGTTTTCCGGAGCGAGGTTGTTAGCCTTGCTCCAAACCCCAGCGATCCTGGAGGAGCAATGTTTTATGTTAGGGTGTTCTCCCTTAGCCGACTGGTCCCCACTTAAGCGTTGGAAACAAGCTTTCTGCCGTTACATGTCTTAGCCGTGTACCTTGAAGAATGTACCCGTTGCCCAGAGGCCAAGGCGTGGACGTGCATGTATCGGACTTGGTAGGAATAAATGGCATTTCCTGCGTTTTGCTAGTGCACTCCCATCAGTGAGAAGTGCACCCACAGGACCACATACTACCCTTCGACCCCAACTACCCTTACATCCACCGCCTAATTCTATCAGATATCCAGGCAGCCGCCAATCAAACGATACATCTCCTGTTTCAAACTACCCACTTAATACTCACTTTCACTTCACCCCACTCAAAACACTTGTTTGAATCCCAGCAACAATATGAAATCCTATGGTCTTTGTATGTCTGCCCACCATTCAATTTCAGCCATTATACATTACCAGACTAAAAAACATAAACACCCAGAAGGGTGATCAGAATTCAAAACGAGAGGACGAAGAATGAATGGATGGATATGAATTTAAAACAATAATTGGATCCGACCCGCAATGCTCCACATTCCCAGAAACTAGCATTAAACAATAGTATTATTGACCAAGGGACTGCTTCTGAAGCACAATACTGAATTGATGATGCTTGTAGTCTAAGGGGGTCCAAAATTCAGGTCATCGGCCCCTCATAATGGTACTTATCGCTAGGAAAGTAGAACCATGTTGTTTGTCATTTTGCGGTACTAATCAAAAGTAGCGTAGACTCGCGGTATTCCACACATCTTACTGTGTAGAGGAAGGATGTCCCAAAAATTATGTACGTAAGAGGCAGCGTACGTAGATAAAAATTCTGGTGGTAAGTATTGAATAAGATGTTTCGACATCGACGTTCTATGTTTATAGAACATCTTAATAGCCCCACTCACTCGTGTAAGAGAAATAAGATGTTGCGTATGAGCATGCAAATAGCACGCACATTTACAGTTTTGTTCCATAGCGTACGATGTCGAAGCACACACTAATGTTAATGATAAAGAGCTATCCTTATTTATAGTCTCGTAACAATATTCGTTAGCGGATGGTAAGTAACATCACTTATATGAATAATAAGACAATAGGCTGCTGTGTTAGCAGGAATGTTTTCAGATGTTTCAAATTCTAAACAAATATCAACTGGAGATTCTTTTATAGATTCTTCATGATAAGAGCAGTCTATAACTACAATCGGTGCTTTATTTTTAAATTCTTGAGGTGTAAATAGCGGACGATCTTCTTTCTGATAATACGATGATTGAAATTTACAAAACATGTCATAGAGCATCCCAAACTTATTTTTCTCAAAGTTAATGTCTATGTTTTCGTAGGGATACGTAATTCCGTTGAGATATAGTCTAACGTGTCTTAATTTACAGTGATCAAACAGTGAGCTATCTTTTTCGTGATTGAATTTATGATTAGTTTGTAATCCAAAAATAATATACAAGGGCTTCTCAGTAAAACGTGATGTTTTAACAGCCCAGCTATGCTTGTTTGTGGTAACACAGGATATTCATGCAGTTCCCAACTTCGAAAACGTATAGGTAATGGTGTGTCATTTTCTACAATCTTGAGCAATCGAAGTTTTTCACGATCAGATAAGGTTACATGTGGAATCCTCCACAGTATACGATCAAGAGTAATTTTCGATTCTACTGGTGTTTCTACTGCCTTAAGAGAATTGTAATCACTTCGATCACGGATTAGAATAAGCTCTTGTTTTGCGTTGATTATAATACGTGTAAAGTCTTCTGCGAAGCCAAAAATATGTTTCAGTGATAACATGCCCGTAAAAGTTCCATTCTCATTAATCATCCAATTGTTAGTAGCTCTTGGACACCATCCTGCCATCCGCAAAAGATTACTTTCTTCAGCACAGAAAGAAGGGTAGAGTTTCATTGCACTTGTAATACCAACTTTCTTCGTTCGATCTATTTCAACATTATTTACTTCATATCGCGCTTCAGAAAAGAGAAAAGCTAGAGCATGGTTGTTTAGATGTGATGTGCTTGGTCCACTTTCATCCGACTTTTGTAGTCGTCCTTCAATATAGAGGTAGTTTTCGTGTGGTAAGGTGTATACATCTTGTTGATTAATAATAAAATGAATTTCATCATTGTTATTTAATCCAAACGTAAAAGGTGATAGGAATGAAGCTGACTTCGTACTACACCTTCACGAGTTTCTACTGTATTCGTAATGTCCAGCATTTCTTCCATTCTCTTGTAGTAGCGTATATCCTAAATCTTGGAGTATCTGCTTATGGGTATCTGTTAACTCGATGAGTCACTGCACACATGTAGTATGTCTTCGGAATGTACACCGTGTTTTATAGATGTTTTTAATACTGGTTTGAGATGTAGTTTGTAAGCTACGTACGCGTGCCGGTCTAAATGAATAAGCTGATTATGTTTATTTACAAGTCTAAGAGTAATGTTGCTAATGTGTTTTACAGACACAGGATAATAAAGAACTACTGCTGGTTTCTCACAAATAGTATATCCACGTTCCTCTGTAACAATAAAGTCGTGCAGGACGTGCGAAGGTTGTAGATTACTATTCAAGTCTGTAATAATATTACAAGTAATGTTCACATGATAATCATCGAAGAGTGTTATAGGTTGATCAGACTCGTAACGTACGTTCGGTAGGAGCTCCCTCGATTAAAATCCAAGCATTGGTCCAATCGAATCAGGTTGTGATTTGAAGTCAATCTTAAATGATGATTCAATAACACATTTATGTGTAATGTTGCTTATAGTGATTGAGAACTTGTAATTATGATTACTAAAACTATCTTCTCCAAACTGATCAATTAACGTACTTTTAATATAGTCATGAATATCGTCTACTGAATAACTACCTGAGGGTAGTGTTAGCACATACTCATCGTAATAGAACTTGTTTACACCATCACGCACATTATAAATTTTATTATAGCTTTCAAACGATACTAGTCCAAGACTATGCGGCTGATAGCCAAGTTCGGTTGGCGGATTAAAATACACGGTTGTTTCAGGTCCTTCTCCACGTACAGCAAACGTTCTTTCACTGTTCGTCATCATGTAGACACTAATGCTCTTTCTCTACTGTCTGGGTTTGATATAAGAACATAAGACATAATCGTCCGCACATGCGTGTATTAAAGATTTACACACGGTTTTTATTGTAAACAATGTCTGCACTGCTTCCGAAATAACGTATGAGCTCAAAAGGATGAGGTAAGTCTCCATAACTATCAAAATACCATACTTTAGATTTGCGTTTTACATAAGCAACGTAATGAGTTCCAGGTCCACGACTGTTGTCCAAGTTAATTACGGCACATTCACGTTCACGTGGGCGCGCTGATAGTTGATCGCGCATATACACACCTCAAAAATAATGAATTCCTATATGTTTAGCAAACGTAAAAACTTCATCATGCGTTAGAGCTCGATGTGGCAGTGCATTCAGTAGACGTTTTTTTAGAGAAATGTAGATACCAAGCCCTTTCTTGTATGGCGCTAGCTTCATGTTCACACCTTTGCCTCGTAATGCAATTGCCTCCATCGTCTTGTTATGACGTTCACTCTCTTTCAACTGTTGTTTCGCTTCTTCTACAGCTTTGTCAGTTCTCGCTACGGCACTAGCATCACCTACCAATGACCCTAAAGCTGCTAGGCCAGCAAACAGCGCAGGAAGAAATCCACCTCGTTTTGGTTCAGGAATAATTCGTGCACGTTTACTAAATATTGCTCTGCACTTTGGAGAAATTCTCGCTCTTGCTGCGCGTAATGCCTTAGTAATAGCTACACGAGGATTGTATTCCCCTCGAATAGCTTTTGTGCAGCCTTTATAACATCTTTCCATCCAACAGTTTTCGCTTTCTTCTTCTTCATGTCGTTTGGATATCGTTGTTTCACCATGCTGTACACGACTTTACTAGTGAAGAGCAAATCATAAACTAACCGTTACCTCTTGTTTCGTTTAATATATATATTACTGTTACGTACTTTATGATTCAGTTATCATGGAGATTATAAAGCAGCAAGACACACTACCTGTTACTTACATTGCATCACATCTCTTACCTAGTTCTAGTACAACTACAAGAAAACGTCATGGAACGTTGTTTCCTTTTACTGTTCGATATATTATATCAGGTCCATCGGGATTTGGGAAAACAAATCTTTTACTTACACTTATTACTTCTGTAAATGGTATACGCTTTGAGAATATTTACGTTTTTGCAAACTCACTCTATCAACCGCTATATACTATTCTACAAACTGTAATGCACGATCTAGTTAAAGATGGAATAAGATATTTTAAATTTAATTCGCATGAGCAAGTACCATCACCATACGATGTGCTTCCTAATTCTCTTATGATCTTTGATGATGTCGCAACAGAACAGCGAAACGTTGTCCGACTCGTTGGCTGAACGGTCAGCGTACTGGCCTTCGGTTCAGAGGGTCCCGGGTTCGATTCTCGGCCGGGTCGGGGATTTTAACCTTAATTGGTTAATTCCAATGGCACGGGGGTTGGGTGTATATGTTGTCTTCATCATCATTTCATCCTCATCACGACGCGCAGGTCGCCTACGGGGTCAAATAGAAAGACCTGCACATGGCGAGCCGAACCCGTCCTGGGATCTCCCGGCACTAAAAGCCATACGACATTTCAGCGAAACGTTATTCGTGCATTCTTTAGTATGGGGCCGCATAAATATGTTGATTGCATCTATTTGTGTCAAACCTATTCTCGTGTGCTAAGCAGTTGATACGCGACAACGCAAATGTGATTGTGCTTTTTTGGCAAGATGAGCGCAACATGCGACATGTGTATAACGATCATGTTAACACTGATATGACATTCGATGACTTTAAACGTATGTGTGCTAAGTGTTGGTCATTACACCGTTACAGCTTTTTAGTTATTGATAAAGAAAGTGATGTTCAGCATGGACGATACCGCATGGGGTTCGATCATTTTATATGGATTAACACAGAATTACAGTAACTACTTGATTAAAAACCATCATCATGTTAACATCTAGCAAGGAGATTACAAAACATATCATCCAAGCTCGAAACAATATTCGACGGAAATTTAAAGAGCTTAAACGTATTCAAGCAGACACGGATATATTTTTAAAAACACAACTAAGTACACCACTCAAAGAAATTTTTAATTCTACTTCATTACCGCAGTCTACTTCAAGTTTTGCTTCTATGACAACATCATATCATAAAGAGAAGCATGAAGAAAAAGAAAAGCATGAACAAGATAAGGAAGAGAAGAAGCAGGATGTAGATCAAGAAGAGGAAGAGGAAGATAAGGAAGAAGAAGAACTTAATGATACATCACCATCTAAGCGTGTTGAGTTTTTAACTACAGATGTTATTGCTGAAACACCTATTACATCGACGCAAAATCTACCATCTTTGTCTGAGGTTATGATAACACCAAAGTATCGCGATCAGTTTAGAACTTTTATTCAAGATACCTATGGATCTCTCTTTGCACCTTATATAGAAAAACGTTTTACAGGACAATCTGACACTACCTACGGTATTCGCTACGAATATGACTGTTTCTGGATAGGAAATTCAAATGTTAAGATTAATAACAACAAACTCATTGTAAAAAGTGTTACCTATAAACCTACGAAAGGACTCTTAGAACTTCTTTTCTCACGAATACCTGACAAGGATATAATTTTATAAGATGATCTAAACAAATATAAAGCAATATTTTTTGCTACTGACGCAACACGACGTAATTACAAGAGAACAGAAGCTGTAAATGGAAATAAGAGTTACAAGTATCGTGAGTTTATTTCTAAGCTGTTTCCGACTGCACGTAGTTTTGATCTTATCTACAAGCCTTTGTTGCCGTATGTGAATGTAAGGTACTGGAATGAACCAAACTTACTCGTTGAACGATCACAACTTTTAAGAGCATCGCAAGAGGCTGGTCACACAGGTCACGAATGAGAAATTCTAGAAATAGAAAGAGAATTACGTTATGCCGGTATTATTTTGTAATGGCTCGTCAAGAGTAGATCTCACTTGTAAAGGTAAACATCGCACATGAGTTACATAAACCAGCACGTCGCACCTACTGTTGCAGACGCGTTATTACACGAGGAAAAGATGATCTCTGGCAAGAAGACTTAGTAGAAATGATTCCATATGCCTCTAGTAATAAGGGGTATAAGTATCTACTTACTGTTATCGATGTGTACTCGAAGTTTGCTTTTGCACAACCCGTGCGTTCTAAAACAGCAGCTCAAGTTAAAGAAGCATTTAAACATATTGTTGATGAATCGAAACGCTGCCCAAGGCTTCTTGAAACTGATGAATGTAAAGAGTTTTACAACAAAGATTTTTCTTTTTACTTCAAGTTACTTGGCATTCAACACTACTCTATGTTCAGCAATCTCAAGGCAAGTGTTGTAGAACGCTTTAATCGTACACTCAAAACAATGATATGGCGAGAATTTACAGCACAAGGTTCATATCGTTGGATTGATCTGCTACCTAGACTTTTATCTACCTACAACGATACACTTCATCGCACTATCGGAACAAAGCCCCGTCTTGTTACAAGGAATACACCCCGTATAGATGCTATTCATCTTGTAATTAAGACAGCTGATCCACGTCGTCATCGCTTTAAAGAAGGTGATTTTTTTCGCATCAGCAAACACAAGTCTATTTTTGCAAAAGATACACACCTAACTGGAACACTGAATTTTTTCAAATCAGAAGTGTTAACCTTACTAATCCAGTTACGTATTTACTTCGCGACCTCAGAGGACAGCCTATTGAAGGAGGATTCTACATCGAAGAACTGCAGAAAACAAAATATCCTGATCACGATTTAGTTGAACGCGTTATTCGACGTCGTGGGATTAAACTGTATGTTAAATGGCTTGGTTTTAATGACAGTTTTAATTCATGGATTAATAAAGAGGATGTACTTTAAATCTTATGTGTGTTTTTAATCCTCTACCTCTCCTTTCTTCTAAGTCACTAGGACATGCTGTAGGATTAAACAACACCTGTAATATGTTTTGACAATTCATATTTATTTTAGAATATATATATATATATATATATATATATATATATATATATTTATCCTTTGTTTATTTTACTGTCTTTGTCACTTAGTTTTCGTTTTATTGCACCAACAACGACAAGTGCTGCTATCTTCTGAGGAGCTGAAGCACTAGGTAATAACACACACTGCATAACTTTACGAAGCAGATTTTATCAGCTACACGACACACGTTTTGCAGGCGACATGTAACTACGTGTCAGGCGAACGTGTTCTAGGGCCGCAGGGAAGATGAAGTTGGAAGAAAAGAAGATCAATCACTTTATTGATGAGCCCATGCCCAACATGCTTCCTCATCTTTTTCCCAGCACGTTTCTTCACCTTTTCCTTGTTTACTCTCTTCGCAGCCATGATAAGTGTTTATAAGCGAAGACAACTCGTAAGTTTTAGGTCCGTGATACACTTTAATTAGTTGACATGTACGGCACTGTCTCACAGAAGGTCTTCTACCTAAACTCACATGTTCATGATGTAAACGACACGTTTGAAACTCTGACAAAACAGGATCTTGAGTCCACTCACGAGGCACCTTATCCCAAATCTTCTTTACAGCATTCGCAGCTACATTAACCAAAAATGCCTTTGGTAATGCATTTAACTCTTCTTCATTAAAAGTGTTTAGTTTTTTTTTGCATGCATAAAACTTTACGATTGCCTTTTCAACTGCGTTACACATAGTATCTGTTAGAAATGACATGATGTCTTTACTCTACAAATGTTTCTTTTACACTATCGTTATTTCGACACTGCAGTTTACATATGTTGTTCACTTCCGGCATGCACTGCAACACAACCAAAGAGCATACATACATGTTGTAAAGACTGTTTACTTGTTTCTCTACTATGCTCTTTCGGAAGAGTTTTAAATGATGGACACCCCAATTCATGCATGTCGATAATTTCACACGATGATGGTAGATAATCATGCAAACATTCTTTCTTTCCACAATCCTTTAAAAGAACAAGATCTGCTCTTGACAAATGTGCACTCATCATTAAAGATAGAAAAAATAAGATATTCCTTTTTCTGCCCACTTCAAACCTAAATGGTTTTCGATCCATTGAGTCTGCTTTTTATCTTCATCTGTTTGCAAACAGTAAGGGAACGGTAGGCTAAATACTAAACTAACAAGTTTTGGTGCCCACAACACACTGCAATCTAACACAGCCCCCTCTTTAAACACAAATTTGTTGCCGTTTACTTCAAAGCCTTGCACATCAACTATTAACGTATTCGTCATGTTTGCGCTCCACTCTCTATCACTGTTTCTCGAAGACTAAAGCTTTTAGTCAATGAACAGGTTTAAACATGCACATCTATAATAACGTCATCGCTGCAGCACATGCACATTCGTGCTTTTATGATGCATACTTATTGCATTCCTTACACCTACTTACTCTTAAGAAAACGATCAAGTCTAAACATGCACAATAACGTCATCACTGCAGCCTGTGCTTACTCTAGCTATCCCGATGCATGTTTAAACTTGTTCCATAAAGCCATGCCTCAACAGAGGAAGAGGCTATAAAAGCCACCGCCATCTTGTGTAGTAGCCTCTAAGTGCTAATTAGCGATGTAGTAGCCGTAAAGATAGCAGCACGGTATTCTGTGGAATAAAGATGGCTGCTGTCAAATATATTTTTTAAAATGTCCGCCACCACATTTCAAAGGTAAGTAGCTAAAGAGTGCAGCACCGAGGTAAGCGATGTAAGATAGCGGTAGCTGTGTTGATTAAAGATGGCAGCTTTTCAAATAGAATTTTTCAAATTATCCGCCACTGCATTTCAACTAAATAGGGCAGCACTGAGGTTTGCGATGCAAGATAAGGGATGACAGCTGTTAACAAAATCACGTGGATTTTAAATTACCAGCTGTGTCGTAAAGAGGGCAGCACTAAGGTAAGCGATGCAAAATGGCGGACGACAGCTGTGACGTAGAAATTGCCCACTACTACGATAAAGATAGCAGCACGGTGCTCTTTTGATTAAAGATGGCTGCTTTTCAAATTGTCCGCCACAATATTTTAAAGGTAAGTAGCTAAAGAGGGCAGCACGGTGCTCTGTCACGTGCTGATGTCACGTGGAATTGCCTGCCACCACATTTCAACTAAAGAGTGCAGCACGGTGCTCTGTCGATTAAAGATGGCTGCTGTCAAAAAAGCATTTTTCAAATTATCCGCCACAACATTTCAAAGACATGTAGCTAAAGAGGGCAGCACGGTGCTCTGTTGATTAAAGATGGCGGATGACAGCTGTCAAAAAGCACGTGGATTTGTTTACCGATTCAAAACTCGCGCTAGTAAGGTTATGTTGGCAGCACTGAGGTTTAGGCCCGTTAAGATAGCTGCACTGACGTTAGCGATGCGTTGTTGTCTGTCAAAAAGCACGTGGCTGTCAAAAAAGCACGTGGATTTGTTTACCGATTCAAATCTCGCGCTAGTGAGGTTAAGTTGCAGCAATGTGGTTTAGGCCCGTTAAGATGGCAGCAGTGAGGTTAGCGATGCGTTGTTGTCGATGATAGCTGTCAAAAAGCACGTGGCTTTGTTTACCAATTCAAATTTCCTGCGGGAGAAGGAGCGGGCCCCTGGGAAGGCCCCTCGGGAGGAGGAGCGGGCCCCTGAGAGCCGGAGGAGGAGGAGGCCGCAGAACCATGCAATTATACTACTGCGGTAACTTCACTGTTGACTTTAAACACTGCGATTACTGATTTATTGACGTTGGATACCCTGGAAATTAGGGATACTGCTGAGAAAACATCAAAGAAAGAAAGAAAGAAAGAGAAATGGCTACCTTGGATCATTTTAAGAAGACTGTCTCAATCGAAGAGGATGGCCGTTACAAAGTCCATTTACCATGGAATGACAATTTGGTAATTGCTGAGAAGAGGAGCCGGACGATGGCTAACAAACTGTTGAGCGGCAACAAGTTTCAGGAATACAGAATTGTGTTTCAGGATTGGCTTCAGGAAGGGGTGATTGAAGAGGTACCCTTTCAAAACATTGGAAATAAATGTCACTATTTTCCTCACAGAGGTGTATTCACAGAAATTTCAACCACACCGTTAAGACCCGTGTTTGATGCGTCTTGCCGGGGGAAGCAAAGTCCATCTCTGAATGAGTGCCTGGAGAAAGGACCAAATCTGCTGGAACAAATTCCACCTATTCTGGTCAGGTTTCGCTGTTGTGAAATTGGAGTAATTTCGGACATAAAAAGGGCCTTTCTGCAAATTTCGGTTCCTCCTTTAGACAGAGATTTCTTGGGATTTCTATGGTGGGAGGATTCCTCCATGAAGAAATTCAAGATATTCCGAAATCGACGAGTTGTATTTGGGCTCAAGTGCAGTCCAATCTTGTTGGGTGCAGTTCTTGATCTCCATTTAAAAAACAGCCCACCTGAATTTCAAGAAACAGCACAACTATTAAAAAGCTCATCTATGTCGACAACTGCATAAAATCCCGTGATTCAGAGGAAGAAACTACCCAATTTGTTGAGAAATCTGTGAAACTACATTCAGGAGCCAGATTTGAACTACGTGGCTGGGAATGCACCTCAAGGGGAAAAGTGAGTACGTTTGAGAATATTTCTCCTGTTCTTGGATGGTAGAAGAGGATCATTTAAATGGTCAAGAAGTTGTTGCTTTTTTTCTAATTGCTTTACGTCACCGACACAGATAGGTCTTATGGCGACGATGGAAAAGGAAAGGAAGGAAGCGACCGTGGCCTTAATTAAGGTACAGCCCCAGTATTTGCCTGGTGTGAAACTGGGAATCCACGGAAAACCATCTTCAGGGCTGCCGACAGTGGGATTCGAACCCACTATCTCCCGGATGCAAGCTCACAGCCGCGTGCCCCTGACCGCAGGGCCAACCCGCCCGGTAAGAAGTTGTTGAAGAGGACATTGGGAAGAGTCTCTCTCATCTATGAAGAGGCTTCGACTATCCTATGCGATGTGGAGTCTGTAGTAAATTCCAGGCCCATTCAATGTTTGTACCCACTGGAGATGACTTCATCGCAGGAAACCTTACCAGCGGAAAATGATGGAGATAATGAGGATGAAGGTGTTGTTTCTGCTGTAAAAGAAAAAAAACGAAGTGAAGACGGAAAGTGGACGTTTGGTGAAACTCCCTACACGCAGTAGCGTAGCCAGGATTTCAGTTTGGAGGGGGGGGGGCATTCATCCAGAATTTTATTTTGATAGGTGTCTAAACTTCCAGAGTTTAGGTGGTGTAGAATACCTCAAAAGGAAACGAGTGTCCTTGGATCCAAGTAAGAGTGGTGGATTCGTGAGGATTCCGGAAGTTAATAGTAATCATCATCATCTTCTTCTTCTTGTTCTTCCCCCGCTTTTCCCACATCTGTGGGGTCGCGGGTGCGAACTGTGTCGCACATGTGGATTTGGTCCTGTTTTACGGCAGGATGCCCTTTCGACGCCAACCCTATATGGAGGGATGTAATCACTGTTGTGTGTTTCCTTGGTGGTTGGTAGTGTAGTATGTTGTCTGAATATGAAGAGGAAAGTGTTGGGAAAAACACCCAATCTCCGAGCCAGAAGAATTAATCAGAAGCGATTAAAATCCCCGACCCGGCCGTGAATCGAACCCGGGATCCTCTGAACCGAAGGCCTCAACACTGATCATTCAGCCAATGAGTCGGACTCCGGAAGCTAATATTAATATACATTATATATAAAAATAATAAAAGTACATTCGTTAAAACTCCTGGGGTGTCTGGACTCCTTGGACAACAACACTCCCCCTCCCCGGCTACCACTGTTACTCCCATCCCAACATAACTGCATTTCATATATTCCGAGAACAAGTGAAATGAATGCAATAATAAACAGTTTGATAAAGATTCAATATTCTGGTTTAGAATAAATATGGTAATACACTGACTGACAGAGCGAATGCAACACCAAGGAGGAGTGGTTCGAAAGGGATGAAAGTTGGGGAAAAAACAGAGTCGGCACGGAAGAATAATTGATGCTTATTTCAAACCGATATGCAGATTACACAATGCGCACGGCATCGACTCAGTAGGATGTAGGACCACCGCGAGCGGCGATGCACGCAGAAACACGTCGAGGTACAGAGTCAATAAGAGTGCGGATGGTGTCCTGAGGGATGGTTCTCCATTCTCTGTCAACCATTTGCCACAGTTGGTCGTCCGTACGAGGCTGGGGCAGAGTTTGCAAACGGCGTCCAATGAGATCCCACACGTGTTCGATCGGTGAGAGATCCGGAGAGTACGCTGGCCACGGAAGCATCTGTACACCTCGTAGAGCCTGTTGGGAGATGCGAGCAGTGTGTGGGCGGGCATTATCCTGATGAAACAGAGCATTGGGCAGCCCCCGAAGGTACGGGAGTGCCACCGGCCGCAGCACATGCTGCACGTAGCGGTGGGCATTTAACGTGCCTTGAATACGCACTAGAGGTGACGTGGAATCATACGCAATAGCGCCCCAAACCATGATGCCGCGTTGTCTAGCGGTAGGGCGCTCCACAGTTACTGCCGGATTTGACCTTTCTCCACGCCGACGCCACACTCGTCTGCGGTGACTATCACTGACAGAACAGAAGCGTGACTCATCGGATAACACGACGTTCCGCCATTCCCTCATCCAAGTCGCTCTAGCCCGGCACCATGCCAGGCGTGCACGTCTATGCTGTGGAGTCAATGGTAGTCTTCTGAGCGGACGCCGGGAGTGCAGGCCTCCTTCAACCAATCGACGGGAAATTGTTCTGGTCGATATTGGAACAGCCATTGCTTGGCGGCGGATGCGCCGATCCTCGCGTGCTGACGTGACTCGGGCTGCGCCTGGACCCCTCGCACGTGCCACATGTCCCTGCGCCAACCATCTTCGCCACAGGCGCTGCACCGTGGACACATCCCTATGGGTATCGGCTGCGATTTGACGAAGCGACCAACCTGCCCTTCTCAGTCCGATCACCATACCCCTCGTAAAGTCGTCTGTCTGCTGGAAATGCCTCCGTTGACGGCGGCCTGGCATTCTTAGCTATACACGTGTCCTGTGGCACACGACAACACGTTCTACAATGACTGTCGGCTGAGAAATCACGGTACGAAGTGGGCCATTCGCCAACGCCGTGTCCCATTTATCGTTCGCTACGTGCGCAGCACAGCGGCGCATTTCACATCATGAGCATACCTCAGTGACGCCAGTCTACCCTGCAATTGGGATAAAGTTCTGACCACTCCTTCTTGGTGTTGCATTTGCTCTGTCAGTCAGTGTATTATTATAATAATGGTCATGGGATAAGCAATAAGGAAGTGACATTTTATACAAATAATGCGGCAAAGAAATACGTCGAATACAGGTTTCTCGCCCTTCTTGCCCATGGCTAGATGATGAAGTCAAGAGAATGATGGCCCCCCACGACTCGTTATTTCGACATTATAAACAAACCCTAGATGGCACAGATTTCGAATCTTAGCGCATCTTAAGAAATCGCACAAAGCAGTTAATCAGAAACTGAACGATTACTTTACCCCATGGTGGCCGCTGCTCAGCCCGAAGACATGCAGATTACGAAGTGCCGTGTGGTCAGCACAACGAATCCTCTCGGTCCTTATTCTGGGCTTTCGAGTCCGGAGCCGCTATCTCACCGCCAGATAGCTCCTCAATTCTAATTACGTAGGCTGAGTGGACCTCGGACCAGCCCTCAGGTCCAGGTAAAAATCCCTGACCTGGCCGGGAGCCTAATCCGGGGCCTCCGGGTGAGAGGCAGGCCCGCTACTCCTACACCACGGGGCCGGCAAACGATTACTTTAATAGAATAAATATTCAACCTACCCCAATTAACTGCACCGACTCATCGCCCTCCCCTCCAGCCAATCCACCATTCACATTTCACAGCGTCACAGAAAATCAGGTTAAAAAGGCTTTGTACTCGATGAAATCAAAGGCTACAGGTGCAGATGATATTCCTATTACTTTTATACACAACATTATGGGTGCTGTCCTGCCTATGCTGACGCACATACTGAACTACTGTTTACTAAACGGAACTTTCCCTACCGTACTCTGGAAAACAGCCAATATTATACCGGTACCTAAGAGTTTAGACCCCACAGCCACCCTCTGACTATCGTCCTGTGTACATACTCCCTGCGCTTTCTAAAGCCTTTGAACGTTTAGTATACGAGCAAGTTCTGGAATACCTAAATAAAAATGCTCTTTGGGGCCCTTTGCAATCTGGATTTAAGAAGGGTCACAGTACCGTGACAGCACTTTTCAAGGTTACTGAAGACATTAGAAACGCTATGGACAAACGACTGCTCACCAGTGGCTGCTGGTACAGAAAATCAGTTGTGTGCTGTAACCCATCCCCCCTCCAAATAATAAAAATATTTAGAAACATGCGGTTTTCAAGGGGCTCTCAACTGAGTTTTCCATACTCAACAAACACGCAAACAACCCCAACACATAAACCAAACCAAACCCTATGGCACTACAGCCCTTGAAGTGCCTTGGCCTACCAAGCGACCGCTGCTCAGTCTGAAGGCTTGCAGATTACGAGGTGTCGTGTGGTCAGCACGACGAATCCTCTCGGCCGTTATTCTTGGCTTTCTAGACCAGGGCCGCTATCTCACCGTCAGATAGCTCCTCAATTCTAATCACGTAGGCTGATTGGACCCCGAACCAGCCCTCAAGTCCAGGTAAAAATCCCTGACCTGGCCGGGAATGGAACTCGTATCACCCCATACTATCAGGCTGTCTCATGGCTGATGTCTGATAAACGCCGGCAGCTACACACTTTAACGATGGTGTTTAGAGTGGTAGCTGAAAGTCAGCCACTGTATATTTCTTCTAAAATCATCTTTTTATCATCATTTCACAACTTAAATACACGTCCTAGGTTCATTATTTCTATTCCACTGCACCGCAAAAATAAAATTAATAGACCATTTGCGGTGACTCACCAGATTATGGAATTCCCTGGCAGCTCTGGTCAGAGAAACTAGCTTTCTTTATCACGATTTAAGGTCACCTGCCGAGATTACCCGCTGAGGACAGCTGACCGAATGGTTGAAGTATGAATGTGTGCGTGCCTAAGGATTAGTCATTTTAAGAGTTTTAAATATTAATTAATTTTAATATTAATTTAGTTAGTAATTGATTTAAATTTATTTTAAATTCTATTAATTTATGTAGCTTTAACTATTTTAAGTATCTCAGTATTTTATTTAAGATTCTGATCATTATGTGGTTACGTGTACGAGAGGGCCAGGAGCCCTGACTTCGCCACTGTACAGAAGGCACTAATAAATAAATAAATAAATAAATAAATAAATAAATAAATAAATAAATAAGTATAGAATGTAAAGTGTATGGGCATAGATATATTGTTAGCTGGTAAAGAAAAATACACGTCACAACATATGCTAGGTAGGGTTTACCTTGTCCTATTAGTTTCCCTCGCGGTTAGGGCTACGCAGCTGTAAGCTTGCATCCGGGAGATAGTGGATTCGAACCCCACTGTCGGCAGCCCTGAAAATTGTTTCCCGTGGTTTCTCATTTTCACACCAAGAAAATGGTGGGGCTGAATCTTAATTAAGACCATGGCCGCTTCCTTCCCACTCCTACGCCTTTCCTATCCCACCGTCGCCATAAGAGCTAGCTGTGTCGGTGTGACGTTAAGGAAATTGTTAATTACTTTCCCTCGCAAGCCTGGGATACAGAATGTAGTAGCATAAAGTTACAGTTTTATGACGCTAATATTAGTATGTATAATTTTTATTAACATGCCAGAAACCAACGACACGGAGCTGTTGCCATTTCAACACAGTTTTAAGGGCCACCGACCTAAGCCGTGATTTGAACCTGCGAACTCGGACTCAGAAGGACAGCGACTCAACCAACTGAACCACATGAAAAGGAGGCGTTTGTGATTATTGTTATAAATAGATGCAGTTAGTGTTTTTACAATGGTTTTATGAGGAGCATTTATTAAGGCGTACGTTTTCCAACTGTCCTAAATGCACGAGGTCGGGCAGAAGAACTAGCTGGAAGCTAAGGAGCCTTGCAGGGGCGTCGCTTTCTTCTCTGTTCACTTTTCCAAACCAAACTCCATGGCGTAACGGCCCCGAAGGGCCATCTCCTACCAAGCGACTGCTGTTCAGCCCGGAGGCTTACAGATTACGAGGTGTCGTGTGATCAGCACGACGAATCCTCTCCGCCGTTATTCTTGGCTTTCTAGACCGGGGACGCCATCTCACCGTCAGACAGCACTCAATTATAAACACGTGGGCTGAGTGTACCTCGAACCAGCCCTCAGATCCTGGTAAAAATCCCTGATCTGGCCGGGAATCGAGCCCGGAGCCTCCGGTAAGAGGCAGGCACACTACCCCCTACCCCGTAGGGTCGGTTGTTTATTTTTAGGTCTCCTTATTTTAGAATTTGACTTAAGGCATCCTGCATTCGATCCCCGGCACTGACAAAGTTAAGAAAGTCATGGGATGGGGAAGATACAGTACAGCCTTGTTTTTGGGTGCAGTAGAGATGGCCTTGAGTCTCCCGCAACCAAAATATCTACGACCTGGAAGGTAGTCACCTTCACGGGGTGTAGTACCAAAGTGGTTCCTTTTTTTTAAGAAGACAAATCAAATGAAGTTTCTACTTCCTCACAAACGAAGAACGATATTATCAACTTTACGAAGAGTTTCAATAATGCAGCCGGTTTGTGTTAAGAGTACAGAAGCTTTGATTGTACATAGTAACAATCAAAACCATTAATATCCACTGAAGATCCGTCACCGCACTCAGTAGAACCGGCTTTTCTTTTCATATCCACCGGGTGAGTTGGCCGTGCGGTTAGGAGCGCACAGCTGTGTGCTTGCATCCGGGAGATAGTGGGTTCAAACCCCGCTGTCGGCAGCCCTAAAGATGGTTTTCCGTGGTTTCCCATTTTCACACCAGACAAATGCTGGGGCTGTACCTTAATTAAGACCAAGGCCGCTTCCTTCCCACTCTAAGCTCTATCCTTTCCCATCGTCGCCAGAAGACCTACGGTGCGACGTAAAGCAAATTCAAAATAAAGAATATTTTCACAACCCCTTCCAAGGAAAATTTGTATCCACGCTACTGGCATGGACTGAAATTATTTTGTGGGTACGCCACTGCATCCACTCACCATTTAAGGTAATAGGTAAGCCCGAAGTATGGTTGAATACTCAAAATACACCACCATAAATGATGCGGTTATGACTCAAAAGTACTCAAGAAATGTAAGGGACGGGATCTAGTGTTCTAAGTAGAATCCGTATCAATAGAACGTGACTTCCCATTTTAAAAATGTTTCACGCATCGACTGCGATTCAAGCCTGGGCCGTCCTGATGAGAAGATAGAACCATTGGAACTGAGTTATCACGCCCGCCAATTACAAAATAGTTACTCGCACTTTTGATGGTGCCATTTGAGGTTCCAATCAGTCCCCGGACATTTGAAAAAATATATAGGCCTACCTATCAAACTTAGGCACGCATCCGCGATTGTCTTGCTACTGTTAGAATTTAAAAAAAATATTTTTTCATAACTTACCGAGGATGCACATAGATGTGGCTTCTCAGTGACAAAACGGTCCCTCTTCAAACAAGTTACTTAAATGGCACAAAATGAGGAACTAACGTGCAGCTCACAATCCTGTCATAGTCTTTCCAACGCTGCAACTTAAACACAGCACATCTCTCAACCATGGTACAACCTGAGGATACCTAGGACATCGTTATTTTCAATACTGAGGCCTCTACAGGGAAATATCCCCGCACATCACAATCCTAAGTGTTTTCCTTTCATTCAAGCAGTACAAATATGGAGAATTATGTATGGCCCTATTGAGCCTTGCTAGTAGATTCTTTGTTGCTACGTTAATTTAACATTTCGGCGTAAGTTTTAAAGTTGTTCGTACTGCACCTGTCAATTTCTGCAACCTTTCCCGATGCCTCTGTCTTGTGTTGTTGCGCAGAGTTGGGCGACCAAATTTAATGCACCTTTCGTCTATTAATATTCCCGCGGTGACTTGCTCTATTACGCGGCATTGGAGCATTAACTGAATATACACCTGTTTAAATATTGCTCCGGCTACAAAATTCGAAGCATCGGGTTGTAAATCATACCTAGACTCTGAACTGGGATATAATTTATGAATACGAGCTACAACAACATGGTGCATAATCGCTTCTCAGGGTAAATTCGCTTCATTACATTCCCATATGCTTTAGACAAATCGTAGATTCCGTTGAAGAGTATCGGTCCGTTGCACCAGTCACTCCGTATCCATACGTGAAGGAAATTATCTAATCATCACCTAGTATTTAGCATAAATTAACTCAATAGATCCGTATATTACCATACTACTATGTACTACAAGTTACTTAAGGAATAGAAACGCAAAATCAAAACTATATCTCGTTTATTAGCATGCTAATGTATAATAAAATTGAATAATAGGCATCCATCGGCAATAAAGAAAGGAAAATTGTGATATTACAGATATCATTCTCAAATGCTTGATTTCCGAGATAAACATATTTGAAAAATCCTTAAATTATCATCATATTTGCTTATATTTTTGTTAAGTTTCAAAAATATACCATATCTTCCATGTTTAAATTGATACAAGGGGAAAAATAGGGACCAAAACTTTATTAAATGAAGGAGGAGTGGAATATCTTCCTTTTAATATTGTTTGGGATTTTCTTTGGGGCATCATTTAGGTTTCATCTTTCTTTTCAGTCTGTTTGACCAAATTTACTTGGATACATGTTTGGATTCTTGTTTGGATTCTTGTTTGTGAATCACCACGTTACGAGATAAGCATTACCATGTTTAAATCTGGGCTCAAAACACCCATGCAGTTATTAATATTCCTATCATATCCCAAAATGAATAAATTAAAACAGTACATCACCATATGTACAAAATAAACCAAATAATCTTACTACAGAGTGCCATAGCTATGATAGTACGTCGGTCTAACCTGCGAAAATCGTGCCATGCATTTCTAATCATGTGCCAATATATTTACGTATTCTCAAATATCTCTTCGTTGTGCCAAGGTTTCGTCAAAGTAAACCGTACTTCATATTAGCGTTAACGCGCTGACCTTCATGTATGTAAATATGCGAGACTCCACTCTATTCCTGAATATATACACTGACTGACAGAGCAAATGCAACATCAAGAAGGAGTGGTCAGAACGTTATGCCAATTGCAGGATAGACTGACGTCACTGAGGTATGCTCATGATGTGAAATGCGCCGCTGTGCTGCGCACGTAGCGAACGATAAATGGGACACGGCGTTGGCGAATGGCAGACTTCGTACAGTGATTTCTCAGCCGACAGTCATTGTAGAACGTGTTGTCGTGTGCCACAGGACACGTGTATAGCTAAGAATGCCAGGCCGCCGTCAACGGAGGCATTTCCAGCAGACAGACGACTTTACGAGGGGTATGGTGATCGGGCTGAGAAGGGCAGGTTGGTCGCTTCGTCAAATCGCAGCCGATACCCATAGGGATGTGTCCACGGTGCAGCGCCTGTGGCGAAGATGGTTGGCGCAGGGACATGTGGCACGTGCGAGGGGTCCAGGCGCAGCCCGAGTCACGTCAGCACGCGAGGATCGGCGCATCCGCCGCCAAGCAATGGCTGTTCCAATATCGACCAGAACAATTTCCCGTCGATTGGTTGAAGGAGGCCTGCACTCCCGGCGTCCGCTCAGAAGACTACCATTGACTCCACAGCATAGACGTGCACGCCTGGCATGGTGCCGGGCTAGAGCGACTTGGATGAGGGAATGGCGGAAAGTCGTGTTCTCCGATGAGTCACGCTTCTGTTCTGTCAGTGATAGTCACCGCAGACGAGTGTGGCGTCGGCGTGGAGAAAGGTCAAATCCGGCAGTAACTGTGGAGCGCCCTACCGCTAGACAACGCGACATCATGGTTTGGGGCGCTATTGCGTATGATTCCACGTTACCTCTAGTGCGTATTCAAGGCACGTTAAATGCCCACCGCTACGTGCAGCATGTGCTGCGGCCGGTGGCACTCCCGTACCTTCAGGGGCTGCCCAATGCTCTGCTTCAGCAGGATAATGCCCGCCCACACACTGCTCGCATCTCCCAACAGGCTCTACGAGGTGTACAGATGCTTCCATGGCCAGCATACTCTCCGGATCTCTCACCAATCGAACACGTGTGGGATCTCATTGGACGCCGTTTGCAAACTCTGCCCCAGCCTCGTACGGACGACCAACTGTGGCAAATGGTTGACAGAGAATGGAGAACCATCCCTCAGGACACCATCCGCACTCTTATTGACTCTGTACCTCGACGTGTTTCTGCGTGCATCGCCGCTCGCGGTGGTCCTACATCCTACTGAGTCGACGCCGTGCGCATTGTGTAACCTGCATATCGGTTTGAAATAAACATCAATTATTCGTCCGTGCCGTCTCTGTTTTCTTCCCTTTCGAACCACTCCTCCTTGGTGTTGCATTTGCTCTGTCAGTCAGTGTACATTACGTAATGTATAACAAACACGTAACCTCTCAATATCTTCCGCTGAAAGTTAGTACGAGACACATTATGCTTAGCTCGAGACATACATTCAACTAAACATGGCCTAAATCCTTCACTTGCAGTGCTAATCCAAATATAAATATAATATGTAACACAGGAATTCGCAATACAATCATCTATCCCATTCTCAAGTAACGAACAGAAACATATCTCCTCACTATAATTACAACTTGCCACATTAACATTCCTTTTCCTTCATATATATATATACCTCCATATTTAAAACTGTCTTCATTCAATTCCACTTAAATCACCTCTGTGTTACGGTAGCAATACTTAATAACCTGATTATTCTCTCATACACTGCAACTTCGTAATATTTCAAGCATTTCCTTACAATACAATCATCGTACTGGCCATGATTGCTACACATATTGACCTGAAGTTTTAGGTTACGTCTTATATCCCGCCTGCATTTTCTATAACCTCAACTGGTTAAATGTTTCACGGTCAACACGTATGGATTGGCACTAAACATGCACAAATACTCAATCAGATCTAGTTTCCATTAACCTTAAAATGATCACATTAGCACCATAGTTATATAGCATAAATTGGCAGATTTCATCGGCTAATAATTGGCACTTATATTCATATATCCTTTCATTGGCACTACATCTCTTACTACTAGCACTCCTGTACACATATAAATATTTTTCATCAATTGATTTCAAATCCATTACGATGCAACTCATAATACTTATCTCGTAACGGGATTTTGCAGCTGGATCTCTCCTGGACTATGGCATCTTGGAGTAGGCAGCCCCTGCGATCCAAAGATTACGTCATCTGCGGCTTCGGCTGAGGATCTTGGCTTGAGCTATTTAGTCTTGAGCGACCAATTCCATCTGTTTAAGCTGAGTCCATCTTGTCACCAGTTCTCATGCAATCATAAAAGAACAAATACATAGTATAATACATAGTATACTGGTGAATAGTAGGCTACTCAATACGTAATGTTTGTTTTCAGAATCTCGTACTGGTGGAAAATATTCTTTTTTTTTTAATTTTAGAGATTTCTCTAATTCGGCCTACTTCTTGCTATTTCTTTCGCTTAAACAGATATTGTCTCCCTCCTGGAAACAATAAATTATGCCTTCTTTAGCAAGGATTTGCCGTTATAATACTAATTTCGGCAATGTATAACTCGGCTGAAGTTTCCTTTCGTTTCTGAGTTTAGGTGTTACAGTAACGAATATTTCTTTCAAATCTACGCCTTTTCTGCCGATATTCTTGCAGATGTAGTCTTCACTGCTGTTCGTATATTAATACTTTAGTATTTAACGTTGCGTTGACCTTTTTATATCCTTCCGTAAGTCGTGCTGCTTCTCTTCAATTCGTAACTCTTTCTTCTCAAGGTAGTCAAGAATCGGTTTCATTCAAAAATTTTAGTCCATCATTATTTAATCTTGAGATTCTTTTTCCTTGCGGCCGGACGATATCGATTTATTAGATCTCTTCTCTGAGTACTTGCACCTGAAGCTATTGTGCGCCATATTTGTCCACTGTTTCCATGACATTTACGGCCGCTAATGTAACGTAATGGCACAGTACCGTACGTAAAACAACGGTTGATCCTCGCTCTAGTTTCAGGAAACATTTTTTTTGGTGGGGGCGCCCCCCCCCCCCGGGCCACTTGTTGGCTACGCCAGTGCCTACACGATATAAGACATGAGTTTTGTGATAAGATCTTGTCTTGTTAAACTGTGTAGGCGAAATGATTGTCAGATTATTTTATTTTTTATTGGTTCCTTTTTGTTTTCTGTAAACAGGCGGATAAAAAAAACCAAAAGGTGGGAGTTGTGTTACATTTACAGACTAATTGGAATGCGCCCACCAGTTTTGTACTCTTTGATCTGAAATTGATTGTTTTGAAAAAAAAGGACGATATAAATCGAGTTTTTAAGATTGTGGGAAATAAGAAAGGCCAACACCTGTGTTACTAGTAGACGAATTCCGTTTATCTGGTAGATTTTCGGGTTCGATATAACACTAGAGGAATGAGGAGGTATGATCTGTCTTCACCTGTAAGGTTGGTTGGATCCTCAACAGCTATATCATAAACTAATATAGATGGTCTAGTCATCACAGAAGAGGAATACTGGGAAAATGATGAGTGAGGTAGTTTCCCGTTGCTTTTCTTACTCCACCAGATGTCTGCCATTCCCACTGCAGTGCATGCACGAACTTAAAACCTCAACAGCATCATCATCATCATCATCATCATCATCATCAACTGTTATAGCTGGTCTAGTCATAACTGAAGAGGCATACTAGGGAAATGAAGAGTGAGGTAGTTTCCCGTTGCTTTCTTTACCAAACCGAAATCTGCCAAGCGCACTGAAATGCATGCACCAACTTAGATCTTCAGTAGTATTATCAACTGACATAGATGGTCTAGACATCACTGAAGAGGCATACTAGAGAAATGTGGAGTGAGGTAGTTTCCCGTCGCTTTCTTTACCATAAGAGAAGTCTGCCAAGCGCACTGAAATGGATGCATTCTCCGACCCTATAAGCAACATTGTTTCAGCAATCATAGCAGGGACTAGCTTCAGAAAGAAAGGCATTACCAACAACGCACATAGGCCTACCACAGTCATTTTTATATTGTTAAAGCCAAGAATCGAACTCCCGGATTCCCTCCTGAAACGAAGGCTTCAACTTTGACTATTGTACAATAATAATAATAATAATAATAATAATAATAATAATAATAATAATAATAATAATAATAATAATAATAATAATAATAATAATAATAATAATTCTATAGTTTTTTCTCACACACATGTGGTTAGACAACAGGACAAGATAGCGTGTTACATGCCACGGAGCAAAAAATGCAGGTGATGGTTAATAATATTATTAAAATTAATTCATTTTTTTCTTACACTCGTATGCTCGGGCGACAAAGCTATGAGGGAAACGACATGGAAAGTAATGTGATTGTAGCGGGAGATCTGAATTTACCAAATGTCAATTGGGAAGGAAATGCGAACGATAGGAAGCATGACCAACAAATGGCAAATAAACTAATATGGGAAGGTCAGCTGATTCAGAAAGTGATGGAACCAACCAGAGGGAAAAATATCCTGGATGTGGTGCTGGTAAAACCAGATAAGCTCTATAGAGAAACCGAAGTAATAGATGGCATTAGTGATCATGAAGCTGTTTTTGTCGTAGTTAAAAATATATGTGATAGAAAGGAAGGTTTTAAAAGTAGGACCTTTAGGCAGTACCATATAGCTGATAAAGCAGGCATGAGGAAGTTTCTGAAAAGTAACTATGATCGGTGGAAAACGGTAAATAAAAACGTAAACAGACTCTGGGATGGGTTTAAAGCAATTGTTGAGGAATGCGAAAACATCTTTGTACCTTTAAAGGTGGCAAGGAATGGTAACGACACACCTTATTATAATAGAGAAATAAAGAGACTAAGAAGAAGGTGCAGATTGGAAAGAAATAGAGTTAGAAATGGCTGTTGAAGTAAGGAGAAATTGAAGGAACTTACTAGGAAACTGAATCTAGCAAAGAAGGCAGCTAAGGATAACATGATGGCAAGTATAATTGGCAGTCATACAAATATTAGTGAAAAATGGAAGGGTATGTATAAGTATTTTAAGGCAGCAACAGGTTCCAAGAAGGACATTCCAGGAATAATTAATGAACAAGGGGAGTGTGTATGTAAGGATCTTCAAAAGGCAGAAGTATTCAGTCAGCAGTATGTAAAGATTGTTGGTTACCAGGATAATGTCCAGATAGAGGAGGAGACTAATGCTAAAGAAGCATTAAAATTTACATATGATAACAATTGCATTTACAATATGATACAAAAGTTGAAAACTAGAAAAGCGGCTGGAATTGATAAGATTTCTGGGGATATACTAAAGACAATAGGTTGGGATATAGTACCATACCTGAAGTACTTGTTTGATTATTGTTTGGTTGAACAAGCTATACCAAATGAATGGAGAGTTGCTATAATAGCCCCTGTGAATAAAGTAAAGGGTGATAGACACAAAGCCGAAAATTACAGGCCAGTAAGTTTGACATGCGTTGCATGTAAGTTTTAGGAAGGCATTCTTTCTGATTATATTAGACATGTTTGCGAAATTAATACCTGGTTCGATAGAAGGCAGTTCGGTTTTAGGAAAGGTTATTCCACTGAAGCTCAACTTGTAGGATTCCAGCAAGATATAGCAGATATCTTGGATTCAGGAGGTTAAATGGACTGTATCGCAATTGACCAGTCTAAAGCATTTGATAGGGTGGATAATGGTATTTTACTGGCAAAAATGAGTGCAAAATGAGTGCAATTGGACTAGACAAAACAGTGACTCAATGGGTTGCTATAATTCTAGAAAATATATCTCAGAGAATATATTAGAGTAGGCGAAGCTTTATCTGACCCTGTAATAATTAAGAGGGGAATTCCTCAAGGCAGTATTATTGGACCTTTATGTTTTCTTATATATAAATGATATGAGTAAAGGAGTGGAGTCAGAGGTAAGGCTTTTTGCGGATGATGTTATTCTGTATAGTGTAATAAATAAATTACAAGATTGTGCGCAACTGCAACGTGACCTCGATAATGCTGTGAGATGGAAAGCAGGCAATGGTATGTTGATAAACGGGGTTGAAAGTCAGGTTGTGAGTTTCACAAATAGGAAAAGTCCTCTCAGTGGTTTTTTTTGCTATTGGCTTTACGGCGCACCGACACAGATAGGTCTTATGGCGACGATGGGTGAGGAAGGGGCTAGGACTGGGAAGGAAGCGGCCGTGGCCTTAATTAAGGTACAGCCCCAGCATTTGCCTGGCGTGAAAATGGGAACCACGGAAAACCATCTTCAGGGCTGCCACCTCTCAGTTTTAACGACTGCGTTGATGGGGTGAAAGTTCCTTTTCTGGATCATTGTTAGTAACTGGGTGTTAATATAAGGAAAGATCTTAATTGGGGTAATCACATAAATGGGATTGTAAATACAGGGTACAGATCTCTGCACATGATTTTGAGGGTGTTTAGGGGTTGTAGTAAGGATGTAAAGGAGAGGGCATATGTCTCTGGTAAGACCCCAACTAGAGCTGGGGACGGAGCTGTTGCTCCTATGATTGCAATCGGTAGTGCGAGTGCAGCGCTCCCTCCGGTATTCTCCGGTAGTCAACTGTTGCTTGGAAACCAATCGGTGGTTTCGGAGGGCGAACGGAGGACGGAGCAACAGTACTGAATGTGTGCTCGCTTGCACTTCCAGTAGTGGAGCGCAACGGATGTGGTGCGACTGCTTTATAAGTATGAAGAAGGCGAATATATGAAATATATACATTCGCATTTATCGTTAACGTTTAATAATATATATATTTCCGATAAAAGTCTATGCAAATAGAATAGACCTTATTATAATATTACCTTTGAAGTGTAATATATATGATCGACTATAACTACTCTCGTACGTCCCCGCGGTGTTGGGGCCAACGCGCCCGCCTGTCGCCCGGCGGCCCCCGGTTCGATTCCCAGCCGGGCCGGGGTTTTTTAATTGTAATGAATACTATCCCAGTCCTGGGGACCGGGTGTTTGTGACGTCCTTAATCTTCCTTTCCTCACACACAACATTCCACACTACTGCCATTCCAATTACACGCAGGTTCATACAATATGGTGCCTGTAGGGGCAAAAGGTCCACATGGGTCGACGCCCCGAACAAATGCCATTTTGAAGAAAATAACCAGTGTTGAAAAACAACGCGAGAAACAGGACTCGATCCAGTGAACCAGCGCTTTCGGAGCTTGAACGCTAACCACTCGACCACCGCCGTTTCGCGTTCGTGAACCCAAAGCACCGGTACATATTCGACGCGAAAAGTTATCTTGCGATTTTCTCGAGAACGCCTTAGTAGTACGCCGTTCTACTTGCACATTATGTTGTCCTAATGGACTACTCAATGTGTACAAAGTTGGAAGGTAGTCCGTGATCCGAACGTCATGGCCTCCCCTTGTAAGTGTATTGTACCTGTATTCAGTCTGTGCGTATTAAATTTGCGTCTATATTTCCTCTGCTTGTTGTGTTGTGTAGGTAATGCAAAGTATATTAGAAAATAATTGTGGTATTGGTTTTATATTTAATCCCATTTTTAGATGGTATTCGTGTTTTAGAATATTTAAAGGCATTTAATAAATTTGTACAGAAATTTGTACCACAAATGCTACGAAGGCCGTCTGATGCATGGCATTTCTTTGAAATTACCGATGATAAACATCAACAAAATGCACATTTTGAGGCCGCATTTACGCGACGGGCGGTAGTCGGCTTCAGCAGAAGAAAACAACATTGCTGTATTAAGCGAAACAGTTATGTTGTGAGAAAAGGGCATTGAATATCATCATCATCATCATCATCTGTTTACCCTCCAGGTTCGGTTTTTCCCTCGGACTGAGCGAGGGATCCCACCTCTACCGCCTCAAGGGCAGTGTCCTGGAGCTTCAGACTCTTGGTCGGGGATACAACTGGGGAGTATGACCAGTACCTCGCCCAGGCGACCTCACCTGCTATGCTGAACAGGGGCCTTATGGAAGGATGGGAAGATTGGAAGGGATAGGCAAGGAAGAGGGAAGGAAGCGGCCGTGGCCTTAAGTTAGGCACCATCCCGGCATTCGCCTGGAGGAGAAGTGGGAAACCACGGAAAACCACTTCCAGGATGGCTGAGGTGGGAATCGAACCCACCTCTACTCAGTTGACCTCCCGAGGCTGAGTGGACCCCGTTCCAGCCCTCGTACCACTTTTCAAAGTTCGTGGCAGAGCCGGGAATCGAACCCGGGCCTCCGGGGGTGGCAGCTAATCACGCTAACCACTACACCACAGAGGCGGACGGCATTGAATATACGGGTGAAATACCTTTACGTTGTCATGCCGCTACAGTACATTCACTCGGTAGTTTACTCGGTACAACCGGAAGATGACGTCACAACAACTGCACCGCTCCATCCCAGTCACTAGCCAGCGCTCTACCATGTGAACTACTCAGCCGGGTACAGCATATAAACAATTCCAATCACTTCTCTCAGGTTTTACATGCAGGCTCTTTCTTCTTACTGCCTATGTGGTTTTTCCCTGACCCTTCAATACCACACCTTAACACTATCCAACCAACACAAACTTTGCCGTGGTAGCGAGTCTGACTCGGAAACCGGCAGATACTCCTTGTATCACTTCCCACTCTACCCAGCTATTTCTTTTCTTCTTAGAAATTAATAGCATGTCGGAGGCCATGTAGATTGAGTCGATGGTCACGGCGGGGGAGCGGGCTACGGGGGCCCTCCGTACAAAAAAATAAAAATAAAAAATAATATATATATATATATATATATATATATATATATATATATATATATATATCATTCTCTTCAGTAATAAATGAGCTTTCTTTCTTAATCTGCTTACTCTCCAGGGTTGGTTTTTTCCCTCGGACTCATCGAGGGGTCCCACCTCTACCGCCTCAAGGGCAGTGTCCTGGAGCTTCAGACTCTGGGTCGGAGGATAAAACTGGGGAGGATAAGCAGTACCTCGCCAGTCGGCCTCACCTGCTATGCTGAACAGGGGCCTAACGGGGGGATGGGAAGATCGGAAGGGATAGACAAGAAAGAGGGAAGGAAGCGGCCGTGGCCTTAACTTAGGTATCATCCCGGCATTTACCTGGAGACGAACTGGGAAACCACGGAAAACCATGTCCAGGATGGCTGAGGTGGGAATCGAACCCACCTCTACTCAGTTGACCTCCCAAGGCTGAGCGGACCCCGTTCCAGCCCTCGTACCACTTTTCACATTTCGTGGCAGGGCCGGGAATCGAACCTGGGCCTCCGGGGGTGGCAGCTAATCACACTAACCACTACACCACAGAGGCGGACGCAAACTGAATTTCAACAGATCAAAATCTGTTATTCACAGCGTAACAAAATAATGAGGCAATCTTGAAACGACTGCAGCATTTGAATGACAAACGTAGAAAGACACATGCATCTGTGGAATTGATACTGAAGCCTAAATTGTAATTCCACGCAAGATCACCATTACTACATAGCCCACATTAAAGTATTTGATTTTTCCGCCAGTGAATTCAATCGGAGGACTATCGGAGGTCTCCAGAGGAAGAGCGAAAACAATTGCTCCGCTCCGCTTCTACCGTTCTCAGCTCTAGGCAGTCTGTCTTCCTCTTAGCTATGTCATGTTCCACAGTTTCATCTGAGATTGCATCGGTTCGTCATTGAACGTAGAGCTGGGAACGGAGCAGTTGCTTCTATGATTGTAATCGGTAGTGCGAGTGCAGCGCTCCCTCCGGTATTCTTTGGTAGTAAACTGTTGCTTGGAAACCAATCGGTGGTTCGGTCGTCGAGCGGAGGGCGAGCGGAGGACAGAAGAACAGTATTGAATGTTTGCTCCCTTGCCATTCCATCCGTGGTGCGCAACAGATGTGGTAGCGACATCGTAAATACTGCTTTATAAGTATGACGAAGGCGAATATAGGAAATATATACATTCTCATTTATCGTTCGTGTTTCATTTGTCAATTACTTTTGTAACAATTTGCTTTACGTCATGCCGTCTTATGGCGACGATGTGATAGGAACGACTAAGGAGGGCAATTTCTAGACGTGAAAATGGAAAACGACGTAAAACCATCTTCAGGGCTGCCGACAGTGGGGCCCGAATCCACTTTCAACCGGGAGATAGTGGGTTCGAATCCCACTGTCGGCAGTCCTGAAGTTCGTTTTCCGTGCTGTCCCATTTTCACACCAGGCATATGCTGGGGATGTACCTTAGTTAAGGCCACGGGCGCTTCCTTCCTACTCCGAGACCTTCCCTATCCCATCGTCGCCATAAGACCTATCTGTGTCGGTGCGACGTAAAACAAAAACAAAAAAGTATCCCCGACCGAAAGTCTCACGCTCCAGGACACTGTCCTTGAGGCGGTATAGGTGGGACCCTCTCTGCGAACGAGGGAACACCCACCCTGGAGGGTAAACTGATAGAAAGATTATAATAATAATAATAATAATAATTATTATTATTATTATTGTACTCCCATAACCACTTCCTTGGTTTTCTGCGACGTTAAGTTGCCGGTATTTTGTCCCACAGGAGTTCTTTCATGTGCCGGTACACCTGCCGACATGCGACTCTAGTATGTCAGTATCTTCAAGTACCGCCGAGCAAAGTCCGAATTAAAACCGCAGACTTGAGCTCAGAAGGCCAGAGCTCTACCGTCTGAACTACTCAGCCCGGTACAGCATATAACCAATACCAATCAGTTCGTACTCTTCATTAAAAAATGAAATGGCGTATGGCTTTTAGTGCCGGGAGTGTCCGAGGACAAGTTCGGCTTACCAGATGCTGGTCTTTTGATTTGACACCCTTAGGCGACCTGCGCGTCGTGATGAGGATGAAATGATTATGAAAACGACACATACACCCAGCTCCAGTACCAGCTTAATTAACCAATTAAAATCAAAATTCCCGATCCTGCCGGGAATCGAACCTGGGACCCCTGTGACCAAAGGCCAGCACGGTAACCATGTAGCCATGGAGCCGGACGTACTCTTCCTTAATAAATGAGCTACACGTATAACATAATGTAAGAGCATCGTATATAATACATGTTTACATGCACTGGAATATACTTATTGCTTAAACTGTTTTACTATTAATAATATTGTAAATGCATTTGCAATGGTATAATATGTGCCAATGTTCAATCTACAGTATTCTATCCACCTGCACCTATTGCAAACTGAATGTCAGCAGATCAAAATCTGGTGTTCATAGCGTAACAAATAATGCGGCGATCTTGAAACGACTACAGCATTTGAATGACAAACGTGGGGGAACACATGCATCTGTGGAATTAGTAATGAAATTTAAATTGTAATTCCTCCTAAGATCACCGTTACAACATTGCCCACATTAAAGCATTTGAATTTTCCGCCCGTGAAATCAATCGGAGGACTACCGGAGGTCTCCGGAGGACGAGCGAAAACAACTGCTCCGCTCCGCTCCTACCGTTCCCAGCTCTAAGCCCAACTAGAGTATGGTTCCAGTGTATGGGACCTTCACCAGGATTACTTGATTCAAGAACTGGAAAAAATCCAAAGAAAAGCAGCTCGATTTTTTCTGGGTGATTTCCGACAAAAGAGTAGCGTTGCAAAAATGTTGCAAAGTTTGGGCTGGGAAGAACTGAGAGAAAGAAGATGAACTGCTCGACTAAGTGGTATGTTCCGAGTTGTCAGCTGAGAGATGGCGTGGAATGACATTAGTAGACGAATAAGTTTGAGTGGCGTCTTTAAGAGTAGGAAAGATGTATGGCTAGTGCATACCACGGAGGCCACTGCGTAGGCTATTTGGAGCCACCGGCAGTGCCAATGCACTATGAGAGTCATTGTCTCATTTTCAAAAATTGATGCCTGCCTGGCCATCAGATGATAAAAATGTTGATTCCCATAGGGAACTTGAAATATTTGTTCCGAATGAGTAAATTTATTTATAAATTTATTATATTTTATAAATTTATTATATTTTATAAATTATAAATTTACTCATTCGGAACAAATATTTCAAGTTCCCTATGGGAATCAACATCTGTATCATTGCAGTTTATGTATTTTGACTAGATATAATCAAGAATTAGGCCTACAACCTCAAATATTTTTATAATGTCTGTATTGAATTTTAATTTTCACTATTACATTTTAAGAGGTGCTTTAGAAATAGTTCTAACATAATACGCAGTTAAGGTGGATAAGCTGTGGTTTGTGGTTTTTTCGGTTTAAATTATCTGATAAACTAACCAACAATCCAATCATGCTTACCGGGAATAAAATTAGTGAGGTTATTTATTTGAAGGCATGCTGTACATCTATCTGGTAGATATTATTATTTACACTGTTGTTGTACTTTAATCTTGGATAGTAAATATGCACGATTTGTGCGCTATAATAATAATAATGAAAGATCACAATATGAAGATAAAGTTGGAATTCAAGAGGGTGAATTGGGGCAAATATTCATTTGTAGGAAGGAGAGTTAGGGATTGGAATAACTTACCAAGGGAGATGTTCAATAAATTTCCAATTTCTTTGAAATCATTCACGAAAAGGCTAGGAAAACAACAGATAGGGAATCTTCCACCTGGGCGACTGCCCTCAATGTAGATCAGCATTGATTGATTGATTGATTGATTGATTGATTGATTGATTGATTGATTGATTGAAAGCAGTCAGGCAACAGTTACGTGCCGCAATGCGGTATGTGTACGTTTGCAAATAACGTGATACGGGATGTAGGGCTGTACATAGATGCATCTGCACGTTTACAGGATGAAGGGCTGTACAAAGATGAACCTGGGATTGTTCACGTCCATGTAGTCAGGTTCGATAATTTCGTGTGGTTATTTCTTGCCGTGTGCAGGCGCATGTAAGGCAGACACTCCGATATGGGTGGGCAGCATCTGTCATGTGTAACTGCATGTTTTTTGGAAAAGGATACTGTTATGTGTGGTGTGTGTGCTGTACGGTTGATGGCGACAGCACAAACACTCAGCCACCGAGCCATTGAAAATACCTATTAATGGATAAAATCCACGACCCCGACCGCGAGTCGAACCTACAACCCACTGAACTGAAGGACAGAGCACTGACTATTCATCCAACGTGTGGGAAATAATAATAATAATAATAATAATAATAATAATAATAATAATAATAATAATAATAATAATAATAATACACATTGTAGACAGCGATATTATTAACAATAATAATTTTATGTGGCTATTTCTTTTCGTGCGCAGTGCCTTGTAAGGCAGTTCCTCCGATGAGAGTGGGCAGCACCTGCTGTGAGTAACTGCATGTTTTAGTGGTAAAGGATAGTGTTAAGTGTGGTGTGAGTGTTGTAGGGGATGATGGTGTCATTCCATACACCCAGCCACTGTGCCATTGGAATTAACTAATAATGGATAAAATCCTCGACCCGGTCGCGATTCGAACCCAAGACCCCACTGAACTGAAGGTCAGTACACTGACTATTTACCCAACGTATCAGCCATAATCTATATATATATAAAATAAAAGTTTTGTCTGTACATTGCTCAGAATTTGAAAAGAATGGTATTTCTGCATAGGTCACGTCCACAGTAACATGGAAATGCACTTTTTGCTTTTCCGTAATGTCTGTCTGTCTGTCTGTCTGTCTGTCTGTCTGTCTGTCTGTCTGTCTGTCTGTCTGTCTGTCTGTCTGTACACGCAACACTAGAAAACGGCTACAGAGAATTTAATCAAAATCGGTATGCAAAGTCGGGGAATAAGTCGCTACAATCTAAGCCATAAATAATTTTATTCGCGCTGATAGAAATAGTAGTTTAGGGGAAGGCTTTAAATTTAATTTTCAAATATTTATGTTATTAGTGGTCCTATCTTAAAAAAATGGTATGCAAAGTCGGGGAATAAGTTGCTATAATCTAGACTATAAATAATTTTATTGACGCTGAATGAAATGGTAGTTTAGGGGAAGGCCTAAAATGTAATTCTCAAATATTTATATGATTAGTGGTCGTATCGATAAATACTACATATCCAAAGTTGTATAGAATTAAATATCCGACCATTTATGTCTTATACATTTTTACCGTACCGGCTATGATAACACAGATATTCATGAATTTGTATTTTTGTTGCTAAGTCCATATCGACGTCGAGCCACGAGAAAATGGGTTGATAGAATTTAATGAAAATCGGTATATATAGTCGGGGAATAAGAAACTACAGTCTAAGCTATAAACAATTTTATTCACCCTGGATGAAATTGTAGTTATGGGAAAAGCGCCTAAAATTTAATTTTTAAGTACCTATATTTTTGGTCCTATCGAAAATTAGTACATAACAAAAGATATAGGGAATACAATTTCCGTTCCTTTATGTTTTATTCAGTTTTACCGTACCGACTGTTATAAGAGTGGTATTTCAGAGTCGGAAGAAAACAAAATGACAAGGCCTACAATATCGAAAGCGCATAACATTGAACAACAATAACATTAAATTGACCATTATTTGTTATGATGTTATTTTGTCTCTTATGCTCCTCTCAACTCCGATAGATGGGATTACTGCTGCGAGGTCTGCCTGAATAGTGGAGGGAAATAGCCGGGGAGTTAGAAAACTTTCTTCTATAGCATGTCATTCCTCTGTTTCATACATTTTCTGCAGAGCTCGATAGCTGCAGTCGATTAAGTGCAGCCAGTATCCAGTATTCGGGTGACAGTGTGTTCGAGCCCCACTGTCGGCATCCCTGAAGATGGTTTTCCGTGGTTTCCCATTTTCACACCAGGCAAATGCTGGGGCTGTACCTTAAATAATGCCACGGCCGCTTCCTTCCCACTTCTAGCCCTTTCCTTTCCCATCGTCGCCATAAGACCTAACTGTGTCGGTGCGACGTAAAGCAACTTGCGATCCCTACTCTGACACGCTGTTTTGGAATGAGCAGTGTGCATACTTAAGGCAGAGGCTCACTTAGTAGTAGTAGCAGTAGTAGTATGGCCTGGTCTAGACTAACAATTTAGGCCTATTCCAAATTATAGCATCACAATTCACTAAATAACTCAAAATTCAACCCTGAAAAGAGCTTGGAGGAAAAATTTGCCTCCAAGTCAGATAGATTTTTCTGCCGCCACTGTAGTGAATTGATAAAATCCGACTCATCAGGTACTCCTAGGAAACAGATTAGTAAAAGGGCATAGTTTTTGCTCTGAGAGTCTCCACTATTCGACCCTCTCCCCGCCGAGAAAAGGCGAATAGTGTTCATGAATTACGGCTGTCTGCGGCTTGGTCATTCCAGCTCTGGAAATTTGGACTGTTAGATCGGCAGTGTAGTCCTGTTCGTTAAAAGTGAGAAAATGTGTGGTGTTTCATTTGATCGAGTATTTCATATGAAAGTATTGCTTTTAATCGCGCCATTCCTACTGACGTCATTATAATGCTCTATGTTCATTTCAGTTGGGAAAACCACTAAGAGAGTCTTTCTGATGATGTAAAAAGGCAGATGGAGAGTGAGTGTCTACCATTATAATGAAAACTCCCCATTCTGATTGTGACTGATGGTATGCAAGCGGGTCTACCATTACAGTGAAAATTCCCTAACTCAGTCTTCATAATGTGAGAAGAGATCTTTTGTGACTTCCCCGTCGCGTTTCTTGGGTAACCCAACGTGCCCAAGCAGCTAGGGTGTTCAGAACTGAGAAACGTAAATGTGAAAAATCTGTCATTGAAAAGATAGAACAAAACTTTAGGAAGAATGAAAGCAGAGAGTACTACAGAGCCTTCAAGCGCAAACTCACTGGCTATAAACCACCATCTCTATGCTTTGAGCGAAAGGACGGCACACTGGCGACGTCAAATGAAGAAAATTGCAGCATTCTGGCAGATTACTTGAAGAATTTACTTAATTGCTCTAAACCGCAAAGCGCCATTGAGAACAAGGAACCCTTACTCAGGTACCCAGATTCCAGACCCCCCGACAGAGATGAAATCAAGCGCCACATTGCCCGTCTCAAAAATAACAAAGCGCCGGGGGAAGACTCAGTAGTAGCAGAACTATGGAAATATGCGCCAGAGGAATCACTTGATATATTGCAAAAGCAAACAGAAGAAATTTGGAACAAGGAGACCCTACCCGAAGATTGGAAAATAGTTTTGATCCATCCACTACACAAAAAAGGCAGCATGAAGAACATCAACAACTACAGAGGAATATCTTTGCTACCCGTGACTTACAAAATTCTATCACTTGCCATCCTGGAGCGTTTGGAAGCACAAGTTGAACACCAAACAGGCGGATACCAAGGAGGGTTCAGAAAAGGTCGCTCAACAGCTGAACAAATCCAAAATCTCAAAACGATCATCAGATATTGTACACTAAGGTCCAAGCAGTATCTGTCTGTCTTTGTGGACTTTAAGAAAGCGTACGACTCCATTGACCGGGAAGTCCGGCTAAACATCTTAAAAGAATTTGGAGTTGATTTGAAACTGCTGGCATTAATTAGAGCCACCCTGACCGATACAAAATCCAAGGCGAAGTTCCACGGATGTCTCTCGCATTCCTTTGACATCAAAACAGGAGTCCGACAAGGTGATGGGCTATCCCCGATACTCTTCAACTGTGTTCTTGAAAATATCATCAGAACCTGGCGGGTGAGATTACAGGAAACCAACTACAGTCCATTGAGAATAGGAACCAAATCCAAGGGGATCGCAACAGACTGCTTAGCATTTGCCGATGACATTGCTGTTCTTTCAAACGACGTAGAAACCGCTAGAGCTCAAGTTGAAATTTTAAAGGAAATTGCCGAACAAACTGGTTTGCAGATATCGTTTGAGAAAACAGAAGTAATGACTAACATCAAAGAGGCTCCACCAAAACTCCATACAAAATACGGGGACATCACCCGAGTAGACAAATTCAAATACCTGGGTGAGATCATCATGAAAAATGGACTGGACAAAGAAGCACTTCAGGAGCGAGTACGCAAACTGGAAATAGCCTACCAAACATTCCGCACAACCTACAACAAAAAATGCCTTTCCCAAAACACCGAGATACGTCACTATGAAACAGTTCTGAAGCCAGTAGTTCTATATGCAGCCGAAACCCTGTCTCTAAATGCCAACAAAGGACTCCTTGAAGAACTGGAGAAAAGGGGACGCCAAATTGTGAGAGGAATCTTGGGATCAAAGTACAGAAATGGAATCCATCCAAAGAGATCCAACAAGGAAGTCTACAGCAAAATAGAGAAAATTACCGACACAATCAGAAAAAGACGGGCACTATTTTACGGTCATCTGAAAAGAATGGAAGGAAGAAAGTTAACTAAAGAAAGCTTTCACTTTTTGATTCAAACCCCAAAACCACAATTCCCTGGTTTAGAAATACCAAAGAAGACCTGCAAATGCTACATATCTCAGCTGAAGACGCCCTTAACAGAGATCTTTTCCGCAAGAAAATATTGACGAACGGGCTAAACCGAGACGAGCAACCGAAGAGAAGACACGGTGCCCCTTGGACAGAGGAGCGTAAGCAGGCCCACTCACAAAGAATGAGGGAAATTTGGGCTCTAAAGAAGGCCAAGTTCAGTGTCAAATGCAACAAGACTTAACGTGGTCCTTGATGGCCCCAGCGAATTATATAATAATAATAATAATAATAATAATAATAATAATAATAATAATAATAATAATAATAATTGTACCGGGAGGTACACCCCAACGCCGCGCATTTAAATCTTGCGCCAAAAAACTCTTCTACAGGAGAAACAGTGAACTTGAAACTAGACCTACTTAAACCGTTACTCAGAAGATGGCACTGCAGTAAATTGACGTGATTTTGTTATTGTGAAGTTTCCAGTACTGTGTGAATTTCTACTTGTTTTTGTTTTCCATTCATCAAGAAGTTTGGACATTCTCTCATAGATGTCACTGCTAAAAAACTATGATCATGCACCCTGGTGCGAAGTGAAAGAACCTTTTTGAAGAAGTTTTGTATTCATAAGGTTTTTTTACTAATTGATGTTCATTTATTTTTGGCTTGGCAATATTTATCTTTTCTTTCCGCCAGCTTTGAATCCAGCCAATCCCTAATTTTTGTAATTAATTTCTAACCAATCCCGTATTTCTTCTTCGATTTTGAGTGTAACTTTGTATTGACCAATAAAATTGAGAGGGTGGGGTTGGTTCATTCGTGAAAGGTCTCGAACTTTCCCCGAGGGTTTGTAAACTGCGGATTTTCACGTCTCTTGGCCATTTGATCGTCATCTAACTTAGTGCGTGTGTCAAGCAGGAGGCGGGAGGCGCCTCTTTCATCAGGCAGCAGTTCTTCAGCAAGGTAATGGCCAATTAACATCTTTATTTCTTGCTAGCTCCGCAGTTTAACCCGAGGGAGAGGCCCGAAACTTTAGCTATGTAACTTACCTTCTGAAAATGTAATTTCTGCCGGCTTATGTAATAACTGCATAATACCTTTAACTATAAATTGGGGATAGAGAGTGATGTACCCTCTCGAGCTCCCCTTCATATTGGTTTGAGGTGACTACGTTTTGTAACTGGTTTTCTTCCTTTCCGTAAAGTCTTAATTATTCTTATACGAGTCACCTCTATAGTTTGGGAATAGCCCCTGTTTCATCGGCCTAGTGCCCCTTAGGTTTTTAAGAATGCATATTTAGGGGTACAAGTACACGCCTCCATTCAATTTGTGTTTCGGGCCATTCACTTATCCTGTTCTTGTCCGCTACGGCCCAGTAGGTTGGGTACTAGATACCCCTGTTTCAAATCTTTTAAGTTGTGCCTTGATGGCAAGTAATTGTAATTTGCTGGTATTGCCTTGAGTAGGTTGTGAACTGAGAGCACGGTAGCTCTTTTTGAAGTGCTGTAAAAGTGCCTCAGGGAGGCCTGAGATTGTCATTGTTGGAGCCAGTGCTCCCTGTATTAGGGGTTTTCTGCCCTTTGAACAAATTTGTGCTCTTTTGAAAATTTGAGCTGAGTGCTCAAGAATTGTAAAACTAGGGGCTTGTAGCCCAAGAGAGTTAAAGTTCTGAAATCTTGGATCTTTCTAAGTCTTGTTTCTAAATTGCTATGTCACTGTTATCTCACTAAGTGAAAAGTTGTTAAAGTTTTGTTGTTTTTCGAAAATATAACCTTCAGTTAAGTTTTTAAATTCTTTTCTTGGCATTGTAGTTAGACCCATTCATCCCGGCACCTTCTTTCACCTCTGCGTTCCACGGGTAACCCCGTATTAATAATAATAATAATAATAATAATAATAATAATAATAATAATAATAATAATAATACCTACTGTAGACAGCTACAATATAAATAATAATTTAATGTGGCTGTTTCTTGCCATATGCAATCCCTCCGATGATGGTGGGTTGTGGGAGGGGGGGGGCAGAAGGCCGGCACTTCAACAGTCTGAGCCACACAGCCCGGCTCTATTCAACCAAGTTGTGTGCCAAAAGTCTAGATTACATTACATATCGTTTAGACGGAACGAAGACATATATCTCGATTAATAGTGATTCATTCGTTGAATGGAGACGTCACGTCTTGTGCAGACCACTTGATGTTATTCGACAGAAGTAGACGATGTACCAACACCGGGTTTCACTCTCTCCCTACCCCATCATCAATATCCCACATCTAGCCGTACAGGTTACGCATAGGCTGTCAAATAGATCTGTATCAGATAAGCCGTACAAACGTGCACATTAATGGTGTCCCGACATAAACAATCAACACTGCCCCACTCCAGTACTGAAAAGAAGAGGAGAGAGTGAAGGGGTAGTGTTGAAGGCCAATTCAGTAAAAAACATGGGGGAAGGGAGTGAAGTGGTAGTGTCGAAGGCACAATGACTCACCTTCTCGCTTAACGCATTGCTGCATGGACTGCATGCAGACAGCCCGCTACAAGACTTCGTTGTGATCGAAAAGGGCACAATGGCGGATGTATTTGAAGTACAGCATTAGGTTACCTACTCGTCCGGCCCCGCGGTGTACGGGGCAACGCGTCCGGCCGCCCGGGTTCGATTCCCGGCCGGGTGAGGGGGTTTTAATTGTAAATGATTATATCCCTGGCCTGGGGACTGCGTGTTTGTGTTGTCCTTAACATTTCTCACATTCAACACTCAACACTTCCGCAATTCCAATTACATGCAGGTTCATATATTGTGCAAGCAGGAGCAAAAGAACTCTATAGTTCGACGCCCCGAACAAATAGCATTTTAACATTAAAAAAATTAAAAAGTAACCTACTCTCTTAATTACAGTATTAAGAGGTAAAGGAGGTTTTTAACCGAAAAGTATTTTATACTAGTTAGGAGTATTTTATAGCTGCGTTATATCGGGTCTACCAATCCTTCTTCACCTCGTTCTTGCCATATTTCCATCCATCTCCGAACTGTCTTAAGACTGCATGGTATTGCTTGTGCTATTGCTTGGGACCATGTGAGCCTCCCACATGCCAATAATATGGCCTCGATTCACCTATGATAGGATAGGAGCCATCTTATTACAATGTTACAGTATAACGCCGGAATACACACACTGTGTATTCAGCACTAGCCTACCTGTTCACTCCCTTCCCCTCCTTTTCAGTACTGGAGTGGCCTTCAACACTATCCCTTTACTCTCTCCCCTCCTTTTCAGTACTGGAGTGGGGCAGTGTTGATTGTTTATGTCGGGACACCATTAATGTGCGTGCGTGTACATACCCCTCAAACACACATAGGTAAAGGGAATTAACTATGTACACGATTTTACTGTCTGTTGGAGAGAGACAAAGCCTTGAGCGGACCTGTTGATGCTATTCACCATGTGTAGGCTATGTGTCGGCAGTGGCTTTACGCTCTCCCTTCCTGATAACATATACCTCGTCATTTCATTTCATCTTATTAACTCCTCTGATGAGGATGACGTCAGCAAGGGCATCCGGTCATAAAATCTGCCTCGACAGATTCAACACACCACATACACAGCACTATAGAGAAACGGGGCAAGGGTTGGGACAAACAAACGTTCTAAATAGTAGTGTTTAATTATTTGTATGATTTAATTTTAGTTTCCTTCATGCAGTATTGTAAGTGTTAATCTGTCGTGGAACGCTGTGCTGTGGAATGCTACCAGTGCGAAATTTAATATCTCCGCATACGCTCTTTGCTCTAACAGTGTGTTGTGTTGGAGAGACGTTCATTTCTTATATCAACTCAATGCAGTTTACATTCAACATTTCAAAACAGGATTATTTCTCTTAATTTTTTACTTGTAAGTAGGCCTATATATTATGCTAATATGAGGTAAGTAATTAAATACAGAAAATGCGATCGAAGTGTGTGCAGAATTAAAACACGTACTGTACATAAAAGCTGTGTAAAGGATATGCGTCTGTAAATTTGTCGTTTTCCATTGGTTTCTTCACTGCGATAGAAGATGGTGTTACGTAGTCCAATGCGTGTGCTACGTCTATTCGTATACTCCTTAGCTCAATAGGATGTGGAAAATCGCAGAAATATTTTATTTATTATTATTATTATTATTATTATTATTATTATTATTATTATTATTATTATTATTATGCGCCACTGTAGTGTAGTGGTTGTTATGATTAGCTGCCACACCCGGAGGCTCGGATTCGATTCCCAGCTCACCGAGAAAGAATACCTAATGTGCTGCGTTTGACTTGTGGATAGCTCAAACGGTCTGTTGATATCTTACCCGTTCAAAAATTTAACATCTAAACGTATTTTGTAATGAACAGGCAATATTAGAACAGTCCGCGTATAATCTGTTCTATCGTGTCCTGTTTGGTAGGTTCGATTCTGGCTCAGTCCCGTGGTATGTGAATGCAGTCAAATACACCAGCCTTGTGTCGATAGATTTTCTAGTATATATAAGAACTCCTGAATTCCGTCACCTAGGCGTCTCCGAAAACCGTAAAATGTAGTTAGTGGGACGAAAAGCCAATATCATTACTATTAATAACTCAGAACAATTCAAATCCCCGACTCGGTGGTGAATGGAACCCAGGATCCTCTGATTCCTCAACGCTGAATATTCAGCCAAGGTTTCAGATAATAATAATAATAGTAATAATAATAATAATAATAATAATAATAATAATAATAATAATAATAATAATAACCGGGGTGAGTCGCTCTGACGCTTGAGGCCCTCGACCCGGCTTGGATTCGAATCCGACGACTCTCTGTACCGAAGGCTACAACGCAGACCATTCACCAAGGAGTCGGCCAATAATAATAATAATAATAATAATAATAATAATAATAATAATAATAATAATAATAATAATAATAATGGTCGGTTTGTGCGTTACGGCCCCAGCATTTGCTTGGTGCTAGCTGGCTTGCCAGCCCCAGCATTTGCTTGGCATTTTCAGAGCTGCCGACAGTGGAGTTCGAACCTACTATCTCCTTATGTCTATTCGTAATATCCTTAGCTCAATAGGATGTGGAAAACTGTAGATTATTATTATTATTATTATTATTATTATTATTATTATTATTGTGCGCGACTGTAGTGTAGTTGTTGTGATTAGCTGCCACACTCGGAGGCTCGGGTTCGATTCCTTGGCCAGGCCCAACATTTACTTGGCATTTTCAGAGCTGTCGACAGTGGGGTTCGAACCTACTATCTCCTGCACTGAACTACACCCCTCAGCATTTGCTTGGTCTAAAATCTATTTTTAAATCTGTTGACAATAGGGAATCGAACTCACTATCTCTTGAATACAAACAAGTTTTACATATTTGTATTCTCTGTATTCTCTCACAACATTATATATAGCAAGTTAGTTTGTATCGAGGTGGTGCTGTATGTTTGAAGTTAATTACGTTGCAAAAATTAATTACACACACACACGCGACGATTTTTTGTCGTAATAAGTAAACTTTTTACTTGTTTTGTGCATATTATGTTAATTTCAAGGCAAGTACTGTGTCGCTGTATCTGTAATAAGTATACACTTTGTGTGCTCAATTTTTTTTTAGCGATGTGACGTTCAATTCCGTGTTTCGTGACTCGTGTTCGATTTTAGGCTATCACAGTAGAGTGTGCATGTTTCGTTTAGAAATTAAATATTTGTGTGTGTGTGTGTATTAACTAGACAACACAAAAGAAGCGTACTAGGGAAATGAGAAGTGGAGTAGTTTCCCGTTGCTTTCCTCACCAAACAAGAATACCTAATGTGCTCACACGGTCTGTTGGTATCCTACCCGTTCATAAATTTAATATCTAAACGTATTTTGTAATGAACAGGAAAGTTTAGAAAAGTCCACATAATATAATCTGTTGTGTTGTGCTCAGTTTGGTAGGTTCGATTCTGGAACAGCCCCGTAGTATGTGAGTGTGGTCAAATACACCAGCCTTGCGTCGATAGATTTACTAGTACATAGATGAACTCCTGCAGGGCTGAATTCCGGCATCTCGGCGTCTCCGAAAACTGTCAAATATAGTTAGTGGAACGAAAGTCCGGCTCCATGGCTAAATGGATAGCGTGCTGGCCTTTGGTCACAGAGGTCCCGGGTTCGATTTCCGACAGGGTCGGGAATTTTAACCATAATTGGTTAATTCCGCTGGCACGGGGGCTAGGTGTATGTGTCGTCTTCATCATCATTTCATCCTCATCACGACGCGCAGGTCGCCCATGGACGTCAACTCAAAAGACCTGCAACTGGCGAGCCGAATTTGTCCTCGGGCACTCCCGGCACTAAAAGCCATACGCCATTCCATTTCAGTGGAACGAAAAGCCAGTAACATTATTATTAAATAACTCAGAATTATTCAATACCCCGACTCGGTGGCGAATCGAAACCTAGATCCTCTACGGAAATTGAACTCGGGCCTCCGGGCATGGCAGCTAATCACATTAACCACTACACCACAGAGGTGGAAATAATAATAGTCAAACAGTCTCAGCTACCATGTGCAGTTATTTGGATTTGACACAATCTAGGTTGCCTGCGTTGTGAGTTTGGTCAAATACACCAGCCTTGCGTCGATAGATTTACTAGTACATAGATGAACTCCTGCAGGGCTGAATTCTGGCATCTCGGCGTCTCCGAAAACCGTCAAATATAGTTAGTGGAACGAAAGTCCGGCTCCATGGCTAAATGGATAGCGTGCTGGCCTTTGGTCACAGGGGTCCCGGATTCGATTCCCGGCAGGGTCGGGAATGTTAACCGTAATTGGTTAATTCCGCTGGCACGGGGGCTGGGTGTATGTGTCGTCTTCATCATCATTTCATCCTCATCACGACGCGCAGGTCGCCTATGGATGTCAACTCAAAAGACCTGCAACTGGCGAGCCGAACTTGTCCTCGGGCACTCCCGGCACTAAAAGCCATACGCCATTCCATTTCAGTGGAACGAAAAGCCAGTAACATTATTATTAAATGACTCAGAATAATTCAATTCCCCGACTCGGTAGGGAATCGAAACCTGGATCCTCTACGGGAACTGAACTCGGGCCTCCGGGCATGGCAGCTAATCACATTAACCACTACACCACAGAGGTGGAAATAATAATAGTCAAACAGTCTCAGCTACCATGTGCAGTTATTTGGATTTGACACAATCTAGGTTGCCTGCGTGTCAATTATGACGTTTTGTTTTACTCTACCAAATGGTAAAGAAACGGCTATTTGGTGGGTGATTTGTAGCCGAGTTATTTGAACTAATTTGTTAAATGAACACGAAATTTATCACCAGAGATCCTTAGCGTAGTGAAATGGAAATAGCGTATGGCTTTTAGTGCTTTTTTTTCTATTTTGCTTTACGTCGCACCGACACAGATAGGTCTTATGGCGACGATGGGACAGGAAAGACCTGGGAATGGGAAGGAAGCGGCCGTGGCCTTGATTAAGGTACAGCCCCAGCATTTGCCTGTTGTGAAAATGGGAAACCACGGAAAACCACCTTCTGGGATGCCGACAGTGGGATTCGAATCCACTATCTCCCGGATGCAAGCTCACAGCTGCGCGGCCCTAACCGCACGACCAACTTGCCCGGTGCTTTTAGTGCCGGGAGTGTCCGAGGACAAGTTCGGCTCACCAGGTGCAGGTCTTTTGCATTGACTCCCGTAGGCGACCTGCGCGTCGTGATGCGGATAAAATGATGATGAAGACGACACATACACCCAGCCCCCGTGCCAGCGGAATTAAGGGTCGGGAATCGAACCTGGGACCCCTGTGACCAAAGGCCAGCACGCTAACCATTTAGCAATGGAGCCGGACTTTTGCGTAGTAATATCGTACGACATGAAATGACGAATGGACTTTCTCCCGCCACTCAAGATCCGATTAGGCCTACGTTTGGCGGGTTTGAACCTACGATCTTGGTACCTGGATGTGAACACATTACCACTGATCCTCAGACTGATCCTTAACGATAATAATACCGTGAGGTTAGGGGCATACAGCTGTCACCTTGCATCCAGGAGATGGTGGTTTCGAGCACCCCACTGTCGACAGCCCTGATGTTGGTTTTCCGTGGATTCACATTTTCACACCAGGAAAATGCTGAGACTGTACCTTAATTAAGGCCACGGCCGCTTCCTTCCCATTCCTACGACTTTCCTATCCCATTGACGCCATAAGACCTATCTGTGTCGGTGTGACATAAAGCACAAAAAATGAAAAGAACCGGATTCTTCTCACTCCTCTAGCACATTAATATATTCTTCTTACGATATAGTTAAATCACATTCAATTACGTCCAAAAAATGCAATAATTGTTAACTGTCCAACGCTAATCTACCCTCACACACGATCTTTATTGTCTCCCCTTGAAGGAGTTGAACATGTAAGGTTTGTGGGTGAGGTTAACTCTCCCTTTCAATGTACCTCAATTACGGTCTCTTTTTTAGAATTGTTAAAGTGGTAGGGTTCATTCACCAAAGTATAAATTTGTAGATGTTCTTTTTCTGTTCAGAACACAAGAGATTGTGTGATGGCTGTTCAAATCTTTTATGTTCATTACAAAATAAATGTATATTTGAAATTTATGAACAAGGTAAGATAACAACAGACGATGTATGTTCTAAACGCAAATATAGGTTGTATGCAATGATTTTTTTTCCTATTTTGCTTTACGTCGCACCGAAACAGATAGGTCTTATGGCGACGATGGGAGAGAAAAGGCCTAGGAATTGGAAGGAAGCGGCCGTGGCCTTAATTAAGGTACAGCCCCGTCATTTGCCTGGTGTGAAAATGGGAAACCACGGAAAACCATCTTCAGGGCTGCCGACAGTGGGACCCGAACCCACTATCTCCTGATTACTGGATACTGGCCGCACTTAAGCGACTGCAGCTATCGAGCTCAGTCAATGAAAAATTGTCAGGCGTGCCGTTATCTTGCTCACTTCCGCTACTTGGTGGAGTTTAATTATATGTAATTGAGGATAGATCGTTATTACGACATTATAACCTAACTTTATGCCTTTGCTGGCGAGATGTAGTATTTACAGTGCACTATGTCTTCCGGTATGGGCTATATCAAATTTGTTACTTTCATTGACCTGTCTCAGTCTCATCCTTGGCTTTGACAATATGAAAGTGACTGAGGTATGATTGATGCTAGTAATACCATTGCTTATGCAGCCAGTCCCTGTTATGAATGGTGTGAAAATATCGCGCATAGGGTCGGTTGGTGCATGCATTTCAGTGGCCTTGGCAGACTGATATGTAATAGCAGCTTCTGGCTCAGTGAGGAAAGCAACGGGAAACTACTTCGCTCCTCATTTCCCTAGTACGCCTCTTCAGTGACGCCTAGGCTATTTATGACAGCTGTTGGCGCAGCTGCAGAGGATCAAACCAGCCTTCGGGCTGAATACCCAACATACACATACAACCAAACTTTGTAACTAGAAACCCTAACCTAACCTCACACACGATTTTTATAGTGCGCCCTTTATTCCTGGTCGGTTCAGCCGGAGAGCGAGAGTCCCAGACGTGGACCGTTCGCTGACAGGCTTTGCTTATTTTTAAAAGGGATGGTAAAACTTAAGGACCTACGACAATTGAAAAATAAACATGTTAAACAATAGGTTTGACATTTATTACAACTAGCACTTCATATAATACAAAATACCAACATTTAACAATTTAATCTTGATGATATTGGTTTGAATTCTTCTCCAAAAGTTGTCTGATACACTACAACTTCCTTCTCCAACCATAACGAAGTCTGCATTTTACTGCAATGTAAATAAAATAACAATTAGCCCACATCTGGCTTGAATAAAATAAAAATTATTGTGGGAGAACCTCTTCCTAACACTTGTTGAATTATCAGCATTTTAGAAAATTAAACATTAATAAGCTATCCCATGTTATCTTAAACTACCCTAGGCTATCGCGATAGCATCTACCTTTATACAAGAAAATTCATAAATTTTAATTTAATGAATAAAATTAATTGATAATGGCGTCAGTAAACTTTGAAAATATTATCATAAATATTACACTATTATCTTTTTTCATCATGGACAAATACCATTAATATTATTTCGACTTTCTGGTGTGAATTCCACTGAACTACGTTCTTGAAAATATTTTCATTAACGTAATCTTACTTAATCATGTCTATTCAACACCTTACAAAATTAATTACGTTCACAAGAATTATTATTTCCATGAAAATCCTTCTAAACTGCTTTGAATAACGTATAACATTAATTAACTTATGTTACTCGACGTCTTGAAAATAAATTTTACAAGATTTACAATTTAGGAATTTTGCTCATACGATTTTGAAATAATACGCACTATTCATTTTAACTGGTACGTTAATGTCAGCTTTACGTAAAATTCAAATAAAATTTACTAAAGGTATTAATACTATCAAAATCAGTCATCACAAACAACGCTGAAATAACCTGGGCTCAATATGATGAACACGTGGCCAGTTCAGAACTACATTTCAATAAACCACAGAAAATATCACTAACTACTGCACTCATTCCACACTCACACAAATGATACACGATTATTATTTAGATACTTTACAATCGGATTCTGGAGTTTAAATTTATGTTTTGATTTTTATTATCCTATCCATGGAATATTCAGATGACGGTATCTGATAAATCGTTGCACTCGACACTCACAGAAATGTGATTGAATCTGGGCAATCACTTGGAAAGAAAAATAACAGAGTTATCACAACGTTGATTATCTAGAAAATCAGCGATTCAATATTCAGAAGAATTGGTCGAAAAATACCACGCACATAAATATTGGTTAAACGTTAATGTCATCGGACATGTGGTTCATGAGTCGCGATAAACTATTATTACTCCTTAATCTCATCCACATTATTTAACACGTGCTCCCAATTCACAGAAGGCATGGTTCTCATGACACATGCTTCTCCAATAAAATTACACAATTAATCTCTCAGAATCTGCCGTAGTCCAGGCTCATAATCCATTAACAGAGCACACATCAAACATAACATAATAATAGCAAATGACATTTACCACTCATGACCATTAAATTTCAGTTAAATCCGACCTTCAACTCTATTATTATTGCTGATTATTAATTCTGAAAAAAATCTGAATTCGTCACTGAATCTGATGACACTACATTGCATAAATCCACTGAAATGCGTAAGCTGAAATATACTCGGAAATTTAACATATCATATACGACGTAATTTTGTCCCACACGAATTCACACGTTTAAAATCCCTTCACAAAAATTATCTTTTTTGGAAAGGTCTAGGATTTTTAAATAGCATTCCAGACATTCGGAGGGACATTTAGAACCATATTGGAAGACATTTACTGACTAACTACGCTAATAGAGTCAAACAAATCATTCACACACAATGTAACAACACTACCATTGCCCCATAAGAAAGAAGAATGGAAATATTGCAAAAAGGCTCTAATCTAACAGAAATACTACCATCAATGAATAGGATCGTACTACTTCTACAAAGATGAGCATAGAAATTATTATTAAAAAAGGTACTTTATTTTCTGATGAAATTGGATCTCGTCGTCGATGAAGGAATCTGCTTACATGGCAATCTGCGTACAGTCGTTATCTCCCCCATGCCAGATGGTGCCTACATTTTAACACTGCATGTCAACAGCAAAGTCCATTTCCAGATTCAAGTAGATCGCTCTTCCAGAAGATGGGTGAGGCATCCTGGTGGAGATAATTGAGTATGCAAAGGTTCTCTTCTTTCTTGTCTCGATGAGAGCTGAAACTGACCCAAAAGTTTTAGAATGTGACCACACATAAGACCACGGTAAATTATCGTAGCATAATACGTAACTTGTTCTCGAAAATCTGCCTCACTCGGAGAACGTCGCAATAAAAAGTCACGTCGAAGTAAAAGCGAAGATAAGAGAGCGTTTATTCCTAAAGCAAGGTATTTATGCATTTACACGTGGAGGTGTGGCCATACATTGCCTCGTAAATGGACATCGTACTTTCACCTGATAGGTTCTCATAATTCGAGAAAGTACTACTTCGAGAACACTCGGCACGTGCTGGCAGTCGGAGCAACCTTGAGAAATTCCTGGCTGGTCACATGACTACGACGAGCCGGTCGATTGAAAAATCAATACACAGTCCACCCTACCTGTTCAAACCGGTTCTCCGCGCGAAGACACGACTGGGTCAGAATAAACTTGTAACAGATTACACTCAATGAAAGAATTATACCATCCATTTACCACTTAATAAAATATTCATTTATAGGCCAAATTTGAAGGGGACAATAGTCTCCCCTTGAATGAGTTGAACACCTAAGGTTTCTTGTAGGTGAGGATAACTCTCCCTTTTCACGTGCTACAATTATTGTCTCTTCCTAGAAGTGTTAAAATAGTGGGGGTTCATTCATCAAAAAACATGCAGATGCTCTTTATCTGTCCAGAACACAAAATATTGTATTTTTTTTTGCTAGGGGCTTTACGTCGCACCGACACAGATAGGTCTTATGGCGACGATGGGATGGGAAAGGCCTAGGAGTTGGAAGGAAGCGGCCGTGGCCTTAATTAAGGTACAGCCCCAGCATTTGCCTGGTGTGAAAATGGGAAACCACGGAAAACCATTTTCAGGGCTGCCGATAGTGGGATTCGAACCTACTATCTCCCGGATGCAAGCTCACAGCCGCGCGCCTCTACGCGCACGGCCAACTCGCCCGGTATATTGTATTTTGACTGATCAAATCTTTTCTGATCATTATAAAATACATCTATATTTGAAATTTATGAACAAGGTAAGATAACAACAGACAATGTATGTTCTAAACACAAATATAGGTTCTATGCATTTAAAATTGTTAGGCGTGTCGCCATCTTGCTCTTGGTAGAAGATGCATGCAGTCCGTTCCCCTCCACACAAAATGCATTCCCCGTACCTAGCACAACTCTCTTCTCCTATGAACAGGGTAACATAACATCAGGGAATGTGTCCGTTTGAACACATACATATTTGATGACAAATAAAATATAAATTAAATGTTTCTACTTAACAAGCTAAAAAGAGAATTTTATATCATACGAATATGTTTCGAAAGATTATGTTCCTGATATACTGCATAAGACAAAAATTATAAAAGGTAAGTGTAAATGGAACATAATTCAAATAATATGACAAAACATCACACTTCTATTCCTCTTCCTTTATACTTCTAATTATAATTTTTAAATAATATTATATGATAAAAAACAAGAGTATGTTCCTGATATGAAAGTCTGAAAATGAGAAAAGGTAAATGTAAATACAGAACTGAAAAAAAAAGTGCTACACACATGATTCCTCCTCCTCCCCCACACCACACCCTCATCATTCACCTACACCCTCCTTCTCCCCCTCCTCATTCTGCTTTTTATCCATGAGCTTAATGATTATTTCTTGTAGTCATCACCTAATTCTGCTGCTAAAACTTGGTCTATGCAAAACTTTGAAGTAAGTTAAACATGTGTGAGATTATCTACCCGTCACCTATAGGGTCTTTTGTGACTGCTCCTAGAAAAGCATAAACAGAATGATGAGATGTAGAAAAATATAGGAAGCCGTTATAACCTAACTTTGTTATTAAACACGAAAACCTATCATCCTTTACGACCTTTATTGTCTCCCCTTAAAAGAGATGAACACAGAGGTAACTTATAGGTGTGGGTACCACACACTATAACTTATAGGTGTGGGTAACACATGTGATAACCTTCTCTCCTTTTTAAATATGTCTTCATTTGCCGTTTCGTGTTAGATCTGATAAATTGGAAGAGTTCATTCATTGTAGGTCTGCAGTCAGGAAGAGCACACGTCTGTAAAACAGTGACGAATCCACGCGACACAAGTATAGAAAAATTAATATTAATGTTCTTCTCCTTTGACGAATAGTTAGCGATGTGGTCTTAACACACTATCGCGTAAGCCATACTACATGGATAATTCTTAATAAATTATGATTATGTTTGTACATTATTATTATTAATAATAATTAAAAATAATTTTACTACTTTTCCCATACTTGAGTGGATATGCGTATCACGTGTGGATTTTACCCTGTTTTACGGGCGGATGATCATTCTAATACCATTGCAATACGTAACACGTGTGGATTTGACCTTGTTTTACGGGTAGATGCCCATCGCAATATGGAGAAAGGGAGCATGTGTGTCAACCGCCCCTTCAAGTCACCACACTAGATGAGCACCTCCAACGTGAATGAGGATGACCATTTTTAATAATAATAATAATAATAATAATAATAATAATAATAATAATAATAATAATAATAATAATGTTTCTACTTTTCCAATACCTAGAGGGATATTTGAAAAGCGCAAGTCGCCGCGTGACTGCGCTGTACCCTCACGTCCATCCGTGAGTGTGCAGTTTCCGCACTAGCGCGATATTTGAAATGTAGTGTAACTTACAAACATGCTCCCAGAGTGCGTGCATGGCGACGGATAGTTATTTCGCCAAGTCTCCTGCATGACTCCGTTGTTATCCGCAGGCGCCGTTGCTTGCACACCTTCCTCTCCACTGTGCGCGGTTCTCCACTCCTCGTCCATCCCCACACCCTCACGACGATGCAATAAAAGGCGCTGCACAGCGCAAATTCTTCCCCTCCCCGAATGAAAACCTTACCCTGGGCGAATTCTTTGCCACTCTCTCGCAGGAGAGCTGGCCGTGCCTGGCTTTTTAGCCGGGCAATATTTTTGGTAGAGGACCACCAAAGCGGTCGAACTCTAGGAGGAGAGAGAGAGAGAGAGCAATCTCTCACTCACCCATCCCCTATTTTTGGTAGGGGCTGGGAGGTGGCCCACAGAGAGGGAGGAGAGGACACTCTCCACCCACCCAAAAACCAAAACCTTGGTCGCTAACCTAACCCAATGAGGTTAGGTTAGGTGAGGTTAGGCCTGCTCACGTACGTAAGATTTGAGTTCATAATGATGTCATTAGCCCGACGTCATTGACTAGGGGTCAATGACCGTACCAAAAATGCTGACTCAGCAACAATTCAAATTTCCCGCCAAAAGCGTGGAAAAATGCTGACGTAGCACCCATTGTTTTAGAACATACATTGTCCTACTACTGCGGTAAAGTAAAAGTAAACTCATGTCCTCATCCCGAGGTGGTGCAGCTCTTTTCAGGCACAGCCCCAAATGGAGGTGAGCTGCATGTACCAGTTCAATCACATACCAGCCCTCCTGCCATTCCTAAATTCCTGGCAGTACCTGGAATCGAAACCGGGCCCCGGAGGACGGCAGCTAATAACACTAACCGTTACGCGACGGAGGTGGACTACTACTGGGGTGAAAACATCCCTTAAATTAAAAATAAATTCTCTTCCAAATCGACAGTTCTAGAAAACAGTTCTTTACCTTAAAACGTAGAGCCTCCGTGGCGCAGGCGGCAGCGCGCCGGCCTCTCACCTCTGGGTACCGTGGTTCAAATCCCGGTCACTCCATGTGAGATTTGTGCTGGACAAAGCAGAGGCGGGGCAGGTTTATCTCCGGGTACTCCGGTTTTCCATGTCATCTTTCATTCCAGCAACACTCTCCAATATAATTTCATTTCATTTGTCAGTCAATCATTGCCCTAGCGGAGTGCGACAGGCTTCGGCAGCCGGCACAATTCCTATCCTCACCGCTAGATTGGGGTTTCATTCATTCCATTCCTGACCCGGTCGAATGACTGGAAACAGCATGTGGATTTTCACCTTAACATGTTTCGTTTTACCTGTTCCATATCTTCAAATAACGTTTCTACCCTTCATTCGTATATTAAATGTATAGGGTAGGGGTTCCTAGAAAATAACCCAACTTTATATCCATTCATGCTTTGTATGTTATTGTCTGCATGTTCTTATAAGACTAACTGTAGCTCAATATCAATGGTTCGATTCTTGCATACCCCTTAGTTACTGGAAGGGACTCCAGTTCAATCCATGGCTGAATTAGTGCATACAAGGCTAAAGAGCACGTGTAGGCTAAAGGGCTACAGGAGATCTAATAGGCTAAATGTCTAAAGGTCTTATATAAGTTAAAGGACTCAAGGGATAAATGGCTCTTGTGAGCTTATGGGCTCTAATCGGCTAAAGGGCCAAAATTGAATAGAAACATGTGCGTGTATTTCGGGGTGAGTGACACGTTGTGACTTGTCTGTGCACGTGTTTCTTAACGCTCAGAGCAAACATTTGCGGTGATCACATGGCCCGCTGCGCTAGTCTCACACGTATTTGGTGTATGGAACACTCAATTTCTGATTTTAACTTTCAAGCTTATAGATTTTGAAATCTATAGATTTCTAGCAGCTTACAGTAGTGTTTACATAATTAAGAGTTCAATATCTTGTGTTGAGAACATACTTTAAGGGGAGTCATGACTGAAATGTTGCTATTTAGACCAAAAAACTGACTTTTCAATTTTTACCTTAAAATCCCCGGTTCTTCTTCTTTCAAATCCCGTTATCACATTTGCCCTAACGCCATTTTTAAAGCTCTAAATGCTGGATTTTTAGGGTAGCGGCACGGCGTATATAGATCAAGCATACGCCCATTTTTCTCACGTTGTCAGACAATAACTGCCTCAAAGTTCTTTCGGACTACCATTTCAATAATCCCGCTGGAATATATTTACCTCGTACCAGCTGTATGCATAAGTCTTTTCCAGTTTAACTAAGAGATGGCGCCAGAAAACAGTACGCAGCATATAAAGTTGACACATACGTCAGTTTGTTCGTCTGATATTAACCTACTGCACCTGTCCGGGACATAGTAATAATAATAATAATAATAATAATAATAATAATAATAATAATAATAATAATAATAATAATAATAATAATAATTCGTTAGTGCATAAGCTGAATGGAAAGTGCATGATGGGATCTTCGAAGAACAACCCTAGTAACCATGACTAGACTTTAGAGAAAAACAGGCCGATGGTGCGTCCTTATTAATGGGCATTAAATAAAGCATTTATAAGTAGGGGTTTCTAAATATAAGAGGAATACAACGCCACTACTAAATTAGAAGAATGATATCTTTAAAGTTTTACAAATAGAAATTTTATTAAACTGAGAAAAGAACACTTACAAAAACTAATATAGAATGTGCCATAAGATTTAACCTTAATCAAAGATATGAGGGATTTAAATCAGTGAAATTAATGTTCATCTGTCCTTTCAGAATTTGCATTCTGCACCAAATAATCCCATAAAATCTGAAAGGTATTTCCCGCACTATTATTTCAGTTATTCATACACATTGTCAAAAGCACTCATTAATTGATTGGTGAATTAATTATACACAATAAAAGGCACTATGTTATGTAATCATCATGACTTCGCATTTATGAGTTGAAGTCCGCTGTATCATGATCTTCTGTGATCATGCCATGTCTTCGGTTCGTCCCTATGATGAGGTCCTCCATGTTGTAGATTTTGACCAGGAGTTGAATGATCTTGAAGACACCTGATACACTATGATGTAGAATAGGTAGGCGACTCGTAGATTCTCCCTCAAGGCCAACGATCACCCGTTTAGATATCAAATGAGGAAACAATGTGATTATAGTTGCGTCAATTTTGTGATACGCCCTACAATCAAATATGGTTAGAATTACTCATGTAATTAAGTAAGCCAACCCGGAAACGATAATGTCCTGCTGTTTCGTCACCCTGATCCTCTACTCTGCATATACAGTGATTAACACTCAAATGTTATTGAAGTATCGCATACATACACTAGCACTGTAACTTGATGTTAAGAATCTGAATTTTGCCTAGTTCACAACACCTCAAAAATGTAAGACAACTCACTCGTCACGTTTATATATTCGGCAGATGATGGCCGTTTATTATTATTATTATTATTATTATTATTATTATTATTATTATTATTATTATTATTATTATTATTATTTCCGATGAGGCCTGCTAAGGACCACGTTTCAATTCCAATTCAGTTCTTCATGCTGTGTTGTTTTCTCTTCCGCTCCTTCCAATATTCTTTCATCCTTTCTCTGTCCTTAGTTTCTTCTTCTCTTATATTATTTCTTTCTAAATCTTTCCTTACTTCTTCAATCCAACTAGTTGTTGGCTTTTTGTCCCAAAGGTACTTGAAAATCCTTTTTGTTAATCTGGAATCATCCATTCTGTAAATATGTCCGAAAAATTGCAATCTCCTTTTTCTTATGGTTTCTGTTATGTTTTCTATGTTCTTGTATATTTCATCATTAGATTTTAATTTCCATACTTCTGTTGTTCTCACAGGGCCTAAAATTTTTCTCATGATTCTCCTTTCTAGTAGCTCAAGTTTATCTAATCTATAGTTTAGCACCAGAAATTCACTTGCATATAAGCATTCCGGTTTCACCACTGTAGTGTAGCGCATTATTTTAAGACATTTAGATAGACACTTTTTATTATAAAAATTCTTTGTGATACCATATGCTCTTTCCATCTTCTTGTACCCTTTCTTCTACCGCAGATTTGTCTAAACCATTTTCTTGAATTATTTCTCCCAGATATTTGAATTTCGTTACTCTTTCTACTGGACCAATATCTGTTGCCAAAAATTGGAGCATTCTTGGTGTTTGTAATTTTTTTTCTACGGAGATTCTCAAACCTGTCTTGTTGGCTATTTCTTCCAAGAGATTGATTTGTGTTGTTGCACTTGTTAGGTTTTCTGACAATATAGCGAAATCGTCTGCAAATGTTAGGCAATTTATATCAATGCCTTTGTTTTTTCTCCCCAATGTTACAGGCAAAATGCCATGCTCTTTAAGCTTTAAGATCCAAATTCTTACAATTTTCTCTATAACACAGTTGAATAGAACGGGTGACAGACCGTCACCTTGCCGTGCCCCTGTATTTATCTTAATAGGTTTGGATATCTCACCCATAAATTTCACCTTTGAAATTGAGTCAGTAAGGGTTTCACGTATTAGGTTTGCCAATCTAGTTCTCACTCCAAATTCACGAGTCAAAAGCCTTTTTAAAATCTATAAAAGTCACAACAATGTCTTTTGAATTCAATATCCTATGGCGAATTATGGATTTTAAGTTAAATATTTGTTCTGAACAAGATCTACCTTTTCGAAATTCAGCTTGATATTCACCCAGTTGCTTGTCACGAGATATCCTACTGATCGAATTTTATTCCTGTATTTTATTTTATTCCTGGGCTACACCATTAAGACCACACTTCCGGCATTTCAGAGGAGACTTAGACCAACAGTTCTTTGAAATATGCCCTAGTTTCCTGCATTTCCAGCATTTCCTCGCTGCAATGTCTCTCACCACGGCTGAGTTAAAAGATTTAATCAGGGGCCAGATTCCTGTAAAACTGGTCAAACATTTCTGATTCCGGGACCTTGACACACAAATGGTTGAACAAGGTCAAAATGCCAGTGGCGTAGTCATCAATCCCTTCACCTACTCCCTGGGTTCTTCTGAAAATTTCTTGTTTTAGACAATATTCCTTGTCAGAAAACCCAAACCGCTGTTTAATTCGCATAGCAAAGTCGTCCCAGGATTGGATGTTTGCTTTGATTAACTTGAACCATTCCATCTAGCATCTCAGGGATGACAGGAATGAATAGGTCAAGAGATAAGGAGCTGCATTAGGCGATATCTCCAACTCTTTCAAGAAACTTAATAACACTGGAGCTATTTCATTCACCAGAAAAGTTTTATTTCTATTTCCTGACGATATCGAAAACAGGGTTAATATTTGTGGTACGGTCACTAAAGTGTCTAGAATTGTGGGAAACTGGGTCCACACGGTTCTCAGCGAGGACACAATTCCTACAGGCATTTGCATTCCTACCGTCAAGACACCTACCACTATCGCTACCAGATATGAGCGATGCATTAACATCAAGACCTTGCCTCCTTTCTTCTTCTAGGTTGGAGATTTCCCCGGTAAAAACTTCGCTTTCGTTGCCCATATCTAAATCGTTCTGACTTTCCATATTCGAAGCGAAATTTCAACGACAGCAAACACACAAGGTCATCGGCACCTAATGGTACGAAATGAAATAACAAAAAATTCAAATTCATCCACTGACAAAAATAAAATAAAAATGTCATGACGAATGAATGGATGGACATGAACCCTACAAAAAAACCAGTGGATTAGACTAAAAAAAAGAAGGTAGTTAACTAGAGTATTACTGACCAAGGGACCATTTATAAAGCACAATGATGCTTGATGTCGGAAGGGGTGTTAAATTCACGTCTAAGGCCCCACAGAATGGTACATGTCGCGAGTAAAGTAGAACCATGGTATTTGTCATTGTGGGGTACTGATCAAAAGTAGCGAAGACTTACGGTGTTCCACACAGGATGGCACTACTCACAAGTATTGCAATTCGTAGAGGGAACGTAGACCTATGGTGTTTCGCACACAATGGCGCCACTCATAGCCAACGCAAACCGGTAAGGTTACTCACCTAGGTGTACTAGTCACGGGCGCCGGTATTCCCGTGGTGTTCCTCACATAGTGGGTACCAATCACAGGCAACGCTGACCCACGGTGCCGCTCATATAGCGGTACAACTCACAGGCTACGCCCAGACCCGCGGTGTTGCTCACATGGGTACGACGCACGGGTACTTGAATCCACCAGGCCAGGCTTTTTACTGCAACTAATCACAAACCTATTTCGTACCAATTTAGTGATACTACTCGCAAGTACATGCAACTCATGGTGTTCCCCGCATGATGGTACGAATCAAGAGTAGTTTCATGGTTCTAATTCAATCATCCCTTGGTCGCCCCTTGTAGTCGCCTCTTACGACAGGCAGGGGATGTCGCGGGTGTATTCTGCATGTGCGTCCCCCACCCACAGGGGGTAACGATAAAATGGAAATTTATTTTTCATTTTGTGATCAATGTGCGCGTTGTGAACAGTTTCATTATTTATGATATAAGTAACAGACCAGCTCTCACAGCACATGGAAACAGTCAGCTGAACTTCTAGTGCAACTTGGTGCAACAGCTGATCGGGTACTTCACGTCCCGCGAACGTACGGGCAGGAAAAGAAGTTTACCCATCGGCTGCCAATCTACTAAATTATTTCATTCTCTTGTGAAGATACCTGTTCGTGCCAAAATGTGTGCTTTGCGTTTACAAATGAAAAAATAGGGCAGGTTCTGGGAGAGGCAAACAACATTCAAACGTAAGCACAGTGCGATCTACCACTGTGCAGGACGGGGTGCTTTTCGGAATACTATCAGGAGATGTAGATATTGAAAATTAGGGTAAGTACACATTTATATGCACTAATCATTTACGAACGAAATGCAAAATAAATTAAAATTATATCCTTTTATACGTTTGACTTCTAGTTATTTCATTTTAAAGGGTGGTATTTATGCTGCTCTGACTATTGGGATTTTTAAGAAGTCTTGTCAGAAAAACGGTAATTACGGCCGGGCATCCGCCTTTAAATGGGAAACGGCAAAGGGCTAATCAACCTCAAAATTTTGTTAATATAATATGCTTGTGTTTTAAATTTGGTAGTGAAAAGTGGTAAATTGTAGAAATTCCAGATTTCAGTCATGACTCCCTTTAATTTACAGAGACAGCTATGTCTAATGCGTGAGACAAAATGGCGGGGTAGAACATGTACAATAAGAAGAACACGCTCATTTTACATGCAGTGACCACGTGGACACGGTCATGTTCGATATCAGGCTCTCTCGTTAACTCAAGTTCTTAAACATACTATGCGTAAGAATTTTTACGCGATCGATAAGATGCTGTGCTAGGAAGTTGTGTGCTTTTATTTCATCGTAACAGGAACATTGATAGTCGATGTTCAAGACTTTAAAATGAACGGGGGGCAAATTGGTGTTCAAAGAGGTAGCTGTGTTATATTGCACTGTATTGCGGGCACCAAAAGTTGGTAGTTTAGTATTTAGCCACACCTCCCCTTACTGTCTGAAAACAGATGAAGATAAAAAGCAGACGCAATAGATAAAAAGTATCTGAGACTGCAGTGGAAAGGTATTCCTTATCACTTTCTAGCTGCGATCATGAACGCTCATTTGTTAGGACCAGATCTACTGTTTGTGAAGGGCTGTGAAAAGAAGGAATTGTTACGCGAGTATCTACCGTAAACATGTGAAACGCTGTACGTACCCGTTGTTTTTGTGTTAATTATTTTATATTTATTTTATACATACGTTTTATTTCATTTAATAATAACTATGACATAAGATAGTCCTTTTCTATAGCAAACACAAGTCTTGCAAGCCATTCTGTACGCTTGAAAGCAGCGGCTTACCCTAAGATGGTCTAGCATTTCCATGCCTGCATGTGATATGGCTAAGATGACTTCCCCGCTTGCTACTGCAAACTCTTCACCCATTGCCTGCCCCTCTCGCTTCCTGAAGCCACTCACACGCCTGCTGACTATACGCTTTTACAACAGGAATAGACTGGCTGGATTTTGGCTCTGGAATGCTGCTGAGTTATTTTGTTAGTGTTTCTGAGCGTTTGAAGTTTCTTTGGAAAGTGTTGTAGAATGTATGTTTTTATGTCATAACAATGAGTGACATACTTGAAACAATATATTTGTAAACATATTACGGTCAAACCCCATATCAAATTATACTCGTGCTTACAAAGAACGACGTGAATTGAAACCGAAACGACCTACTCCAAAATTAAGTATTAAGGAGATTAAAAAAAAAACAAAGACGCTAATTCCATTCTTAGCGGAATAAGAGGTATTGTTACGTTTGTATCATATTTGGTGAAGATTGGTACACACAGGGCATATCCGATTTAAGTAATTTTATTTTTAAAAAAGCAATCAAACATCAAGAATCAAAGGTACATTAGTTAAATAAAGACCAATTTCAGCTTCTCGGAAGACATCGGATTGACCATGTTTCTTTCTTTCAGAAGCTGCACATATTCGGGCATTGAAGCATAACGAACAGATAGCATCAAATGGTTTCTTGGATGTATAATTTAAGCAATCACATATGTCTACAAACAAGAATTACCATTACGTGACTACCGAGAAGATAACGAATCAAATAGCAGGGGCTGTTACTTTATAACCTTTATAGTGACTTGCTCAGAATGGATAGGTTATATGAGACCATTTACAGTCTGCATTGACATTCAAAGGGATTTCAGCAGACATTCAAAACTGACTTACTGAAGTCATAACGTATGTTGCTAGGGTAAAATTAAGTCAGAAATTCAGAATGTTATTTTGATTCAATCCAAGCCAAGGAGAACTTACACATGAAGCATAATTTCCAGGTACTGCGTCAAGATAGGATTGAAGAAAGGTTCATAGGTTTTAAGGAAGTCTCAAGTGATAAATGCGGCGTAGGTTTGGCAGGTATCATACGTATGGTTTTGGAAGTGTGGAATATAGATAAAAATAAAATTATAAGCCAAATCTATGATGGTTGCTGGGAAATGGCAGGCCAAGAATAGGTGTGCAAAATATTGCAAAACAGTTTTGCCCTCACGGAATCTTTATTAACTGCTGCGCACACCATTTGAATCTAGCGCATTTTAAACAATAAAACAAGCACGTTTGTTTATTTCTGATTTAACGGCATTTCATATTTTTTGAGCAAACAGTTCAAATGCACTCTATTGCTAATCTGAAAGTGCTGCAGGCCTGCACTACAAGATCGACTTTTCACTCAAGGTCCATCACAACTATAACTAAATATTTCAATGAGTTTTTCAAGTTTCTAATGCAATAATCGACGACAATAATTCTCACTGGGTCTATAAATCGTGCAGGGGGACTGATTAAGTACATGGATGACACAAATTTTGTGTACCAGTTGTGCGTTTACGAGGCATGCTTTGTTTACACTGACCCTCTGTTTAGAGTTCTGCAATTACTAGTTAATGTAATTGCTTGCCATAGTGAAATACAACTCACTATTGCAAATGTACAAAACGTAAGACACGAGGCTTTCATTGAAGAGTGTGTGCAAAAATAGTGTCCAACTGAATGGGAATGTAGGCCTACGTGACTCTTGAAATGCTAGGTTAAAGGCGCTGACATACGAAATAATCGACTGCCAAGTTGTTGAAATAAAATCCAGATTTGAAGAATTTACACAGCTCCAGTTTGTAGAATTAGTGAATGAAAACAAATATTACGGAACATAATAAAGCAGTACCCTGGTAATTTTAATTCAGACTAGCTTGAAAATGAGCTCTTCAATATTTACGCAGATAAGCAGAAGCATTTATCACTACCAAACATGCTCAAGTGTGTGTACCTTAGCTCTAGGGAAAGCATATTTTGTAAAACGGTCCTCCGATACCGCCTTTTATTGAGAAGGTCACTGAAACGTTCGCAAACGAACTGAACCGACTGATGGATTTGGAGTATAAGCCAGTTTAGGTAAGTTTTACAAAGTTATAATATAACGGTAATTATAACATTGTTACTTACTTATTTCTTTGTGTATCTTTTAACTTAATTTAGAGGAGCCCTATTCGATAAAGTACACAGGTGTCCGTCTCCACGTTTTATTCTTGGCACTAGAGTATTTTAACTAGGCCTATAGGTAATGTGCATCATTACAAACTCTTCTCAAGGAGCATAGTGTAGAAACGATTAAACTCTTTATGCTATGTGTTTATAATCTTTGATTGGTTGTATCGCAATGCATGTCGGAAGGTGAGCCGCATAAGTAAATTGCAGTGTTCAAATATATTTTATTTTAGAGTGGAAGACACATTTGTCCAGTGAAGGTAGCTTGTCATTTCTATCTGACTGAGTGTGTGACTTCCCTTCTCGGAGAACAATCATCAAATGAGAAATGCAACCAAGCAAGCAAAGGGCGCCAATCTTTAAGTTGAGGACTTAAAGATAAAATTTATAATCAAGCTTGGACAGACTCTTATCACAGGGGTGAGGTGATAGTGCACTAATCATTAAGCAGGAGAATTAGAAATTAAAAGGCTAATTAAGGCAAATTGATTAAAGTAAACTAGAAAAATACTATTTATTATATTTAATATAAATGACGACGGTTTAACGAGAACTGAATTTAAAATAGAAAATGAATTTAATAAAAAATTGAATGACTCTACTTCGCGAAAACTTGCAATATCTTTAACTCGCTTGCTCACCATGTCGTCTTGTTCTGCTGGTCCTTGGAAAGCTTCCCTCCTTGTAGCGGGAACATCACCGTTCGTCTTTGAGATCTCTTCATCTGCAGCTCAGTACCATTCCTGCCTTGCCAATTGCACCCACCACTAATTGGAAGATGACTTCAAAACTAACACTCCCTATTATGCTCTATCCCATATATTGGAGATAAGCCCTATGTCACAGTTAGAAGAACCACCTTGGGTTATATGGAGAGGATACTCAATTAAGAATCCTTCCAACTTTACTGATAATGTTCTCTGAAGTTTCATTTCTATCTAGATTAAAACTATCTATTGACTTAGACTGGTTCAAACCGGTCTTATAGCCGTGCTGTACGTACTTCCTGATAAGAGTGGCTATACACCCCTCATTCAGAATTTCTAAGTATCGAGACGAAGAATCAAGTAGAAAATCAAGTAGAAGCCTCGTAGAAGATCGTAGAATAATGTAGAGAGACTCGCAGAAGCGAATAAGACGTTGTAGAGAGCCCCTCCAGGAGCTCCAACACGCCCTCTTATAACCTTCTCTCGCGCTAATTACAGGCCGCTACACGTGGTCCAATCAGATGACACTTCTCTCCCCACTCTAGATTTTAGAGTAGATGGGTCCCACACAAGATATCAACTGTTCTTCTATTCGTCCTTTCAATCAGTATCCATGGCAACATGACGCTCCTTTGAAAATATAGGCGGTGAACAGTTCGAATCATTCTGGTCGAAATACGGTAGCTTACGTTAGGACGCGTGAACACGTGCTCGCTTTTCCCAGAACTTGGTGTCTAAATTTGTCCTCCCTTCCTCCTCGGTGATGTGGCAAGATAACTGAAATCTACTGCAAGTTAATTTTAACCAACTGTCGCAAGAATCTAAGTGAATATTAGGATATTCAGCCCTCGTTTATAAGTCGTAGTTACAAAGTAATGAAATGATAGTGAGCAAATGATTAAACATGAATTATAATACAATTACATACCAAATAAATATCATGACGTTAAATTCCTGAATTAATTACACATAATAAAATTAACATAATTACACTGTAACGTCTGGAACGTTACATACGCCCCCATGAGTTCTTAACAAATATTACATGAGTTGAGAACTCACACACTTACTCCCACATTGACTTGAAATACCTCTATTACCTGCCCATAACGAGCGACATTATTTTCATACACTTAATTATATCTCACTCTTTCCATATCTCTCTTAGACTGCTTCCCATTGCGACTGTCTGTTATTTCAGTTCATCTTGAGGTTTAGATGCTAAATTATGCCCATCATGAGCAACTTTCCATTTTTGTAAAAAAAAACAAGATTATTCTAGAGAATATAACATAATATATATACAATTCAGATTACAAACTCTGCCGAGTGTCTATCTGTCCTTTTTTTACTCCCCATCTTTCCGTCATTCTTTGCTAGATAGCAGTAACACGTTCTCTTCCAATCTTTTACATTAAAAAAATGGAAAACATATGATACAAACAATTTACACTTTTATCACTCTTTCGAATGTTTCAGCCTTATCTTGAAGCATGATGTAAGACACTTCACACAAATACACACGTGATTTAAGCTCACGGTAAAATTATTGCAAGTTAGAAATGCACATACGGGAAAATTAATTATTTGCCGTCGTCAGCTTTAATTAGCCTTATGTAACATCTCAGAAAACAAATATATATAAAATTTCATGGCCTCACATACGGAAAACAGATGATCGATCGTCAACGAGCAAGCGTAAATCTACCGTCACACAAACACCTCCCTTGTTTACAAACACAACAAGGAAATACCACCACAATTGAGACGTAAACACATACCGCTCGTAGTCTGACATAACAAGTAGCAACTTCCCCGAGTTACTGACCTATATCTCACAATCCGGTTCAGCCACCTCACACGACAGGTATCTCCTTAAACTACTAATGTTGTACGAACCATTCATTACGCTCTCGCCATCCGCTAACTTGTAAGCACAGGGTCCTAGTTTTCTATGTACTTTATAAGGGCCTTGATATAAAAGAAAAAATTTCTTTGTTACCTTATCCTCACTATTTGACAACATTGGAACTCTCACCAAAACCATATCACCTACCTCAAAGTTATCCAGTACCTTACGTTTCTGTTGCCTTTTACGTTTATCTCCAGATTTAATCAGGTTCTCCCGTGCCAGTCGGACGTAAAATTCAGCATTACGAGGGGGTTCCTCAGGCAAACCTAATGCTCTCACTAGTTCATTCTGAGGCTTACAACCAAAATGAACTTGTGACGGCGTCAATCTCGTGCTTTCATGTTGAACTGCATTGATCCATGTCTCTATGCGGGATAAATGAGCCACCCAGGCTGTATGCTTATCGAACACTAAGCATCTAAACATGCGAGATAACTCTTTCATAACGCGCTCACACATATTACCCTGAGGGTATCTAATAGATGAATGAACCTGTGTAATACCTAGCTCTCTAATTATGGACTTCCATTTTCTCGAAATAAATTGCGGTCCACTGTCTGATAATATTCTAAGAGGAGTACCTAATTCAGGTATATACTTCTCTTTGATTATACGACTACAAGATTTTCCAGTGGCTTTTCTCATACCGTATAATCTGACCAATTTCGAGAAGGCATCAATAATGACTAAAATATATTGGAAGCCGAACTGTCCCTTAACCACAGGTCCAAATAAATCAGTACACACCAAGTCACCAGGTCTTTCTGAGATTACTGCCTGACGAGGTCCTTCTAAATAGCGGTTAGGAACTTTGCTACGCTGACACAGATCGCAAGTGGAAAGAATTTTTCTTATATCTCTTCCCATCTTGTCCCATATAAAATTCTGTCGGATCTCATACAGAACTTTATTAGCTCCAAAATGTCCTAATTCCTTGTGGATAAACCAAATCAATTCCACACGTAGCGCTTTGGGTACACAGATCCCCCAGAGATCCTCGCCACATTTCCTGGCTAGAAACCCGTTAACCAGTTTGTACGTGTGCCTACCATGCGACACCGTGAGCTGCTCTCCTCCCTGAAGTACAGACAAAGGTTCCCGACATTCTTCGTCTACCGACTGTTCAACCAATAGGTTACGTAGTCTATTTAGAGCAGTTTCATTTTCCTTAGACAGACATGTACATATAATAATGCCCTCACGTGGCTCTAGAAGGCTACCTTCTTCGCACAACTTCGGATCACGTGACAATAAATCAGCAAGGACATTATTCTTTCCCTTAACGTGAGTTACCTTAAAATCATACTCTTGTAGGGCGAGTATCCATCTACTAATTCTGTTAGATGATAATTTACACTTGGATACAAAAGAAAGAGCATGGTGATCCGTCCTAATTTCAAATTCGGTACCTAAAACATACATCCTAAATTTACTGAGGGAGTATACGATAGCTAGGAATTCTAGTTCCGTTATAGTATAACGCTTTTCAGCAGCACTTAAACCTCTGGAAGCTAAAGACACAATCCCTAAATTACCATCATCATCTACTTGACATAATGCACCAGCGATACCACAGTGAGATGCGTCCGTCAGCAACACATACTTCCTATCGGGCATGGGGTATCTCAAAACAACCGCCTGCCTGAATCCTTCTTTTAATTTTAGGAACGCTCTATCATGATCTTGTGTCCATTCCCACTTACTGCCAGCTTTCAATAGTTCTCTAAATGGCTCTAGTAAGTTACCAAATCTCACTACAAATCGTCTGAAAAAATTACATACACCAATATACGATCTGAGCTCCTTAATATTTCTAGGTGTCGTAGTATTCAATATTTTTTCAATTCTTGTGCTCTCAGGCGTCACTCCCATTGCCGATACACGGTGCCCCAAAAAAGTCACCTCTCGTCTACTGAAAACACATTTGTCAAGTTTCAGAGTAAAACCAGCATACTCTACTTTAGAAAAAACCCTCTCCAAGTGGTCCAAGTGCTCTTCAAAGGTACTAGATCCTATAACCAAATCATCGATATAAATAGTAGCATAATCTCCAGTATCATCTCCCAAGGCAATACTAAGTGCGCGAATAAGAGCTGCCGAACTCGTACGGGTCCCAAAAGGAACACGCCTAAATTGGTACAAACTATGCTTATAGCTGAAAGCAGTAAGAGGCCTGTCTTCTGATCTCAAAGGTATCTGCCAAAAACTACTCCTAAGATCTAACGTAGAAAACCAAATCTTACCCTGAAAATTCTGTATCAACTCTTCAATGGTTTGTGATCTCAACTGATCAGCACCAATACGTCGGTTCATCTCCCTGCCATCAATACACAAACGTATTGATCCATCAGACTTAGGCACAACAATTAAGGGATTAACATATTGACTGTTTGATAATTCAATCACATCGTCTGCTAACATAGCTTGAATTTGATCCTCTACGGCTTTTGCATATTTGTGTGGTATCGGATATCGCGGTCCGCTGAATGGAGTCTTATCCAGCACAGAAAAAGAATGTTCATACAGATGGGTAACACCAGGTTTCTCGGAGAAAATCTCCACGTGTTCACATAACACTTCAAATAACTTGTCCTTCTGGACTTCATTCAACTCATTTCTACTTACGGCTTCTTTCAAGCCACATATTTTATCCTCATGAATCCACAACTGACACAACTTCAGGCCCTCTCTAGCCTCTTCATTTACTTTAGAAACCTCTTTCATTCTCCACACTGTACTAACTTCCGTTTTCCTCTGAATTTCCTCCTCAAACTTGACCTTAATATCCTCATTATTCCACCTCAAATTTAGCACTAGATCATTGTATTTTAACTGAGCCAATTTTAACGTTAACCAGTCAGATCCCAAGATAAGATCAAATATCAAATGCGGAATTACCAAACATATCTGAACGCTAATAAAATTATTAATACAGATCGGGACAGCTACTTGTTTACAAATTTGCTTAGACCTCTTTCCAACAGCCGTAATGATGAAAGTAGACTTAACAGGCATTTCCTCCAACTGAATACCCTGTTTCACTAATGACTCATACCACTGAGAACTAATACATGATATTTGGCTACCAGAATCAATTAAAACTTTAACCCACGCCCCCCAAACTTTCAATTTAACAACGGGATTGACTACTTTATTACTTGACTCTCCATTATTCTGCTCGGGTTCATACAACAAATCGTCTCTAACATCGAGGTCATATGGTAACACTTTCATGGCAAGACACTTCGCTACCTCCGTACTAGGCTGGAATTCTGACCTAACATTACAGCCTCTCGTTAGTTTAAAGGTTCCCTTTGTGTATTGACGTTGGACTCATTAGTACATTGCTCTGGCCTCCGTTGGGAATTTCCTGTCCTATATTCAGATGCTCCTCTCCTGCTGTTCTGCTGAGGTCTGAACTGATTGCGAGCTTCGTAATTCTGTGTACTACCGTTATGTCTCATTCCGTTGTGATGACTAAAGTTCTGAATATTCTCCGTTCTACTCCTAAGGTTACCTAACGCATCAAAACTGCCTAGTAGGTTCTCCATCTCCTGAATAGTTCCAACTTTTTGCATACAGGCCGCTTCTCTCACCCTGTCCGGAAAATGTCTCAAAAGTAGTCTTACTACATCAGACCCTTCGGTTATACCATCTAAGTTCTGACAAATCATGACATGTGCCAGGAAGTACTCGGTCATAGTAACTCCCTCATGCTGTTTGTACCTCCCAAATACCACCCTTTCTCTCTCCCTAGCTTGTATCGCTTCATTCCAGAATTTCTCTCTAAATTTATTTCTGAATTCTTTCAGGTTCGTCATCGTCTGCCTATATACCATGAACCAAGACCGAGTTTCTCCTACAAAAGCATGGTCAATATTTTCCATAACGTCTTCCCAGTCCATAGACCCTTCCTCTAGACGCTTTTCAAACCGTTTCTCTATCATCTTAAGGAAATCTAGCGGGTTTGTTTGTTTCCCATTAAATTTAGGTAGTTCAATTTCCCTAATGTAGCTATTTCCTAGACATTGCCTTCCCGTGAAAACCTGTTTATCCTTTGCCACCTGTTTTAACTGATTTTCTGCTTTCTCCATCCGGCCTTCTACATCTCTGTCTCTCCTATCAATTTCTCTCTCCAAATTAACCTGCTTCTCTTTCAATGTCCTAATTTCAATCTTATTCTCTTCAGCTATCGCAAACCTTTCTTCACTTGCCCGGGTCTCATCTTCTATTCTAAGCTTTACCGTGTCAATCTCTTGTTGGACGTGGTCTTTAAATACCCGTATTTCCCCTCTTTGAGTCTCAACTCTCTTATCAATACTAGTGACCTGCCTCATTACTTCCTCCCTAGTAGAGTTGTTTTCCTTCCCCATTAATTCCAGGAATTCACTTCTCTGTTCCGCAAACTTTTCTTCTACCTTTTTCCCTTGCCGTACATATTTACTTTCCTGGTCCTCTAATCGCTTATTAAAATGTTCATTTTTTAACACCAGATCGCGTAACTGCCTACTGTGTTCGTCCATTCTCCGATTCGCTTCCTCCTTATTTTCCCTCATCTCCCTACTTAATTCAGCTTTAGTTTGCTCTAACTGTTCTTTAAGTTCATATTTAATACTCTCAATTTTAGTGTTATTTTGTTCTACATCTGTTTTAATTTGTTCCAATTCACTTTTAAGCTCAGATTTAGTGTCCTCTATCTTACTTAACATTAACTGCATCATTCCCATTAACTGATCATTATTATTACTTTCATTGTTAGTGTTTACTTCCGCTTCGCCCCCCATCCTACTATCATCTGACTCCATACTGACTTCTTTCTGCTTGCCTTCACTCTCCATACTACTTACACTTCTATCTTCAATTTCCTCTACAAGACTACACAACTCTTCCTCTGAACTCACTACGTTATTGCCTTTTATCGCTCGTCCACTGCGCAACATCCTCTCCTCTTTCGTCTGATCAGCCATGACCCTTCCCACAATCAAACACTCTTAATGAAACGTGGATATCCAAATTTTGCCCATAATACGAATTCTGATATTGTTACTGTTATTAACTGCTCCGTACTTAATGATTTTCTCGCCACACGTTGGAGCGGCATTTATGTGACTTCCCTTCTCGGAGAACAATCATCAAATGAGAAATGCAACCAAGCAAGCAAAGGGCGCCAATCTTTAAGTTGAGGACTTAAAGATAAAATTTATAATCAAGCTTGGACAGACTCTTATCACAGGGGTGAGGTGATAGTGCACTAATCATTAAGCAGGAGAATTAGAAATTAAAAGGCTAATTAAGGCAAATTGATTAAAGTAAACTAGAAAAATACTATTTATTATATTTAATATAAATGACGACGGTTTAACGAGAACTGAATTTAAAATAGAAAATGAATTTAATAAAAAATTGAATGACTCTACTTCGCGAAAACTTGCAATATCTTTAACTCGCTTGCTCACCATGTCGTCTTGTTCTGCTGGTCCTTGGAAAGCTTCCCTCCTTGTAGCGGGAACATCACCGTTCGTCTTTGAGATCTCTTCATCTGCAGCTCAGTACCATTCCTGCCTTGCCAATTGCACCCACCACTAATTGGAAGATGACTTCAAAACTAACACTCCCTATTATGCTCTATCCCATATATTGGAGATAAGCCCTATGTCACAGTTAGAAGAACCACCTTGGGTTATATGGAGAGGATACTCAATTAAGAATCCTTCCAACTTTACTGATAATGTTCTCTGAAGTTTCATTTCTATCTAGATTAAAACTATCTATTGACTTAGACTGGTTCAAACCGGTCTTATAGCCGTGCTGTACGTACTTCCTGATAAGAGTGGCTATACACCCCTCATTCAGAATTTCTAAGTATCGAGACGAAGAATCAAGTAGAAAATCAAGTAGAAGCCTCGTAGAAGATCGTAGAATAATGTAGAGAGACTCGCAGAAGCGAATAAGACGTTGTAGAGAGCCCCTCCAGGAGCTCCAACACGCCCTCTTATAACCTTCTCTCGCGCTAATTACAGGCCGCTACACGTGGTCCAATCAGATGACACTTCTCTCCCCACTCTAGATTTTAGAGTAGATGGGTCCCACACAAGATATCAACTGTTCTTCTATTCGTCCTTTCAATCAGTATCCATGGCAACATGACGCTCCTTTGAAAATATAGGCGGTGAACAGTTCGAATCATTCTGGTCGAAATACGGTAGCTTACGTTAGGACGCGTGAACACGTGCTCGCTTTTCCCAGAACTTGGTGTCTAAATTTGTCCTCCCTTCCTCCTCGGTGATGTGGCAAGATAACTGAAATCTACTGCAAGTTAATTTTAACCAACTGTCGCAAGAATCTAAGTGAATATTAGGATATTCAGCCCTCGTTTATAAGTCGTAGTTACAAAGTAATGAAATGATAGTGAGCAAATGATTAAACATGAATTATAATACAATTACATACCAAATAAATATCATGACGTTAAATTCCTGAATTAATTACACATAATAAAATTAACATAATTACACTGTAACGTCTGGAACGTTACATACGCCCCCATGAGTTCTTAACAAATATTACATGAGTTGAGAACTCACACACTTACTCCCACATTGACTTGAAATACCTCTATTACCTGCCCATAACGAGCGACATTATTTTCATACACTTAATTATATCTCACTCTTTCCATATCTCTCTTAGACTGCTTCCCATTGCGACTGTCTGTTATTTCAGTTCATCTTGAGGTTTAGATGCTAAATTATGCCCATCATGAGCAACTTTCCATTTTTGTAAAAAAAAACAAGATTATTCTAGAGAATATAACATAATATATATACAATTCAGATTACAAACTCTGCCGAGTGTCTATCTGTCCTTTTTTTACTCCCCATCTTTCCGTCATTCTTTGCTAGATAGCAGTAACACGTTCTCTTCCAATCTTTTACATTAAAAAAATGGAAAACATATGATACAAACAATTTACACTTTTATCACTCTTTCGAATGTTTCAGCCTTATCTTGAAGCATGATGTAAGACACTTCACACAAATACACACGTGATTTAAGCTCACGGTAAAATTATTGCAAGTTAGAAATGCACATACGGGAAAATTAATTATTTGCCGTCGTCAGCTTTAATTAGCCTTATGTAACATCTCAGAAAACAAATATATATAAAATTTCATGGCCTCACATACGGAAAACAGATGATCGATCGTCAACGAGCAAGCGTAAATCTACCGTCACACAAACACCTCCCTTGTTTACAAACACAACAAGGAAATACCACCACAATTGAGACGTAAACACATACCGCTCGTAGTCTGACATAACAAGTAGCAACTTCCCCGAGTTACTGACCTATATCTCACAATCCGGTTCAGCCACCTCACACGACAGGTATCTCCTTAAACTACTAATGTTGTACGAACCATTCATTACGCTCTCGCCATCCGCTAACTTGTAAGCACAGGGTCCTAGTTTTCTATGTACTTTATAAGGGCCTTGATATAAAAGAAAAAATTTCTTTGTTACCTTATCCTCACTATTTGACAACATTGGAACTCTCACCAAAACCATATCACCTACCTCAAAGTTATCCAGTACCTTACGTTTCTGTTGCCTTTTACGTTTATCTCCAGATTTAATCAGGTTCTCCCGTGCCAGTCGGACGTAAAATTCAGCATTACGAGGGGGTTCCTCAGGCAAACCTAATGCTCTCACTAGTTCATTCTGAGGCTTACAACCAAAATGAACTTGTGACGGCGTCAATCTCGTGCTTTCATGTTGAACTGCATTGATCCATGTCTCTATGCGGGATAAATGAGCCACCCAGGCTGTATGCTTATCGAACACTAAGCATCTAAACATGCGAGATAACTCTTTCATAACGCGCTCACACATATTACCCTGAGGGTATCTAATAGATGAATGAACCTGTGTAATACCTAGCTCTCTAATTATGGACTTCCATTTTCTCGAAATAAATTGCGGTCCACTGTCTGATAATATTCTAAGAGGAGTACCTAATTCAGGTATATACTTCTCTTTGATTATACGACTACAAGATTTTCCAGTGGCTTTTCTCATACCGTATAATCTGACCAATTTCGAGAAGGCATCAATAATGACTAAAATATATTGGAAGCCGAACTGTCCCTTAACCACAGGTCCAAATAAATCAGTACACACCAAGTCACCAGGTCTTTCTGAGATTACTGCCTGACGAGGTCCTTCTAAATAGCGGTTAGGAACTTTGCTACGCTGACACAGATCGCAAGTGGAAAGAATTTTTCTTATATCTCTTCCCATCTTGTCCCATATAAAATTCTGTCGGATCTCATACAGAACTTTATTAGCTCCAAAATGTCCTAATTCCTTGTGGATAAACCAAATCAATTCCACACGTAGCGCTTTGGGTACACAGATCCCCCAGAGATCCTCGCCACATTTCCTGGCTAGAAACCCGTTAACCAGTTTGTACGTGTGCCTACCATGCGACACCGTGAGCTGCTCTCCTCCCTGAAGTACAGACAAAGGTTCCCGACATTCTTCGTCTACCGACTGTTCAACCAATAGGTTACGTAGTCTATTTAGAGCAGTTTCATTTTCCTTAGACAGACATGTACATATAATAATGCCCTCACGTGGCTCTAGAAGGCTACCTTCTTCGCACAACTTCGGATCACGTGACAATAAATCAGCAAGGACATTATTCTTTCCCTTAACGTGAGTTACCTTAAAATCATACTCTTGTAGGGCGAGTATCCATCTACTAATTCTGTTAGATGATAATTTACACTTGGATACAAAAGAAAGAGCATGGTGATCCGTCCTAATTTCAAATTCGGTACCTAAAACATACATCCTAAATTTACTGAGGGAGTATACGATAGCTAGGAATTCTAGTTCCGTTATAGTATAACGCTTTTCAGCAGCACTTAAACCTCTGGAAGCTAAAGACACAATCCCTAAATTACCATCATCATCTACTTGACATAATGCACCAGCGATACCACAGTGAGATGCGTCCGTCAGCAACACATACTTCCTATCGGGCATGGGGTATCTCAAAACAACCGCCTGCCTGAATCCTTCTTTTAATTTTAGGAAAGCTCTATCATGATCTTGTGTCCATTCCCACTTACTGCCAGCTTTCAATAGTTCTCTAAATGGCTCTAGTAAGTTACCAAATCTCACTACAAATCGTCTGAAAAAATTACATACACCAATATACGATCTGAGCTCCTTAATATTTCTAGGTGTCGTAGTATTCAATATTTTTTCAATTCTTGTGCTCTCAGGCGTCACTCCCATTGCCGATACACGGTGCCCCAAAAAAGTCACCTCTCGTCTACTGAAAACACATTTGTCAAGTTTCAGAGTAAAACCAGCATACTCTACTTTAGAAAAAACCCTCTCCAAGTGGTCCAAGTGCTCTTCAAAGGTACTAGATCCTATAACCAAATCATCGATATAAATAGTAGCATAATCTCCAGTATCATCTCCCAAGGCAATACTAAGTGCGCGAATAAGAGCTGCCGAACTCGTACGGGTCCCAAAAGGAACACGCCTAAATTGGTACAAACTATGCTTATAGCTGAAAGCAGTAAGAGGCCTGTCTTCTGATCTCAAAGGTATCTGCCAAAAACTACTCCTAAGATCTAACGTAGAAAACCAAATCTTACCCTGAAAATTCTGTATCAACTCTTCAATGGTTTGTGATCTCAACTGATCAGCACCAATACGTCGGTTCATCTCCCTGCCATCAATACACAAACGTATTGATCCATCAGACTTAGGCACAACAATTAAGGGATTAACATATTGACTGTTTGATAATTCAATCACATCGTCTGCTAACATAGCTTGAATTTGATCCTCTACGGCTTTTGCATATTTGTGTGGTATCGGATATCGCGGTCCGCTGAATGGAGTCTTATCCAGCACAGAAAAAGAATGTTCATACAGATGGGTAACACCAGGTTTCTCGGAGAAAATCTCCACGTGTTCACATAACACTTCAAATAACTTGTCCTTCTGGACTTCATTCAACTCATTTCTACTTACGGCTTCTTTCAAGCCACATATTTTATCCTCATGAATCCACAACTGACACAACTTCAGGCCCTCTCTAGCCTCTTCATTTACTTTAGAAACCTCTTTCATTCTCCACACTGTACTAACTTCCGTTTTCCTCTGAATTTCCTCCTCAAACTTGACCTTAATATCCTCATTATTCCACCTCAAATTTAGCACTAGATCATTGTATTTTAACTGAGCCAATTTTAACGTTAACCAGTCAGATCCCAAGATAAGATCAAATATCAAATGCGGAATTACCAAACATATCTGAACGCTAATAAAATTATTAATACAGATCGGGACAGCTACTTGTTTACAAATTTGCTTAGACCTCTTTCCAACAGCCGTAATGATGAAAGTAGACTTAACAGGCATTTCCTCCAACTGAATACCCTGTTTCACTAATGACTCATACCACTGAGAACTAATACATGATATTTGGCTACCAGAATCAATTAAAACTTTAACCCACGCCCCCCAAACTTTCAATTTAACAACGGGATTGACTACTTTATTACTTGACTCTCCATTATTCTGCTCGGGTTCATACAACAAATCGTCTCTAACATCGAGGTCATATGGTAACACTTTCATGGCAAGACACTTCGCTACCTCCGTACTAGGCTGGAATTCTGACCTAACATTACAGCCTCTCGTTAGTTTAAAGGTTCCCTTTGTGTATTGACGTTGGACTCATTAGTACATTGCTCTGGCCTCCGTTGGGAATTTCCTGTCCTATATTCAGATGCTCCTCTCCTGCTGTTCTGCTGAGGTCTGAACTGATTGCGAGCTTCGTAATTCTGTGTACTACCGTTATGTCTCATTCCGTTGTGATGACTAAAGTTCTGAATATTCTCCGTTCTACTCCTAAGGTTACCTAACGCATCAAAACTGCCTAGTAGGTTCTCCATCTCCTGAATAGTTCCAACTTTTTGCATACAGGCCGCTTCTCTCACCCTGTCCGGAAAATGTCTCAAAAGTAGTCTTACTACATCAGACCCTTCGGTTATACCATCTAAGTTCTGACAAATCATGACATGTGCCAGGAAGTACTCGGTCATAGTAACTCCCTCATGCTGTTTGTACCTCCCAAATACCACCCTTTCTCTCTCCCTAGCTTGTATCGCTTCATTCCAGAATTTCTCTCTAAATTTATTTCTGAATTCTTTCAGGTTCGTCATCGTCTGCCTATATACCATGAACCAAGACCGAGTTTCTCCTACAAAAGCATGGTCAATATTTTCCATAACGTCTTCCCAGTCCATAGACCCTTCCTCTAGACGCTTTTCAAACCGTTTCTCTATCATCTTAAGGAAATCTAGCGGGTTTGTTTGTTTCCCATTAAATTTAGGTAGTTCAATTTCCCTAATGTAGCTATTTCCTAGACATTGCCTTCCCGTGAAAACCTGTTTATCCTTTGCCACCTGTTTTAACTGATTTTCTGCTTTCTCCATCCGGCCTTCTACATCTCTGTCTCTCCTATCAATTTCTCTCTCCAAATTAACCTGCTTCTCTTTCAATGTCCTAATTTCAATCTTATTCTCTTCAGCTATCGCAAACCTTTCTTCACTTGCCCGGGTCTCATCTTCTATTCTAAGCTTTACCGTGTCAATCTCTTGTTGGACGTGGTCTTTAAATACCCGTATTTCCCCTCTTTGAGTCTCAACTCTCTTATCAATACTAGTGACCTGCCTCATTACTTCCTCCCTAGTAGAGTTGTTTTCCTTCCCCATTAATTCCAGGAATTCACTTCTCTGTTCCGCAAACTTTTCTTCTACCTTTTTCCCTTGCCGTACATATTTACTTTCCTGGTCCTCTAATCGCTTATTAAAATGTTCATTTTTTAACACCAGATCGCGTAACTGCCTACTGTGTTCGTCCATTCTCCGATTCGCTTCCTCCTTATTTTCCCTCATCTCCCTACTTAATTCAGCTTTAGTTTGCTCTAACTGTTCTTTAAGTTCATATTTAATACTCTCAATTTTAGTGTTATTTTGTTCTACATCTGTTTTAATTTGTTCCAATTCACTTTTAAGCTCAGATTTAGTGTCCTCTATCTTACTTAACATTAACTGCATCATTCCCATTAACTGATCATTATTATTACTTTCATTGTTAGTGTTTACTTCCGCTTCGCCCCCCATCCTACTATCATCTGACTCCATACTGACTTCTTTCTGCTTGCCTTCACTCTCCATACTACTTACACTTCTATCTTCAATTTCCTCTACAAGACTACACAACTCTTCCTCTGAACTCACTACGTTATTGCCTTTTATCGCTCGTCCACTGCGCAACATCCTCTCCTCTTTCGTCTGATCAGCCATGACCCTTCCCACAATCAAACACTCTTAATGAAACGTGGATATCCAAATTTTGCCCATAATACGAATTCTGATATTGTTACTGTTATTAACTGCTCCGTACTTAATGATTTTCTCGCCACACGTTGGAGCGGCATTTATGTGACTTCCCTTCTCGGAGAACAATCATCAAATGAGAAATGCAACCAAGCAAGCAAAGGGCGCCAATCTTTAAGTTGAGGACTTAAAGATAAAATTTATAATCAAGCTTGGACAGACTCTTATCACAGGGGTGAGGTGATAGTGCACTAATCATTAAGCAGGAGAATTAGAAATTAAAAGGCTAATTAAGGCAAATTGATTAAAGTAAACTAGAAAAATACTATTTATTATATTTAATATAAATGACGACGGTTTAACGAGAACTGAATTTAAAATAGAAAATGAATTTAATAAAAAATTGAATGACTCTACTTCGCGAAAACTTGCAATATCTTTAACTCGCTTGCTCACCATGTCGTCTTGTTCTGCTGGTCCTTGGAAAGCTTCCCTCCTTGTAGCGGGAACATCACCGTTCGTCTTTGAGATCTCTTCATCTGCAGCTCAGTACCATTCCTGCCTTGCCAATTGCACCCACCACTAATTGGAAGATGACTTCAAAACTAACACTCCCTATTATGCTCTATCCCATATATTGGAGATAAGCCCTATGTCACAGTTAGAAGAACCACCTTGGGTTATATGGAGAGGATACTCAATTAAGAATCCTTCCAACTTTACTGATAATGTTCTCTGAAGTTTCATTTCTATCTAGATTAAAACTATCTATTGACTTAGACTGGTTCAAACCGGTCTTATAGCCGTGCTGTACGTACTTCCTGATAAGAGTGGCTATACACCCCTCATTCAGAATTTCTAAGTATCGAGACGAAGAATCAAGTAGAAAATCAAGTAGAAGCCTCGTAGAAGATCGTAGAATAATGTAGAGAGACTCGCAGAAGCGAATAAGACGTTGTAGAGAGCCCCTCCAGGAGCTCCAACACGCCCTCTTATAACCTTCTCTCGCGCTAATTACAGGCCGCTACACGTGGTCCAATCAGATGACACTTCTCTCCCCACTCTAGATTTTAGAGTAGATGGGTCCCACACAAGATATCAACTGTTCTTCTATTCGTCCTTTCAATCAGTATCCATGGCAACATGACGCTCCTTTGAAAATATAGGCGGTGAACAGTTCGAATCATTCTGGTCGAAATACGGTAGCTTACGTTAGGACGCGTGAACACGTGCTCGCTTTTCCCAGAACTTGGTGTCTAAATTTGTCCTCCCTTCCTCCTCGGTGATGTGGCAAGATAACTGAAATCTACTGCAAGTTAATTTTAACCAACTGTCGCAAGAATCTAAGTGAATATTAGGATATTCAGCCCTCGTTTATAAGTCGTAGTTACAAAGTAATGAAATGATAGTGAGCAAATGATTAAACATGAATTATAATACAATTACATACCAAATAAATATCATGACGTTAAATTCCTGAATTAATTACACATAATAAAATTAACATAATTACACTGTAACGTCTGGAACGTTACAAGTGTGACGCTATTTAAAAGGCGATCGTAAAGTTATATGTTTGCAATAAGAAACTAGACACTGTTACTGAAGGAGAGTTGAATGTATTACCATAATGTGGCCGCAAATGCTGTAGAAAAAAGAACTGGGAGGAAGTGCCTCGTGATTTGACGCGAGACCCAGTTCTGTCGGAGTTTTAAACGAGTTGTGTAAATCATCAACAAGTACGTCTATCTAGGACACCCTAATTGAGACAGTGTTGTACATATAAACAATTTATACTGGATCATGGACCTAAAACTATGGATTTGACTCCGTTTATGAACACTTATCATGGCTGCGAAAAGAGCGGATAAACCGACGCAGAGAAAGATGAAGAGACGTGTTGGGATAAATGTGAGGATGCATGCTGGGCATGGGCTCATTAATAAAGTGACCACCGAGCTCGATAGCTGCAGTCGCTTAAGTGCGGCCAGTATCCAGTAATCGGGAGATAGTGGGTTCGAGCCCCACTGTCGGCAGCCCTGAAAATGGTTTTCCGTGGTTTCCCATTTTCACACCAGGCAAATGCCGGGGCTGTACATTAATTAAGGCCACGGCCGCTTCCTTCCAATTCCTAGGCCTTTCCTATCCCATCGTCGCCGTAAGACATATCTGTGTCGGTGCGACGTAAAGCAACTAGCAAAAAAAATAAAAAATAAAAAATAAAGTGACCGATCTTCTTGCTTTTGAGCTTCATCTTCCTAGCTACCAGTATTGTGTACCTGGCACTCGACTCGATATTCGATTGGCGCGTGATGACTGTGGAATTAATATGTTGGATGTTGCATGCAAGGAGCATGACCTTGCTTACTATACAAGCAAATGTGACAACAAACCGGACGTGAGACGTGTGCTGATGAAAAAGTTTTTCGTAGGGTTATGCAGAGTTTGACATCTGCTAAAGCAACAGTTGCAGAAAAGATAGTAGCGCTTGTCGTTGATGGTGCAATCAAATGAAAACTGTTCGTAGGTGGAGGTATTAGAAGACGAAGGCAGTTATATATCTGTGTGAGAAAGGACAAAACAGACTCGCTTGGTTAAAAGAAGAAATTGGACACATGCTGAAATAAATACAATTTATGTAACATAATGCAGTTTTTGCTTAATTTCTTAAACTCTTTCTCTCTTTCCTAGCGTTTATCTCAAAGTATGGGGTCCACTGTTTTGCTACATCTCCTCCATTTCGTCCTATTGCTGACATATTCAGTTTTTAAACCAACGTCGTGCATGTCGGCCTTGATATTAGCAGTCCACCACGTTAAAAGCCTTCCACGTGGTCGCATTCCTCCCGGATCAACTTGGAGATATGTTTTAGCAACTGAGCCGTCCTGCCTTCACATAAAGTGACCGTACCAGCGGAGACGCGCTTCCCTCACTTTCTCCACAATTGGAGCGACACCAAGCCTTTGTCGAACATCTTCATTTCTTATGTGGTTACATCGAGTCAGTCCAAGAGTTCATCGAAGCATCTTCATTTCCATTGTATGAAAATTCTGCCCATGCTTTTTGTCCCGTGAAAAGCTGCTGGGCGTACCACGGACTTGTAAATTTTTGCCTTTATATGTTGAGGCATCTTTTTATCGCAGAGGACTCTGGTGACTTGTCTCCACTTGAGCCAAGCTGCATTTGAGCGCGCTCGGGAATGAGAAGTGGCGTTACATTTCGAAGTGACAACTGACCCTAAGTATTTAAAATGCATGGTTTTCTGCAAGTCTTGATTATTGATCCTTATGGTCCCGCTACTTACTTTAATCTTACTCTACTCCAAGTCCTAACTTAACTAGTAGTGATCATATTGACCAAATACTTTGATGCTTGATGCTTGTTTTAAGGGTCCTAACATAGCTGGTCATCGGCCCGACTAACTACCTTAGTCTTGTTCTAGGCAGTATCGGAGAAGATAGGTAGAGGTTCTTATTTCTCCGTAAAAATGCATAGCAGTTTTAAAATGTGTCCCCTTTATTAAACCATGAATTGAAGACTGTAATGATTTTACATACCGTTTATTACCACGAACTCGAATAACACGTTCTATTAAATAATGATTAGGATATTCTGTTTCTGCAGCTCTTCGATGTAGAATCCTCCTTCGACAGGCTGTCTTGAAATATCGTGAAGTAAATATGTAAATGGATTAGGACGTTTAACTCTGTTGAGTTGAACAATTTCAGCGCTCTAGTTGAGGGGTTGTATACTTTTGCGAAGACCGACTTGTGTTCGCTCATATGAACAAAATCACCTCTTCGATAACGATGGCGCCATGGATCAGCTGGTTTGATTAGAAGATGTATAGCATCTAAGCGCGGCGTATTCTTAGTGACAAAACGTGGCTTTGTGCCGAAGAAGCGATGAGGCGTATCGTTGTAAGTAGACACAAGTCTAGATAGCGGATCAATCCAGGGATAAGAGCCTTGAGCTGTAAATTCTCGCCGAATCAAAGTTGTGAGCGCGCTATTAAAGCGTTCTGCAACAATTATTTTGTGACCGCTATACGTGGAATAGTGATTAATGCCGAGTGACTTCAGAAAAGAAGAGATACGTTGTTGTAATACTCTTTACCCTGATTAGTTTGTAGAAGACGGGGGCAGCGTTTTGATTATTGAATAATACGTTTGAAAGCGTCTTTGACTTGAGCTGTTGCCTTAGAACGCATGGGATCTGCAAAAGCAAACTTACAGTACATATCCATGACAGTGAGTAGATACATACCGGGTGAGTCAGCCGCGACTTACGTTTCTGCTTTTAGGCATCCCAACGAACGTCAGTGGGGTGACGGTCGATTTTTATTTGCCGTATACCAAGCTACAGTCGCCTTTAAAGCACTTACTGTATCATCACTGCACGACTTTTGCAAAAACATGTATGCGACAGGTATTTACATAATACGTCAAACTGTCATACGGTTATGTAAAACGTACGTGCCAATTATAAGCTTTCGAATGATTATGAAATGATCGCTAAAAGCGATGGCATACTGGTAGAAATCGTGTGCGAGTTTGTGGAGCGGGAAGTAGTTTTACACCAAGTAAGCTTTCTGATAAACTGGAGGCAACAGTCACCGTGGTGTAGTGGACTAACCATAGACGTGTTGACGCATGTTGCTTTGGTAGGTGGGTTCGAATCCCACGAGCGATAAATATTTGTATTCACATTTTAAACTTTGAAGATCAAATAAGAGGCCATTCGTGCCACATTCGACCGATAGCATGCATATTGAATGTGTAGTGGCCTGACACTTGGTGTAGCCTAGCAGTTCTGGTCATTTCTTCTAGTGGTGGGGACGGAGCGGTGCGGAGCGGAGCAGTTGTGACGTTATCACTCGGTTGTACCGAGTGAACGTACTGTGGCGGCATGTTTAAATACGTTATTGGTATGACAACGTAAATTCAATGCCCAACATAACTGTTTTGCTGAATACAGCATTGTTGTATTCTGCTGGAGAAGCTGACATGCTCATTTCATCCTTGTGATGCCTCTTGATATGATCCCACAAAGTCGATACGCCACTACCCGTCGCGTAAATGCAACCGCAAAATTTCCATTTTGCTGATTTTTATCATCAGTAATTTCAAAGAACTGCCGTGCATCACACGGTTTTTGTGGTACAAATTTCTGTAACAATTTATTCAATTCCTTAAATATTCTAAAACATGAATACCATGTAAAATGGGATTAAATATCAAACTAATACCACAATTATTATCTCTTTGCATTATCTACAAAACACAACAACCGGAGGAAACATAGACGCAAATTAAGAAGTACAGACTGAATACAGGTACAATACTCTTACAAGGGGAGGCCACGACATTCGGGTCATGGTGTATCTTCAAACTTTTTACATACTTAGTAGTCCATCAGGACAAGTTAATGTGCAATTGGTAAGGTTCTAAGGTGTTCTCGAGAAAATCGCAAGAGAAGTTTTCGCGTCGAATATGTACCGGTGCGTTGCGATCATGAGCACGAAACGGCGGTGGTCGAGTAGTTAGCGTTCAAGCTCCGTAATCGCTGGTTCGCTGGATCGATTCCCGCTTGTCGTTTCGTTTTTCAACAATGGTCATATTCTTTCATATACTGTATATTACAATTCAAAGGTAATATAATGAAAAAAGGTGTATTTGCATGATATTTTATTGGATTTCCAATGTTATTTGGCTCTTTAACAATGTTTATCATTACAAAAAATCTTTCTTTCTTAATCTGTTTACCCTCCAAGGTCAGTTTTCTTTCGGACTTAGTGAGCGATCCCACCTCTAACGCCTCAAGGGCAGTGTTCTGGAGCGCGAGATTTTGGGTCGGGTATACACCTGGAAAGGATGACCAGTACGTCACCAAGGCGGCCTCACCTGCTACTGTATACAGAACAGGGGCTTTGCGGAGGGATGGGAAGATTGGAAGGGATAGAAAAAGAAGAGGGAAGGAATTAGCCGTGACCTTACATTAGGTAGCGGCCTACATCCTGGCATTTGTCCGGAGGAGAAATGGGAAAACACGGAAAACCACTTCGAGGATGGCTGAGGCGGGAATGGAACCCCACTCTACTCTATCTCCCGAGGGTGAGTAGACTCCGTTCCAGCCCACCCACCACTTTTCAAATTTCACGGCAGAGCCGGGAAACGAATCCGGGCCTCCGGAGGTGACAGCTAATCACACTAAGCCCTCCACCAGAGAGGTTGACTACAAAAAATATATATTATTTATAATTATCAAGAGGCAAACGACCAAATTCACACAGTTTTCCTAAAATTGTATGCTTGTCGTGATTTGCGAAATCCCTCATACTTGACAGTGAAATCGGGTAAGGTACCCGGAACAGCTTTGCACCTGGACGCTCTGACCTGCAATATGTATGAAAGAATATGACCAGTGTTGAAAAAATAAAAAAAGCGATGAGCGGGACTCGATCCAGTGATTACGGAGCTTGAAAGCTAATCATTCGACCGTCGCCATCTCCTGCTCGCGACCGTAACGCACCGGTACATATTCGACGCGAAAATTCTCTTGCGATTTTCTCGAAAACGCCTCAGTAGTACGCCTTACTATTTACAAATTACCTTGTCCTAATGGATCACTAAAAGTGTACGAAGTTTGAAGATAATCCGTGATCCGAACGTCGTGGTCTCCGCTTGCTAAACTTGTGTCGTGCGCTACACTGCGCTCTGGTTCTCCGCGAGTACTTGCAGTTGTAAGCGGAGGGGATCGGTGGGGCGCTCTACCGTTACAACCGGATTACTCATCGGTATTACTCGCTCCGCTCCCAGCTCTAATTTCTTCACGATGTATTCAGCAGATGAGTATGTTGACATGTTCCTCATCTACGTCGAAACAAGATAGAACGCACAGTGAGGTGGAGTGACGTTTGCGTATAACTTTGCCACTTTCCCGAATAGGTCCTGTTAGAGAGGCACCAGTTACGTCCGGTGAAACTGCTGAGTTTTAGACACTTTCCGGGAGAATCCTCACACGAGTACCCGGGCAGTAGCACAACAGGCCAACATCAGCCAGTCGTCTGTTGTAAGGATATTGCATTCCAGTTTTTTTGACCGTATCACCTGCAACTACATCAAGAACTCCACGGACGAGATTTAGAAACTCGTGTTGATTTCTGTGCGTGAATACTGACACCAAGTGGCAAATAATCCAGCTTTGTGTCTCACATTTTATTTTCGGACGAGGCATGATTTCATAATAATGGCTCTGTGAATCGTCATAATATGCACCACTGGAGTGTTGAAAATCCCCAGTGGTAAGGCAGGCAGCATTTAAGGGACGATGGAGAGTAAATGTCTGGTGTGGTATACTGGGTGATCACCTAATTGTACTATAGTTCTTTGAGGATCATTTGGCAGGGGCCCGGTACCTAAAGTTTCTTCAAGACCAACTACCATTGCTGCTAGAGGATGTGCCCCTGGGTGAGCGTGTAACCATGCGGAATCAACACGATGGAGTTCCCCCTCACATGTCAACAGACGTTCGCAACTTCCCGAATGTTACACATCTCGGTCGATGGGTATGAAGAGGAGGACCTGTCACCTGGCTGCTAGATCGTCCTATTTGACGCAACTGGACTTTTTCCTATGGGGCTATTTGAAGGATGTAGTGTACGCTCAGCAGCCGGAAAATCCTGAAAGCCTTCGAAACCTTATTACGGAAGCCTGTGAATCCGTAACACCTACAATGCTACACAGAACCCGAATGGCAGTTCAACGGCATGATGAAACGTGCATAACTGCAGAAGGCCATCTATTTGAACACTTACTGCGCTAACAGGCTGTTGCTCAGTCAAGCGGATATAAACCCCCAACCATTCTATCCTCGTCCAGTACTGCTTGTAGAACATCCACAAAGGCAGCCCTAATGGCCTAGAGCAATGAATAAATAAATTTATTAAATAACCCAAGACGTGAGGGCATTCGGACACATTGGCTCTGTGTATGATTCTCGAAGTACTAAATGCGAATAAAACTTACAGGCTCAAGTGAGATTCGAACCCATCTACCAAACGCAGCTGTATTAACAGCACCGCACTTAACCTATGACACCACGGTGACTCCAGCGAGGTGGTTTCCAGAAAGCCTACTGGATGGACTACTACTTCCTCTTCGCAAATGCACACGTTTTCTATCAGTATGCCATAGCTTTTAGCGTTCATTTCATACCCTACTGAAAGCTCACAATTGGCACGTACTTTTTACATAACCGTATGGCAATTTGATGCATTGTGTAAATGCCTGTCTCATACGGTACATGTTAGTGATGGGCAGTCTGAGACGAGGTCTCGAGACTTCTCGAGACTAGCGCAAGCACTATTTCTCGCGAGAAATTTCGAGATATCTCGAGAGCGTTGTCCCCGCATTTTGAAGCGAGCAGCGGGTCGTAGGCCTACAGGTAGTCGGAGCTGAATGCTGTTTGTACCGAGTATGCGAATTGCAAACCATGCGCCTTCTCCATTCCGTAAATGTGTGTCAACAAGCGACTAGGGCGATCACTTCTACCGAGGTATATTTTGACGCAGCATAACAATTATAAAGTATACGCATTCTGGCATGGTATGCACTAGTAGGTACACGAATGAATAGGCTAAGCACAGAAATTGACGGCTACTGTAGGTACACCTACCTGGATACTACATAGATGCGTGCATTGTTCGAACTCAAGACGAGGCAAGATGCGCCTTGCTGCATATACAACCACCATAACCCATGAGTGGAATGTGTAAAATAAAATGCTTGAGTTTGCTCCAATTCTTTCGACAGACCCTACATTCAATATCATATGATCACTGCTGGTGTTTACCGATATTTTAGTGACGAAGGAAACAATTCCTTGCAATGTTATAGAGTATTCACGTCATAATTAGGTACTTCGACATATGACGGTGCAATGTGTAATTGTGTCCATTTGTACGCGACAACTTGAGGACGATGTCCGAAACGCAACGTAAGTCGTGGATGTCGGTTATTTTGAAGAGATGTCACATAGCACAGCCCACTGTGCTGCTTGTTCAAAAGAAGTAAAATCCGTCGGCAGAATTCCTTCTGGGATGATACGGCACTTAAAAACGCACAATATCAATGAAGGGGAATCGTCACAATACACCTCCGGCCCGGTCTGCACCACAAGAAGCCACCCTGTCGACAACGATTGCGAGGTATCCAGGTAGATGTACATCCTATCTACAGTTATTAGAAAATTATACGGGATATTCAGCTAAGAAGTCCACCTGAAGTAACTCGTGAACAACTTAAGATACGGACATCGTTTTCAGTTTCGTTGAGGGTATTAAGGAGCTCATTGTTCAACATGCAGTGCTTTCCTAGGCTTTTGACAAAATTTTTCGTCACACACGTTTCCATATGAGAACTGGTGATGATATACGATGAAGCTTACGCTCGTAGTTTCTGGGACCTCGCACAGCTCACAGCACATGAGAATCGGTCTCGAGAGCGTTGCACATCACCCGTGTCCAAAGATTTGGAGCAAACGCGAGCATTTTAGATTACACGTTCCACTCATGTATAATGGTGGTTGCATATGCAGCAAAGCACATCTTTCCCCGTCCCAAGTTCGAATAATGCGCGCATCTAGTATTCAAGTAGGTGTACATCCTATCTACAGTTACTCGCATGTTATGCAGGGTTATTCAGCTAAGATGTCCACCCCAAATAAGTCGTGAACAGTGTAAGATACTGACATTCTGTTTTTACTTTCGTTAATGGTAAGGGGTTCATAGTTAAACGTGCAGTAATTTTCCAAGCTTTTGACAAAATTTATTGGCTCACACGTTTCCACATGAGAACGTTGTTTCATGCAATAACTCTTGATGATATAGCATCATGTTTACACTCATAGTTACTGGAACGTCGCACAACTCGCAGTACAGGAGAATCGGTCTCGAGATTCTCGAGATCTGCGACGTCAGTCTCGATAGTCTCGGGTGAGAGCGTTGCCCATCACGATTGTTAATATCCCGGTCTTCCTTTTTTGTTATCTGGGTCTCAAATGGTTTCTCAAAGATATACTTTGGAATCATATGATCAGCTGGCATGTGTAAAACTTCCCCTATTATTACTCTGTTAATTTTACAGTGTCCATGGTTGGGCCTTTGAGCCTTCCAGCATCCATTTTCGTCTAGTCGATGAGCTCATTATAGTCTGTCCCTCTGTAAAGTTACTTAATGGAGGGAGATCTAGTAGGGTATTCAAGGCTTCTGTCGGCGTAGTCTTTATTGCCGCAGTTATGGCTAAACATACCATTCTCTGAAGGCTATTTATTTCGCTACTGACTTCCTTGACTTACTTTCATGCACCAAATGATTGCTGCATAGGTCATCAGTGGTCTAATGATCCCTGTGTATATCCACATTACCATTGCCGGCTTTAGACCCCGTGTTGTCCCGACTGTCCTCTTGCATGCATACAATAGGTTCTTAGCTCGAGTTATGTTTCTTTCTACGTGTGGATTCCAGGTTAACTTTTTGTCTAATATTACAACTAAGTGTAACACTTGTTCTTCCATATAGATTTCTTGCCCAAAGAGCTTCAGTATTCTCCTACACTCTAACTTCTTCCTTCTTGTGAAAGAGACCAATGTTATCTTTCTCGGGTTGACTGAGTTGTTCTTTCCGACATCAGTTCTCCACAATGTTAGAAATGATCTTTGCATGAGGTCCTGGATGACACTCATCACCTTCCTCTTACAATAACTACATCTGGGTATCCTTGTGTGTAAAACCCCTATTCGTTGAGGATGGCTATGATTTTGTTCACCACAAGGTTCCACAGAAGAGAAGAAAGAACTCCTCCCTGCGGAGAACCTTGGGTGGCTCTAACCGTTAGCGTCTCTTCAAACAGAGTTGCCTTAATTTTCCCCTCGTCCAGTGGCGGCGCGCGGATAAAGCGTCTGGGGGTTCACTGCTGTCGAAAATAACGTGTTGAGATTTATTGTTACTTGATGTTTACATAGATGTAAAATAGTGACATTGCTAGATTAGAAACGCGACTTTCCTTTGAAGGGACACGGCTACAGCTCGAAGAAGTTACCAAAACAATGAAGAAAGACAGAATATGAGGTGCAATTACTTAAAGCTGATCCAATTACCTCTGATTGGAGACGTTGTTACTGTACAACTAATTTCAAGAACGTGTTAGGCAGACTACTGCTGTTTATGTATTGACGTATTTTGCTGCTTACTTTTCATAAAAGCTCAAGGGCTCTTAGCTGAGTCCTGGCATTGCTACCACTTACTTGCACCAGGCTCCTCACTTTAATCTATCCTATCCGACCTCCCTTGATCAAGTCTTGTTCTTTTCCGACCCCGACGGTATTAGAGCACTCGAGACCCAGGGAGTGTTTCATTTACATGCCCTTCGTGGCCTTTGTATTTCTTTGGCTCACACCTTCATTTTCGAAGTGTAGGATCCTTTCTATATTTTCTCTATGTTTAGTGTTATATAGAGGATGGTTGCCTATTTGTACTTCCTCTTAAAACAACAATCACCACTTACTAACGAAATGTTTCATTAATTACATAAACTTGATGCTATACAAAACGTAGTTACCAAAATATTCTGGCTCACTGTGGTTAATTACATCAGAACTGCAAAATCGTCAAATTAAAACCCCTTCAAAACCAACCACATTAGCAAACTTTAACCACGCGCTCTGACTGTGCTTCGGCTAATTTCCGAACTGCTCGATGTAACTCGTGTCTATTGCTGGTCCAGTCGCCAGCGATTCCTGGGCTATGTTTTCCCTGCTCCTCACAGCCCCTCGCCTTGTGCACTCTCCTTACGTCTCGCGGCCCCGCTCGCGCCGTTCTGAAATTGAACCTCTTCGCTGGTTCCGAAGAGCAACAGTATGTTGATGTCAAAAATACCGCTACGCGCGTGGATATACTGAGCTTATTAAAGGAATGGGCTGTAATAAACCATTTTACATAGACTTATCTATTTCTAGGGGTTTCACTGTACCACTGAACATATAGAACGCACCGCCAATGCTCTCGTCTAACATGGAACTAATCCATTATTCACCAGTCTTGCTCACCCTACTCTCTTCAACAACTTTAATCATTGAGTTCTTCGTTGTATTACTGAAGGCCCCCCCCCTCTATGTCTAGAAATGCCACCAGAACAATTTCTTTGTATTCTAGGCTTTCCTGTAGTTTGCAAACCAAATGATGGAGTGCTGTCTCAGTGGACCTGTAAGGTCCGTATGCAAACTGATTTTCATGTAAGGTTAAGTTCATTTGCATCGTTTTCCGGATGTATTTATCCAGTATCTTCTCCATTGCTTTTAGCACGAAGGAGTTTAAGCATAATAGTCCATAGGCTTTGGTATAGTTTACCCTTCCAGGCTTCGACATTAATACCGGTTTAGCCTTATACTAACGATGGGCAACGCTCTCGCTCGAGACTGACGTCGCAAATCTCGAGACCGATCCTCCTGTAGTGCAAGCTGTGCGACGTACCAGTGACTAAGACTGTAAACTTGATAGTATATCATTGCCAGTTATTGCGCGAAATAACGTTCTCATATGAAAACGTGTGAGCCAATACATTTTGTCAAAAGCCTGGAAAAGCACTGCATGTTGAAAAATGAGCTCTTTAATAGCATTAACGAAAGTGCAGACAGAATGCCGGTATCTTAAACTGTTCACGAGTTATTTCAGGTGGACTTCTTAGCTGAATAACCCGTATAATTTGTTAATAACTGTTATTAGGATGTAAACCTACCTGGATGCCTCGCAATCGTCGACAGGGTAGCTTCCTGTGATGCAGGCCGGGCCGGAGGTGGTTCTGTGACTATTTCTCTTCATTTATATTGTGTGTTTTTAAGTGGCAGATCATCCCAGAAGTATTTCTGTCGACGTATTTTACTTCTTTTGAATAAACAACACAGCGGGCTCTGCTATGTGGCATCTCTTCAAAATAACCGACATCCACGACTTACGACTTACGTTGCATTTCGGACATCGTCTTCAAGTTGTCGCGTACAACTAGACACAATTACACATTGCACTGTCATATACCGAAGTACCTAATTATTACTATTAACAAATACATCGCAAATGGGAAATATCCCGGTGGCAATGGTCACTTACAGTAGTGTAATAATAACCAGCATACTGTTGCCGGCAAGTTTTCCTTCGTAAACAGGACCATAAGGGATTGGAATAAATTGCCTGCAGCAGTCTTTGATAGATTCTCTTCCGGTATCAAATCGTTTAAAAAGATGATTAACGCTAGTGTAAAGTAAAAGCTATAAACGACGGACACTGAACTGGTGGTTTTCTGCTGGATTTAGAGTGTTAAACTAGTAATATTTCTTCTAATATTTTCTCTCCGTGGAATAGCTTGTTGTACTCTTGTTTGTTTAGTTGCTGGGTAGTTATGTTTTAACTTTAATATCACATGTAGTGTTAAGCTAGTAGCAAGTTCAACCTATAGTATTGTAAGCCGTAGTGTTAAGTAATGGGAATACGTAAGTTGTGTGTGAATTTGTGTATAATGTTGCTGGATTTCGAAAGTTAAACTTCTTGTCATATTTTCTTTCGTTGTTGCTATAGTTGTAGGGTAATGACGGTTTAACTTCATTATCACTTGTAATGTTAAGCTAGTAGAAAGCTCAATCTTTAGTATTGTAAGCGGCAGTGTTAAGCACTGGAAATACTGAATTTGTGTATGATGATGCTAGGTTTAGAATGTTACATTAGTAGTACTTCTTGTAATATTTCCTTTCCATGGAATTGCTTGTTGTACTCTTGTTGATGTTGGATAATTATGCTGACTTTACATATGACGCGAATAATCAATAACATTGCAAGGAATTATTTCCTTCGTCACCAAAATATAGGTAAATACAAGCAGTGGTCATAATATGATATCGAATGTCGGGTCTGATAACGACGTACACCTACCTGTCGAAAGAATTGGAGCAAACTCGAGCATTTTAGACTACACATTCCACTCATGCGTAATGGTGGTTCCATAGACAGCAGGGCGTATCTTGCCTCGTTTCCAGTTCGAATAATGCACGCTTCTAGAATCCAGGTAAGTGTACCTACTGTAGCCGTCAGTTTCTGTACTTAGTCTATTCATTCGTGTACTTACAATACTACTGCATACAATGCCAGAATGTGTAACCTTTATAATTATGTTAAACTGCGTCAAAACAGACCTCGCTAGAAATGAACGCCCTAGTCACTTGTTGTCACGTATTTACGGAATTGAGAAGGTGCGTGGTTTGCTATTCACATACGCGGCGAAAACGAACATTCAGCTCTGCCTACCTGTAAGCCCACGATACGCTGCTCGCCGTACAAGGCGGGGACACGCTCTCGAGATCTCGAGACCTCGTCTCAGACTGCCCATCACTGTCTTAGACTATGATTTCGGCATCTACCCCAGAGCTAGACTTGCTCTAAAAAGGTCTGTTAGGGCCTTGATGATTATCTCCCGTCCTTCCTGCAGGAGTATCGGGAGTATCTCATCTGGCGCCGGAGCCTTTATGGGCTGAATTAATCGGTTGACAGTCCCAATCCGCTCTTCGTGGTCTGGCCTCTGTTTCCAACATTCTTCCCCTTCTACTCCCTCAGCTTCAGGAAAATGACAAGCTAGCAACACCTCCAGAGTCTCCTTTCCTCTCTGAGTGTATGTTCCGTCGGAGTTTTCCGATGTTCCCACTTTATTTATATACCGTTTTAACCCTTTCCAGCCCAATGATGCCATATGGCATCATGATATTTAACGTTTTTTTTCTGTGCTTTGAAAATTATCTTGAATGCCATATTACATTATGGTAGGATACGTTGTGGTGTTAGGAGTTCATTGGTAGCACTGGAGCAGTTCAGTAGTTGAACATCGCCGAAGAATAGTGCATGTTCTATGATCATGTCGACTTGGAATTGGAGACTCCTTCACACCGCACTGCATTATAACATGTTTTATTGTAAGTACTATTCATTTTTGTTTCAAATTGTGTTATTTTGGAGATAAAGGATGTAATATAAATATTCTGTATGTAATTTTTTGTTATGTTAAGCTTGACAGGTTTTCTGTGTGTGTAAATATGTATGATGCCATATGGCGTCAGTGGGCAGCAGCCATGTCTTAGGTTATGTTTATCTGAGGCAATTAGATTTTTATTCAGCGGCCTTTCTCATTATTACTGGTTGTTTTGCGATATTATATAAACGCTTAACAGTATATTTTGATCATTAAATGTAAGAAAACCTGCTAATAAACAGCACAACTGAAATAAGTAGCCTACTATTCCAAATTATATCATAATAAATTTTCGTTAGAAGTTGCATTTCAAATTGTTGTGTACTATTTATTCACTTTATTTTTCTAGATGAATCCATTAAGTGTAAAATTTTATCGGAGAAAGAGGTCATTCTTCTTCTGGAAGGTGACATATCTGACGTTGATATCAGTAATGATGATCACAAGGAAGAAGTAACAACACCAAATACAGTTGCAGAACCAGTGCCAAATACTATTCCGGAAGTGGGGCTGAATTTTGAAGTAAATGTTGAACCTAATTTGCATGAAGATGTAATACCGTTGGCTCATCGACTTCAGGCAAAAACATCTACTTCTGGCTCACCAGTACCCAATGAGAGGCAGAGGGACTCAAGGTTGCGGTGTAAAATCTTAGAACCTATTTATTCAGAGTGCACAGTGAATCACTCTGTTCTACCAGGTGAAATGACTCCATATGAAAATTTCAAACAATTTTGTACAGCTTCTCTCATAGACAATTTTGTAGGCAACTCAAATTTATACTGTGTTCAGAAAACTTGATCCTCACTGAACACAAATAAGAATAAAATAGAGCAATTTCTCGGAATTCACATTCTGTCAGGCATAGTCAGGATGCCAAGTTACAGAACGTACTAGGCACAAGCAACCAGATTCCCCCCAATTGCTGACATTACGTACCGCAATAGGTTTGACAAACTCAAGAAACTTCTTCCACATCAACGATGATAATATGAAGTCACGTGATCATTCAGAGTGTGATAAACGTTTCAAAGTCAGGCCTTTTATTGATGCCATCAGAGCTAGATTCGCTGATATTGAGCCCGAGGAGTACAATTCTGTGGATAAGTAAACTCGTGTCCTCATCCCGAGGTGGTGCAGCTCTTTTCAGGTACACCCCCATTGGAGGTGAGCTGCACGTACCATTTCAACCACATACCAGCCCTCCTGCCATTCTTAAATTTCTGGCAGTACCGGGAATCGAACCCAGGCCCCCGAGGACGGCAGCTAATAACACTAACCGTTACGCTACGGAGGCGGACAATTCTGTGGATGAAATTATAATACCGTTCAAAGGGCGAAGTTCATTGAAACGATACATGAAAAATAAGCCTCATAAATGGGGTGTAAAAGTTTTTGCTCAAGCTGGTTTCAGTGGTATTGTCTACGATTTTGAAGTGTATGTTGGTAAAAGTACTATTTTATAGTCAGGAGAACCGGTTTTAACAATGGAGCATTTATACAAATGGTATTATGATTGTATTTCAGGTTCACAATTTGAAGAACATTTCATGAGGACTTGCATCGCATGTGCCCAATGATGCCATATGGCATCACAAAATTTTGAGCATATGAGAGTGCGACAAAAATTAAATATTGGTGGTTTCATGTTCAGGACGCACATTTTAGAGGAAATTCACAGGAAAATATTTTTTTCCATCACTGCAGATAATTTGGGCTGGAAAGGGTTAAGAACCTTCTACAGTCTTGCTGCTTCAGTGTTTTATTCCACTATCCCGCAAAACAGTCTCCAAGAGTTTCTTTTTGCTCTCCGTATCTCCAGGTTATACTCAGCGAGTTTCCTACGACATACTTCCCACATGCCATCTCTCTTTTTTTTTTTTTTTTTTTTTATACAATGCTCTAACCTCTTTCTTCATTTTGGCTAGGTTGTTATTCCACCACCTAACATTTTTGGCGATTTTCTTTTCTCTAACGGGACAGTTGTCATGGTATAAGGTTAAAATAGTCTCTTCTGATTGTTTAACTGCCTCATCCAATTCCCTCCATCCCCTTACATTTGTTTGGATTTTTTTGTACAGCCTGCTATAGAACTTCTCTGTATCCATCCAAGTTCGTTCTTTTACGATCTCGGCACAATTCAATATCACATTGCCACGTATCTATCGCAAATTGGATATGCTGGTGGTCTGCCAAGGATGGCTCCTCCAGCATCTTTCAATCCTTAATGAAGTTTTCTTATGTGCGTGATCAATGTGATATCTATTACCTCTCTACGATTCTTATTTATAAATGTCTGTTTATTTCCTAGGTTTATATTATCAATTCTGTTCTAATAATACTCTAGTCAAGACTCACTCCTTGCATTGCAGTTGGTACTGCCCCATGCAGCGTGATGTGCATTTGCATCTGTTCCGACTACTAGGTGTTCACCTTCCCTCTTTACTTTGCCTATCAATTCCTCAACGTCTTCCTACGGAGGCGGATCCGTTGAGTCGTATGGAAGGTACGCAGAGCCTATTATTTCTCTGGGACCTCCTCGATTTCCAAGTTTTATCTTGGCCGCCACTAAATCCCTTGAACAATGTTCCTGTAACAGAAGGCATTCTAATTTTCTGCTCACAAGTAAACATGTTCTGGGCATATCCGATGTAGTATCGTACGTTCGCTTACCTCCATATTCCACCAATCCTGCTACTCTGCCCTTAACTACCCATGGCTCTTGCGTAAGAGCCGCGTCAATAGCCTCGGACTTTAACTTCTTGACGAAATTGGCAACAGCTGCTCTTTTATGTTGAAGGTTGGCCTGAAGAACTTTCAGCAACACACATGCCAACGCTAGATTTTGTTTTCCCCTTAATTACTTGAAATTTGATCTGCACAAGTCCAAGCTTGGTCCTTAAGGCCTCTCTTCTTGAGCTCTTCAAAATCTCTTTCACTTAAGGACCAAAACAATTTTCCTTCCTATCATCAGTAGTTGTCGCATTCACCACTCTCCACTCTTTCGCCGAAGTTTGGTGTCATGCTGATACATTCTGACAAGAACATCTTCAACCTTCATATTGTCAAATGGAGGTGGAAACTTGGTGATGACCATTGTAGTATTCAGCACCTTCTTGGCTTCTGCCACCTCCAAATTCTCCCCTTTCGAAGGGTTGCAATTGGCTACTGTCCCAGCCAATTTTTGCTTTCTGGATTTGCACAGATCAGCACCATTGTTCCACTTTCCAAACTTGTACACTCGAGGAAGTCTGGAAGACATCCATCCGACAGCGGCTTCATCTGCGCTATCAGAACAGGTAGGAGCTCTTTCACGTCTTCCTCCTTCAGTTTCCCATATGGAAATGTTATAGGTATTATGGCTACTTTCAAGTAAGTTTTCCGAAAAGTTCATGACCGTTTCTTCCTTCTGTTCCTCGGCGGGCGGTTTTGTAACAGAACTTGATGGCGTACGATCCTCGGACCTTAACCTTTTGGGCATTGTCGGAGGGATAGCCTCTCGGCCAATTCGTGTTCCTTGGCTTCTTCTCCGTCCAAGTTCCAGCCGCTATTTAGGCTGCCTTCCTTTCCTTTCCTTTCAGTACCGGTATGCGCTGTTGCGAGGTGGTCTGTCGATATGTAAGCTGTTGATTTTGAATGCAGAAATCTTCAGTTCTTTCTATGGACGTTCCCGATTTGCTTGTGGTAGCAGTCTGTTCTACTGAAGCTTCTGTTTCCGTTTCTTGCTTTGTGTTGGCGACAGCCTGTCCTATTGGGACTTCTGTCTCCATTTTTTCATCTCGGGCTTACTCCCGGATCTGCTCTGCTGGAGCTTCCATGGCTTCCCTTGATGGCAGAGTTTTTGAAAATGGTTCTTTTTGCGCATCCATGTTCCAATCCGTCATAGGTTTCTTGCCCCTTCTAGGGTCTTGAGCGTCGTTCTCACCATCTATGATAAGGCATACAGCCAGACATTGTCTTCCGGCAACTCAGGCTCTCCGTAGCAGAAACCACGCTTCTTAGTCGTCCATCCAGCGGTCCGCCCCTGGCCCGAACATAGACAATTTCGTTCCCCCTTCGGTAAGCCTACTCACGTGGTTTACACTTGGCATTCCCATGACCGAGTTCACAGCCATGCGTTTCCCCCTAGGTTGGGTTCGCCCCTTTTTCCCAAAGCAGCCCGCAGTGAGCCTTCACCTCAATCACCAGCACCATTTCTCCTGAACCACCGTATCACCCATGTGGAGGAACTATGGATGCCTCTCTAGCGCGTGTGGGCGAGGCTTCCACTTCCAAGCCTTGGCTTGGACTAGTAACAATCCTAATGCGTCAAGACGTTCTGTGGCAATACCTGTTTTTGGTTCGCGAGAGGGTATTTTATTTCCCTCAGACCCTCCAGACAAGTCCGGCGGGCATCCCTATCCGCCACCTGGGACACGCCCGATAGGGGAACAGGTAAGATAATCTACATGGGTCACCTAGCTTTATACTTCGTGGTCATTCATTCTTCAAAGGGTCGAACGTCTTTCTGTTTACCCTTCTGATCAGGGTCAAGTGGGGGTAGTTACCAAGCTGTGCTTCATATCAAAACTGTAATCACTTCCACCATTACTTTCAAACATTCAGTGTAATGTTGAATTCTGTCCTCACACAAAGACTTCTTTTTTGTTTATTCATGTTTCTCTCTTGTTTTTATCACATCGTGACGAGGACCCGGGTGTGATCTGTGCCACAAATGTGGATTTGGCCCAGTTTAACAGCTTGATGCCCTTTTCTGATGTCAACCGTGTGTAGGTTTTACTTCGTACAAAAACTGAGATAGCTGTTCGGTGACGAAGGGATAACAAAGGGTTAGGACTCTGAAGAACGCAACAGTGTCCAACATTTAGGTGGGTACAGGTAGACTCTCAGCATTTTTCGAATTTGAAAATGAGAAACCACCTTCAGAGATGCGATAGTAGGGTTCGCACCTACCAACTCCCGAACGCAAGCTAACAGTTGCGCGACCATAACCGTATCGCCAACTCAAGTTAACAGGTGGTACGTACCGCGCAGCCAGCTCCCTCAATCCTGTATGGTTTAATGTCACTTCAGGATAATGATATTGTCTCTCAGAAGCCGTCGCATATTCATTTTTCATTTACTAGTTGCCTACGACAGTATGAAAGATGTTAAAGTATACAATTTATCATCTAGTATTTACGGGCACCGTCGAGCAAATGCCAAGTTATCAAAAGAAGGTGAAGGCAAACTGCACGTCAACAGTTCATGTGTTATAGGCAGCGCGTCTTTTCGCCGGCTATAATCGTTCGTGATTCAATCGAACGGGAAAGCGGGCTACGAAATGAAGCATGTTTGAAGGCATTCTTCTTTCTCGAGAAGAACAACTTTGATTTTCAAGATAGTCACAGTGCTGATTCTTAATGACCGTAAGTTTAGGGATATCTACGTGAAGAAAATAGAGTAGTTCTATTTAAAAAACAAAATGATTATCTACAGCTCAGTAGATATTGGATATGGGTAAGTACTGCAGGTTCAACTAAACAAAAGTGAAAACAATGTCAATATCATAAACCAGGGTCTCTCAAACGCCCAAAATATCACGCGTACAAACCGAGGCGCAGAGGCTCCGTGCACTGTGCATCGGTTCCACTCGGCTCCACTCATATGGTGTAGTGTACTGAGAACGACGAACGTTCGGTGAAAGACGGCTTGTTTATCAGTGAAACAGATAAACAAAATACAACATAATAATGGAGCACCGGCAACCTGTTTCGAAGAAAGCAAAGACTTCCGAAAATCAATTTCAGTCGAACTGGGAACTTCCGTATTTTTTCTCTGTCGTGATGATAAAGCCAAATGCTTAATCTGTGACCAAAAATATCCATTTTTCAATACAAAGGCTTTGCTCGAATTCTATGAGAATCTCGATGCATCGAGAAGCAGCTAACATTATCTGTATGTTTGGTTCCACATGCATATGTGAAAGGTGTTCTTTTTCTGTTTTGACTTGCATGAAAACTAGATTGCTTGCGAGTATTTCCGATTGTAGTTTAAAGAACGCTCTCAGAATTTCCATCAGCCGATCCCTTGTTCCAGACATTACTGGTATACTGTAATTACAAAGAAAAAGGAAAAGAAGAGCTATAGAAGATAAACTGTGTGCTCAAACCAAATTGAAAGAAGAGTTTTTAACACTTGTCACATACAACAGAGTGTCTCCACTCACCGCACAAACATTTCGTAGTGAAGGAAGAATCAGCGAGGAAGGTGAAGAAGGTAAAGACAGGGCGAACAGGTGAGACAGATGTAGGGAAAGAGGAGTGGGGGTTTGCACTCTGGTTAACCTAGTGAAGTTGTCTCCTGCACCTTGTGCCATGCAGTGCACTGGTGCATGCACCCTGAGAGGCCCTGTCTTAAACGGTTCATGGGTTATTTGAGGTGGACTTCGTAGTTGAATAACCTGGTATAATGTGTTGTTAACTGTAGAGAGAATGTGCACATATCTGCATACTTTGCACTTGTTAACAAGGAACTTTGAAGAGCAGAACAAGGTAACTAAATAAATAAACAAACGAGACTGATGATCTCATTGTTACAAAGCTACTAATGAAACTACTAATAATACAACTACTACTTTAAAGAACTGATTGTTAATGAGAGAGAATGAAACAAATAGTTAACAAAACACTCCTATTTACACTACTTGGTACTACACACCAAGCATGATGGAAATAATAATAATAATAATAATAATAATAATAATAATAATAATAATAATAATAATAATGTGTTTAGTCACTCTGTGAGGTTAAGCTGGAGTTGAATGCAAGCCTGTAAGGTTAAGCTTGCATGCTTATGGGCACTGAACTTGGATTTTTAAGGTTGGCACCCTTGTGATATTAAACCTGGAGTCGAATCCAAACCTGTGACTTTAAACTTGCACACGTAGCAAACCACCATATTTTTCAATTTTCCCGCTGAGTGATGTCACTCCCACTTTGTCTGCACACTTCGCAAATTTCCTGCGCTGAGACATAACATGCGCAACAGCCAATCAGCGCTTGATCGACTACACTGATTATCATGTCTGTATTATTTATTTATAGCAACAACAAAGCTTGGGCTTCGATTACAGAACCAATACATAACACATTAATAACATACTGTAGATCAATGAGAACAAAAATTATTAGAAATAAGAAATTTAAATAATAAACTAAAAACTGAAACTAGTTATGAAGAATTAAATAAAATAAAAGTGGAAAGGTTAAGGTTGTAAGAATTAAAAAGGCAAAAGTTTCAAAAGCTAAAAGGGCACATCTACGAAAATAGTGATAGAACTGAACATCAAAGCAATTCAGATCTCATGACCTAAGTATTTAAATGATTGATTAAAATTTTTTGCACTTTGGACAGAATAAACAGTTAATGACATTTAAACACATTAAAAATGCAGATGGACTAAAAGAGGTGTGACTATGAATAAATTTATATAATTACATTTACAGTGTTCACACATCCTCATTATGGACTGTTTTGCCTTTCAGCGTTCGGTCTGCAAGGCTCTGTGAATTAAGTGCCTCCACAGATCTCTATTTGCTGACAAGAATTGTGGCCTAATTTCCTTATTTAGGTGCTCACCTCTTACCTTTACAGTAGATAATTAAACAGTATTACAGTTCCACAGTTGCACTTGTTTATCTTTTTTATTCAGTTCGTCCACTTATGTAGTCCTTGGTATTTTCAACCTTAATCACTATACGTCTTTGAGTAGTCAAGACATTAACACTGAAACCATTAACAGAGGCTTTTGGAATGTGGTACTCTTGCAGCAGTCAAGTCTTCCCTAATAGTGACACCACTCCATGCCAACCTACACTTCAACCGAAGTACTTCCTCCCTCTCTCTATAACTAACAAATTTCAATATGATTGGGCGCTTCACTCCTAATTCCCACTTCTCTACACAATGAGATCTGTCAATATCTTGCACAGAAATGTCTACGCCTAGCTTGTCCCAAAACCGACTGATTGTCAAGTTGTCAGTGTTCTCTGTTAGATTTTCAGGAATAGCTAACACACGAACACTCCTTCTGTTGATATTCTTCAACAGAGTCTGTATTTATCTGTATTTTGTCTTTCAAGGGTATTCAGTTCAATCTCGCACCATCGTATTTCCGCCTTAAAATCATTTACAACCTTGGCAGATACTATTGTCCAACAGGTAAGAACAGGCCTTCAGTCCAAGGATATTCATTCTCTTGGCTATTATGAAACTAATAACCGAGAGTGTTACGAAAGCCATAGCCAGTGATTTTGTTTTCAAGGCAGTCTTGTAAAACCAGATGGGGAAACATAAGTGATTATTTTAGGAAGTCTCTAAGGAAGAATACTACTGTGAGTGGTCAGTAGGCGAAATCTGGGAAGCTCTACAAATATTCAGAGCAGCTGAGTTTTCGAAATAATTCTTCAATACGAGGGAGACCAAGAGTGACATTGGTGATGAGGTAGGAAACCAGGACCTATTAGGAGATGACGAAAATTACAATACAGTTAACAATGAGACAAAACAACTTTCTACAGAACTTGACAGTCCAGCGAATGAGCAGTCCCAATGTCACACGTTGTCTACTCCAGCACAAACAGGTTCCTTACAATACTCGACACCATCGAAAAAAACAAACCGTCATTAAAAAAAAAAAAATTCCTCCTACTGTTATGGAGTGTCTTCTAAAAGAAAAGGAAAGTATGGGATCTCCATCAATCCACTCACCAGATACTGTTGACACCTTTTATTATCAGGAATAGCTCCAGAATTGAAAAGGCTGCCCCCACGTTACTGGCATTACGCTAAAGCGGATATATTTGCAGATGTGCAAAAGTACGAGCTTAAAATGCTCATGGGAGCAGAGCCAAGTGCAGGATCATCTGCAGTTTCTCATTCTCATTACTCTACCCCAATATACTCTGGACGGCCTTCTCCTGCAGGAAGCTACGATGAATGTGTTGGAGTGCATGAAAATCAAGGGTTAACAACTGGTCAAAGGCAACGGGCAACTTCTCTGAACTACTCAGTGCAACAGTATTTTGAGAATTTCGGACAGGAATAAATACATACCGAAACTGAAAATGAACCAAAATACATTTTTACAGATGAGTGTTAAGTATGAAAATGTTTTTCGTAAACTTTCATTAAAATAATAATTTATGTTACCAAATATTCGTAAAATACCACTTCAGTTTAAATTTAAAACATTATTGTATAGAAATTATTCAGTTGAAGTTGAAATGTCTTTGTATCGTTTTCAAAATTAAATATCAAAGTTTATACTGTAATGCTATTCTACCTTACATACCTCAAGCACACTGCGAGTCGTTCCCTCTGAGAAATGGCTTTTCTCCATTTTGTGTCCTGTTTTTTTCGGGTTGACTTCTAATTTGCTCAACAGAATGTTAAAAGCATGTTCTGACGTTCTAAAGTATTAGTGAAACTTTGATCCATCATCCATCAATTCCTTATAAAGAGTGGCAAATTCTCTTTCTGTTCTTCTCTTGTTCCAGGCCTGATGAACTCACTTCTGTTTTCTCACTTGTTGCTCCCCCTCTTCATCCAAAATAAGAGCAATCATCCATATATCACTTTTTGGGAGTTTCGCCATTTTCCGTGGTACTATAGAAAATATTGGCTGATGCCGATCACGCCACATTATAGTGTGAATGGAAAGCACTGTGAGATCACGGGCAGTAGGGTTATGGTCCGGTCACGTCACTGCTAAGTGTAAATAGACTTATCCATTTATTTGATGAATTATTTTAAAATGATATTGTTAATACATAAATACTCTTAGCTCAGGTACCAGTCAACCATGATTGCAATTTGTACATTTTCTTTAACAAAATCACAGCACACACTGGTAATTGAATTTTTACAAATTCAGGTAGGAGAAGAATAACCTATAAAACATATAAAATCCTGTTAAGCACAGAAATCTGACTTCTTCATAACCACATCATACTGACAAGAGGTTAAGTAAGAGGTAATATTGAAGATCACATTTTTCAAAAAATAATTGATGAAAATTATATTCGCATCAGTCAAACTCCAGAGTTAATGATGCACTTCACCATCCATGTCACTCCACAAACTGAATCCCTGTAACTGTATGAAGAAAGATTTTTTTGAGGGAAGTTTTTCCTTATCTTTGAAGATCTTCCTCTCCCCCCAATTGGTCCGCTGGTTGACTACTTAATAGGTTTTCTCGAGATGGTTCATCTGAAGAATTTCTGCAATTCTTGCAACAATGAATTACTTTACGTATGGCTTGCATAACAAGAACGTCATTGTACAGGCACATACCAAAGATAAGAAGAATGAATCCAATAACCTGAAAAAAAAACAGAACAGAACACTATAATAAAATCTCACACTAGTTCATATTGAGACCACTTACATATGATAAAAGAATACTGAAAACATTCAACGCCGATTTACTGTTAAAGCCCATGGTGACTTATCAAGGGCCTCTCCGACATTCACAGAGATACTTTTCTGAATCAAAAAGTGGTACATCATATCCATTTACTGTACAGTATATTCATGCATAATATGTATATTTTATTTATGACTTTTAAAACACCTGACATTCCACATTAGAAATGTAATTACTTCCCATTTATCCAGTCCTTTACATAAATCCAATTTAAATGATGCTAGAAAAATATTTGTAGTTACCTAATTCATAAACACATCAAAAATTATAATTTAACAGGTACTGAACTGCACCTATGTGAGGAGTACCCACAGCCAGTAGGTCACACGAGGAACACAGAACAATAATTCCTATACACTGTCAAATGAAACAATGTGATTTTGCAGGGGCATGCACAAAGGTAGCAATGAATTACAAGGAAAAATGTATGAATATAAAATTATTTTGCCTGTACACTAAGAACTACTAGATACTTTTCTTTGGCCAATTTGGGATAAGAACAGTGTTCAAAATAGGTCCAGTTACATTTCTGTATGTACAGCTGATTAGTAGCTTTCACTAAGGCTTCACACACATGGAATTTGTTTTTGCACCCAATAATGGAACCGATGAACACCGGAAATTGTATTTTTTTTTTTTAAGAATTGTCTTTATGTCGCACCGATACAGATAGGTCTTATGGCGACGATAGGATAGGAAATACCTAGGAAAGGGAAGGAAACAGCATTGGCTTTAATTAAGGTACCGCCCCAGCATTTGCCTGGTGTGAAAATGGGAAACCACGGAAATCCAAATTCAGGGCTGCCAACAGTGGGGCTCGAACCCACTATCTACTGGATTCAAGCTCACAGCTGCGCGCCCCTAACTGCACGGCCAACTCACCCAGTGGAAATTGTATCAAAATGAGTTCAGCAGTTCTTGAGAAATGATAGCACATACAAAAACAAAATGGAATGGAAACTTCAGTGATAATCTCAGAGAGTTTTAAGTTTACAACAGAATCCAAACCAAGTTAGTAACTAAACAGTTAATCATGAAAACTGGAACTTCGTTAGAACATCTTATAAGTACTGGAACAGTCTAAATACCATTCATAGAGTAAGCAACTGCAAACTAGCATAAGTACAGGTTTAAGAAACTACCTTCCTGATCAAGAAGTGCTGGTATTGTATGTTGCAGTTATTGGCCAGAAAGTGCAATTCAGGAGGATATGAATTTCAACCAAAAATGTTACGTACCTAGCTTCCCATCAGGTAATTCCAATGCTCCTGCACTCCTCATGAACTTTGTGCGAAGCTTGCTTGTATGAGCATAGGTAGCGGAGATAGAGTGAGCGAGTGTGTGTGCGCGTGCGAGAGTGTGTGTGTGAGTGAGAGTGTGTGTGTGTGTGTGTGTGTGTGTGTGTGTGTGTGTGTGTGTGGGGGAAGATTTCTTCATAGGAGTAGGAATGGACCATACTGCCAATGTTAAATTTAACAAATATCTCTTTTCTAGAGCTACTCAAAATAATGTACAGAAAACTCTGCTGAAACATTAGGACGTACATAATATTTGGTGAATGAAACATCCACGTTTTTTTCCACGGTCGTCTACATCTACAAGGGGTATTAAGTTTGCATGAGATTGTCACATGGGCCTATAATTCACTCTTATAAATAGTTTTATCAGCAATTCTAACCAACACCCCAATGTCTACTAGCACTCATCATTATACCATGATTTTTATCCAACATATGATAACTTAATTCATATAGTCTTCAATTTGACTACGTATTTTTACCCTTATATTTTTTAAGAAACAGATCTCAACCTCAACAAACACATTTCATCATACTATTCCTATCCATTGATGCCTTGGGTTCGATACTCTGGTCCCCAAGCGTTGCATACTGTTCAAGATTTTTACGAAGAAGGTCCATTTGAGAGTCAGACATGAATTATTTTTAAGAAATAATGTGATACAAAATTCTTTTAGATGAACAGTTTCATATTTTTAAAGTGATCTTAATGTGTGTAAAGGTTTTTTCAAGTACCTTTGTACTGTAAATATAATGAACTACAGTGTCTATACTATTAAGAGTTCAACAGTGTAGTTTATCTAAATTTGATAAGCTCCTCAGACCAAAGTTTGTTTTAGGATTGAATAAGGCTGATGATGCCCAGCAAAAGAGGGGTGAAACATGTACCTTAAAATCTAGTAGTTTCTATGTTCATTTAACCATGCAACAGTGGATTGTATTGAATAGGTGGTGTAATAAAATACTCCTTGTATAAACTTAGTGATATAACCAATAACTCGTCGTTACCATTAAGACCATCTCCTTATACATGTGCCTGGGCAGTCTTCTGGAAAGATATGTTACAAAAAAATATCTTCTTGAAAATTCTAGAGTGGCTAATACATAGATTATAATGTACAGAACATTCTCAATCGTTCTAGTGCCTATTACCATTCTGGAAATTACAGTGTGTTTCATAATTATGGATTACAAATTATATATAGGCCTACAGGTAAGAATGAACTATATACAGGTTCTTACATTAACTGAACTGATATGTCTATGTACAGCACGTTTCACGACCTCACACACAATAAGATCATTCGACTACGTAAATACTAATACTTTCATGACATAACTTCACACACAATACGATCATTCGACTACGCAAATATTAATAATACTACTACTGCTAATACTAAATGGATGTACATAAGTTCATAACCATACGTACAAATAATAATAATAATCATAATAATAATAATAATAATAATAATAATAATAATAATTCGAGCTCGGTATTTGCATTAGTTACCCATGGGTGAGAGAATATTGTTTTCAAGTTATATCCATTTATCGCACTTGCGTCAATATGAGGAAGCCAAATTCTTATTTGCTGTCGCAAATTTAGAATCTGACCAGACACCTGTCTATTTTGAAATGCCGTTGAAAAATACAGTGGATACGAAGGGTTCTAAAAGTGTAACCATCAAAACAGGTGGTAACAAAAAGCAACAATGCACAGTAATGTTGTGTGTATTAGCGGATGGAGCCAAACTCCCTCCATATGTTGTTCTGAAAAGGAAAACACTTCCGAAAGGAAACTTGCCGTCCAGTGTTATTGTTAGAACACACGAGTCTGGGTGGACGGACAATGTGTTAGTTGAGGATGAAGTGCGTTTGGCAACGTCGCCCGGGAGCTTTGTTACAAAAATGAAACATGCTTGTGTTGGACAGTTACCGAGAACATACAACTGGCGCCGTAGAAGATATGATGAAGAAAGGAAAAACCGATCTTGCGATAATTTCCGGAGGACTTACTTCTATTCTACAGCCGTTGGATGTGTGCGTGAACCGGCCTTTCAAAACTGCAACGAAACAGTTGTACACCGAATGGATGTCTGATGGTGATCACGTGTTAAAACCAACCGGACGAGTGAAGAGGTCTGAAGTGGGACTAATATGCAGCTGGATCAAGACCGCATGGGCACGCATTCCCAATGATCTAGTGTCCAAAAGCTTTAAGAAAGGTGGAATTTCAAATTCCGTGGATGGTAGTGAGGATGACTATTTGTGGAAAGATGCCAGCGATGAAAGTTCGTATGGTGAAACTTCAGATGACAACGGCGAATTGTGAATGACCTGAGTATTGGACTGATTTCATTTACGATTTTTGTGATGATTTTCTTAATTGTAAGCTGTTTGAATTTATATTTGTGGTATATTTGAAGAAAATTAAATAGGTATGCAAGTTATTTGAATTTTTACTTTTTTCTGTATTTTGCTGCCTCAAATTTAGGGTGCGGGTCTTATTCGGTGGCGGGTGGTATTCAGGATTATATGGCATTTCCAAGCAATTGAAAATAGGCCTTATGCCGATTACAATAATTTATTGGCGTCGCAGAAGAAAAATGGGTTTGAAATGGTAATTTGTCTTCAGTCACATACTAGTGCAAAAAATATAACTAATGTTATTGCTAAGGTGTTTAATGTGAAATTGATCAAAGAATTAGTAAAGGAAGATACAAAATTGTCCTAACATAATTGATGAGTCTACAGCAATTAGTAGTCAGTCTGCGCTCATTGTATATTTTAGAACTGCCATTAATTCACAAGACGCTCAAATGTTCTTGTATACTGTTCGATTATGTTACCAGAAATTTATCGTCATAACAAATGAGTGCACTTTTATAATGTTCGTCTACGTATCAGTTAAATGAAAATTTGTTATGTTTTGCCTCGAATGGAGTGAGCGTAATGTTTGGAGTTAAGTCAGGAGGCGCCAAACAACTATGCAATAGATTTCCAGAATGAATTATTTGGCATTGAGTTACAGGATAGGGTTAGCAGTAAATTATGCTCTGTACGATCAGAATTCTTTTAACCACTCAAACTTTTAGAGAAGAATTATATTCTTTATACAACCAGTCACCAAAGAATTGGAGAGAAGTTAATAATACTGCATCAGAATTAGGGGTAGAAATAATGAAAACTGAAATTTTTTCGATATATGATGGGTATCTAGTAGCACGAGAACAGTGTCTGCTGTATGGAAGTGTTACCCGTTCTTAGCAAAAAATTTTAGAGCAGCAGTGTACGGTGAAGGGATAAAACCAGGGTGCAAAATCAGAAATACATGGTGGGGTGAGAGAATGATTACAGGGTTTAACTATTAGCGTTTATTTCAGGCAGTACCCAGTGGGGATATAATTCCCCAGCAAGTAAATTACCCCGTCCCAGATATTTGTCTGAATTCTGTTGCTTTAAAAAGAATTATAAACATTGGAAAGGTATTCCGTTTGTACACTCCATGAGGTATTTGTCCTAATGGCTACCTATTGGAAACACACCCTCTCCAAAAAGTACAGGAGTAGTGGTGTAAGCTCAAGCTACTTAGAATGATGACAAAGGAGGGCTTCAAGCAATTTATATTTTTGCCCGGGTTTCAGATGTACTTGCCAGAGTGAAACATTAACAATAAGCTGCAGGCGCGAAGTTGCCACTGCTATGCTGCTTTATTGCTCAAGGTCTGACAGTCATTCTATTATTTCTATATTATGTGTATTATTGCTGATGTTTGTATGAAAATATGCAGAGTAAGGAAAACATTAATTTCAGTAATGTGTGTTCTACATTTTCCTCATTATTTTATAATGAAAGAATCCCTGCCAGGCAATTTTAGTGGGGAGGAACCTTTGAGATAAAATCAGTGGTGGGGGAAACCCCCCCTTCCCCACTATCTCCTAGACACAAGCTAACAGCTGCGCGCTCCTAACCGCACGGCCAACTCGCTCGGTCTTTGGGAGATTCATGCAGCTACATCAACTAAAGGAAAAAAAGTCTCTCAAAACTATGATTGTAGCACAGATAAACAAGAAACATGGGCATTTTTTTGAACTGGTGAGTTTGATTAAATATTTATTTACTACTGCAGTGAATTCGGAAAATATATGGGTTAAATGAAAATTACCTATGCAAAAGTTTGCAAAGTTTCGCCTTTGATGGAGCAAGCATAAAGTTGGGAGATAAGTCCGTGGTCATAAATTATGTGATAGATTTCCTGAATCCTCCAACATAATCCTTTCCACATTCTTGCATACATTATACAGCGTGTTAGGGGTTTATGTGCAGATATTTTGCTAGTTGGTAAAGAAAAATACATTTCAGAATATATGCTATGTACTTTTTAACTTATCCTATCCTTTTAGTTGTTCCATAATTGAGCAAAACATTTCAGGACCTAATGTGTTTTGAACAGCCGTAGTTAGGAAACACCGGTTATGTCATACTGTCCTCTTGTAGTGAAGTTACAGTAGCAGGGGTTGTTGAACGTGTTTGCTATTGCAGGCCAACTCATGTTGTGCTCTTCCCCTAATCGTTTGGCAAGTAAGGGAGAGGCTCACTCATGTGGCAGACCACTTGCTGAACTCCAAAACTGGTCTAGGGTACACTTGTGTGGAAAGTACACATAATCCTTAACGACGTATCCACTTTCGTACATTCTCTTACTTCCGCCGAGTGTTATTTTTTAATCTTACATACAGTATGTGATGTCGAATATCTGTACCAGCACATACATGCGAATCAAGTGTTTTGAGGTTATGTGTGATTTATAAGTGTTTAATGTCATTACTTAGTGATCCAAGCTGACAAAAATGAAGGGAAATAGTTAATGAGTTAATGAAAAGTGGATGCAACATTTGTGTGCCGTTTTTGTGAGTCTACGTTAAATTTCTGACAACAGACTACGCGAGTGTTCATAATATTTTCAGGTCAATGAAAGGACGGTGGACACGGAAACAGAAAAAGCTACAAGCATACAGTGAAATTGTTATTGAGACAAATTTCAAAAACCGTAGTTGCATCCATGCTTCAAAATTGCTCGAAGCTACTATGGAAGTGCCGCCGGGTATTTGTAATAACAGGCTTATTATTGGAGTGCCGATAGGTAAAATGACTAATTGACCCGTTTAATTAGAGCTTCCATAATTATGTTACTACTACTACTACTACTACTACTACTACTTTTACGTTCCACTAATTTGTATGGATTTCGGAGATGCTGAAGTGCCAGAATTTGTACTGCAGCAGGTTTTTACATGCAAGTAAATCTACCAACACAAGACTGGCGTATTTGAGCACCTTCAAATACCACCGAACTGAGCCACCATCCAATCTGCCAAGTTGGAATCAGAAGGCCAGCACTCTATCGTCTTAGCTACTCTGTCCGGCATTAGAGATTAGAGTAAGTTAGTAGAGCGGTTAGGGGCGCGCAGCTGTGAACTTGCATTCGGCCGATTGTGGGTTCGAAATCCACTGCCTGCACCCCTGAAGATGGTTTTCCGTGGTTTCCATTTTCACACCAGACAAATGCTGGCTGGGAATGTACCTTTATTACGGACATGATCGCTTCCTTCCAACTCCTATCCCTTTTCTGTCCCATCGTCGCCAAAGACCTATCTGTGTCGGTGCAACGTAAAGCCAAATTTAAGATATATTTCGGACATTATACAACTGTTGAGATCCATAGTTATAAACGATGAGAAGTGTTTTTTGGGCAGACATTAAGGGCGAGTAATAATAATAATAATAATAATAATAATAATAATAATAATAATGTTGTTTACGTCCCATTGGAGACGCGATTCTGAGGAGGAAGATGACAAGGATTAAGGTAAAATTTTAATAAAAAGAAATTTAATGGATTACTGGTTAATAGTTACGTATATGATACTGGATTTAGAATGTTAAACTATTAGTATCTTTTGTAATATTTTCTTTCCATAGAATTGCTTGTTGTACTCTTGTTGTTGCAGCAGCAGCAGCAGCAGTTGGGTAATTATGTTTTAACTTTATTAACACACTACTGTAAGTTGATACTGCCACCTGTTCCCAATTGCGATGTATTTGTTAATAATAATAATAATAATAATAATAATAATAATAATAATAATAATAATAATAATAATAATAATAATAATAGTTTTTCTGAGAACCCACATGTCAAATTTAATGTCTTTTTATCTTTTACAAATATTTACAAAAATAAAGTAAACATTTGACAGCACTAAAGCCGCATCAATCACAGCAGTGCAAAACTTATGGCAGATAGTGAAATTGCAGGGAAACTTGCTTACATAGAAGCAAATTTTGGATTTCTTCCTACTGCCATAATCACTCTGGAAAAGTAGGAAATGCAGCAGTTACAACTCGTGCTGAATGATTTGGATCGCGCGTGTGGCAAAGTGGGACAAGCTGTGTCTGAGCAGATGAAGGTTTCGTAGAAAAACAAAGGGTATCAGACAATGTGTTCAACTGCTAAAATTTTGTCAAGTGAAACTTTTTCTCTTTGTGACGATGACAATGAACTAAATTCAAGTAACACTAATTCTTTTAAGTATGTTCCTGTTGTGTCAAGGGTAGAAAGGAGGTTTTCTGTGTATAAAGCTTTGTTGTCTGATAACACTAGCCTGCTGTCCGGCTCCAAGGCTAAATGGTTAGCGTGCTGGCCTTTGGTCACAGGGGTCCCGGGTTTGATTCCCGGACGGTCGTGAACGACAATTGGTTAATTTCCCTGGCATGGGGCTGGGTGTATGTGTCGTCTCCATCATCATTTCATCCTCATCACAACGCGCAGGTCACCTATGGGAGTCAAATCAAAAGACCTGCTTATGGTGAGCCGAATTTGTCTTCGGACAATCCCGGCACTAAAAGCCATACACCATTTCATTTTTACTAGCCTGCAAATTTAAGCATTTTGTTTGTTGCCTAAAGTAAAAAATGTGATCTTATATAATGTCGATGTGCTGAATTTGAATTTTCAATCAGTTTACTTCTATCATGTAAGGTTTTCTTGCAAAATCACTTTACATGTATGAATTATGGGAATTTCATCACAAAAGTTTTCATAATACTTTTTTATTTTAAAGAAAAAACAATATTTAATATACACAACTTGATGACATTAATGTGTATGGTTGTTAGTACATGTCACTAGTGTTTTTGCTTTATTTTGTCTTGTTTACTTCACTACTGGAAAGTCTCTCACAAATTTTACACTCTTTGCATTTTACTTGAGAAAGTCCTCCTGTTCCTTTTTTCTTTACGTTCGTCTTCAGATATTTCACTCTTTAACATCCAACAATAATCTGCAAGCATACTGATGCTCCAGCGCCCCTGGTATTTCCTTTCGAACTCCAGCACATCCTTGTGAAATAGTTTGCCTTGTTCTTCTCTCAAAGATCCTAGATTTTCAGGGAAATAATCTAGGTGAGAAAACAGGAAATGAATTTTCATACTCATGTTACAACCAATTTCCTCGTATGCTTCAAGCATGTTAGCCGCAAAGTTTTGGTAATTGGGATCCTTGTTGTTACCTAGAAATTTTGAAACAACTTCACAGAAAGATACCCATGCTGCTTTCTCCTTTTCATCCATAGTGCTTTTAAATAATGCACCTGACATCAATTTTCTTATATCAGGACCATTAAAAATACTTTCTTTTAATTTTGCTTCAGATAATATTGGAAATTTGTCACATATGTACTTGTAAGAGTCTCCTTCCTTATTTAGAGCCTTTACACATTGTTTCATTAAGCCAAGCTTAATGTGGAAAGGCAGCACTAAAACTTTAGAAGGGCTCACCAGGCTTTGGAGCATAACTTTCTTAGAACCAACTTCCACACTTTTGAGGTGGCCAGTCTATCTTAGTCCACTGATCAACTCGTGTCCTGCTATCCCACAGGCAAAGAAAGCATGGAAATTTGGTAAAGCCAGATTGACTCAGCAGCATAGTAAGAACTTTAAAGTCTCCACAAACTTGCTAGTTGTGTTCACTGTAGATCACTCACAATAACATCAGTATGATTCTACGAGGATCACTGAATAAGCAACAAGCGCTGAACCAGAAACGTTATGAAGGAGAACACCCTTTAATCTTTGCTTGGAAGCATCAATGAACAGTCTCCACTCACTTAGATCATAGTTTGGAAGTCCAAGTTTTAGCATACATTCTTTCACATTATTGCAATATACAAGCATACCTGCCAACTTTACAAAACCAAAAATCAGGAGATTTTGATTTGAAAATAAGGAGAAATCAGGAGATACAATTGGTCATAATTGCTTATTCTACAAGTCTTGCGCAATACAGTACCGTAAAATGGGGTGAATGGGAACGGTTTTATAGTATTTTCTGTCGCTGTTTTCTTCATTGAGATAATTTAATAAATTTATGCATGTAGCAGTGTTGATAAGGTCAGATAGCTGGTTATGGTACATGAAATGAACAGATTGGTACAAAAAGTTACGTGATATTGACTGAAAAATTAGTGTTCCCATTCACCCCAAATATGGGGTCAATAGGAACAGATACTTAAGTGTCCCATCTAAACCTATTCTCCTCATACTGGGGTGAAAAGGAACACTGAAAACCTTTAAAAATGTTATCTAAGACCTGAAAAATGTATAAACAGTAAGAAATAATACAATAAGGTAATTGTCAACCTAAAATATGCTCCAAAATGTTACCATACGTGGAAATTTACATCGAATTTCAGGAGTCCCCTTCTAAAAAATTAGGATGGTGTACCACACCAACAACGCTTTCCTTATCAATTTCACAGACATTTTTATGTTCGGACCACTTAAAAATTTGTCTGCTCTCAACTTTAGTTGGCACATGCAGTAGGCCTACTTCAGAAACGTTACTGTGAAGCATTCATAGTCCAACACTGATGACTGTTTCAATAAAATAGAATTGCTCTGAAGAATTTGGGTGATTTGATTAATGATGTGGATGGAGAAGAAAAATCTACCATAACCCAGACACCTTCTTCAATTCGTACTTTCTTGTACACAGCTCTCATTATTTTTTCAACCGGATGTAGTTCTCAGCTGCAGTCCTGCCTTAGGTGTGATTTAGGGTTCTGATTCTGGCGTCCTTTGGTTGGGATTGGCAACTTTCTTTTACTAGCATGTTTATCAGTAGGAACTTTAAACATTTTATTTTGAGATCTCCTTCTGCTGTTGCTAATCATCTGACAGATGTCCTTCTTGGCTATCATTTTCCAAGTCGTCAGCTTTCACACTCTGACCAGGAGGAATGTTTAGCTTTCTCTTTCTAATTTTTACTGTCCCAGGACTGAAACTCATCATTGAGTACAGAAACAATGCAGTCACCAGTCATACCATTGTTTCCTTCAACATCGCCCACCGTTTCTTCTGCTGATGAACAGAGCAAGCGACTTAGAATACGGTCTCCGTTCTGTTTAGACACGTTCGTTGAGATAAAACATTTCTGTGACGATTAAGAAAACTGAGGGCAAAGTCATGACCTGGCATATTGTTTCTGAACCTCTTCACAGTGACTCCCATTCTATCAAGGTAAGCCTTAACAATACATCGGAGGTCGTTATGCATCAAATGGGTAACCAGAGGAGAACACATCACCAGCTGATCAACCAAATGCTTTTCAGTATCTAAACAATGTCTGTCCAACTTTTGGCTACATTTCTATTCCTCCTTCACTTTTATTATAGGCCTATTTCATACGTCTGTTTAACACTGTTGTAGGAATGGCATACTTCTCTGAACATTTTCTGTATGATAATCCTCTTATAATATCCTCTAATGCAGCAGAAAGTGTTTCCAGTGGGTCTTTCCTGTGGATTTTGCCCCTCTGATCTGGTTTATATTGCCTTGGCATCTTTCTTCATCAACTGGAATACAGATAAAATAATGGATAGAATTACCGAACAGTATTTATATGAAGACTGTATTCACATTTAATCTCATTTTACACATCATCTATGTGTTCCCATTCACCCCATTTTTTAATGATTTTGTTCATTAATTGTGCATAGTTTTAACGTAGAAAAGTGTGGTTGTATGTCATGGTAAAATTATATTTAATTGTAGCAAAATATGGCATAGTTACTTATTCTAGACATTAAAAGCACTTACCTCCACGCAATTTTCTAATCCAGAAGAAGATTTTATGGTCTTTAATAGCTATAAAAAATTCAAGGTTTCCTTATTGCGCACTGTTGTTGCTACAAGTTATTGTTATCCTTTCAGAGCACATAGAAATGGTGGGAAATATGGATAGGAAATATTTTGGGTGAAAAAATCCCACTGAACTACTTTACATACGATGCAAACCTTCCATAAAATAAATTCCCTACTGTGTGTTCCCTTTCACCCCCATGTTCCTATTCACCCCATTTTACGGTACTACGATATATTTATAACACTTATTGTCTCAAAGCCCGACTGTTGCTATACGAGGCTATAAGGCTAAAAATTACACATCTCTATTCCCTCACAGGAAGTATGTGAGTGAGATGATCAGTCTCCGATAAGCCTACCAAAAATAGTATGAACTCAGCGCTCCACATGTGTGAATCAGTCATGCACTTAGATGCCATTACTTAGCATCAAGCGCCCGCGTGATTATGCGAAGAGTAATGCTATTTGGATCAAATAACTAGCTGATGTACCCTCCTTCGCTAAGGATTCTTATAGTTTTCCCAACTGAAGTCAACATGTCATTACAATGACGCCAGTATGAATGTCGCGATTAAAAGCAATGCTTTAAGAAATATTCGATAAAATGAAAACAGCACATTTTCTCACTTCTAGCGAAAAGTACTACTGTGTTAATCTAAAAGTTCAAATTTTCAGAGCTAGAACAACCAGGCTGCAGACAGCCGTTAACACTCCTGTGTAATTATTCCGTATAAGTGTGCACATTGCTCATTCAAATCACTACCTCAGAGTAGGGATCTAATAGCTGGAATACTATGATGATCGATTGTGTTACATACCAGTAGTATCAGTAAATTTACACAGGAATGCCATGCTAAAGAAGAGAGATCTAACTCCCCACTCCCCAGCTTCTTCCCGTCAATATTCAGGAAGGCTGTTATACTCAAAATGCAGCAGTAATCCCATCTATCGTAGATAAATGGCTGCAGAATACACAAAAGCACATCACAACAAACAATTGTCAATGTAATGTTATTGTTGATCAATTTTATGAGCTTTCTATATTGGAGGCCTTCACTTTAGTTTTCTTCCAAATCTGTGATATTAGAGCATCTAACGTAAAGCGAGTCGTCCTTTCTTTCACGACTCCCTCTTGTGTTGTTATTCAAGCGATTGTTCCTTCACGACTTTTTCCTCATTCTTATAATCATCTTCAAAATTTAATCACCATCACCACCAATATTATTATAGTCAGAACGGTAAAATTGAATAAGCAAATTACCACAAAAATAATTTATTCTATTATCACCACCTATTCAATACAAGCTACGTGGACGAAATCTACATAATACTATATACACTTCTCAGGGACATGTTTCGCCTCTTGTTAACGGCACCATCAGCCTGTAGGTAACCTTAAGGTCAAATGTCTGAAACATTATCTATTCATACATGGATTAACGTGTAACATACTTTTCATTGTAAATCCATGTATGAATAGATAATGTTTCAGACATTTGACCTTAAGGTTACCTACAAGCTGATGATGCCCTTAACAAGGGGCGAAACATGTCCCTGAGAAGTGTATATATTATTATGTAAATTTCATCCACATAGCATGTGGCTTGTATTGAAAAAGGTGGTGATAATAGAATAAATTATTTGTGATAATTTGCTTAAGTCAGTTTCAATACAAATCAATCATGAGAATTGTCTCTTGCAAAACTGAATAATAAATAATCAGAAATTGCATTCTCTGTAACTCTTGTTATGTAGCACTTTTCAATATGACCACTAAGATAGGTCATTAAAAATAACATTTTTGGCACCTTCCCCTAAACTACCATTTCGAACATAGTTAATAAAATTATTTATAGCATAGACTGTAGTTCCTTATTCCCTGACTTTACATAAAATTCTGTTCGCCATTTTCTCGTACCTCGACGCTGATATGGACTTAGAAAAAATCATGAATATGTCTGTTATCATAGCCGGTACAGTAAAAATGTATCAGACGTAAATGATAGGAAATGTAATAATATATAACTTTAGTTATGTAGTATTTATCGCTAGGGCCAATAATAACAAATATTTGAGAATTAAATTTTAGGCCTTCCCCTAAACTACCATTTCACTCAGCGTGAATAAAATTATGGCCTAGATTGTAGCGACTTATTCCCCGACGTTATATACCGATTTTCATTAAATTCTTTTCAGCCATTTTCTCGTCACGAGCCTGCGTACGTACATGCATACAGACAGACAGAAATTACAGAAAATTAAAACGGGCATTTCCCCTTGTTACTATGGTCACGACCGGTACGGAAATATCATTTTAAAATTCTGAGCAATGTACAGGCAAAACTTATTTTATTTATATTGAGATAAATTAAAATTAATCAGAAATGTCTCCAGATGGCTCCTAAAATCTATAGAAAAGTCACTAGTCGTTATCATTGAAATTATGTCACTAAATTACTAAGAAAGCGACTAGTCTATAATCGACCAAAGAGGATGGAATCTACTAGACTGATGTGAACCGTTGCCTACGTTATAATACAAGGCCTGGAAATAGAGCCCGTAAAACGCTATGGAAGTGGTTACACTGAAGTTCAATGCCGGGCCGCTAGGATCGCTATCTTGCCCCCCTGTCGACCAGGCTCGCGCCTTTAAACGTGTTCATTAACTGAGTTGGTTGTGAATGTATTATGTATTTGCCTGATGTCAAGCATTCGCAGTTCCAATCATGCTTTATTCACGAGAAATTAAAGGTAGTGGAATTTCGTTTCACAAGTTTCCAATGAATGTTCCTAAGTTTTGATCCGAGTTACGTCATAAGAATCGGGCGATCCCAAAACTTGTCACTGGACTTTTTTTAAGCTATGCTACCGTGACCGGCAATCACTTGAGAGGCATCTTCATACTCAGAAATCTTAAATTAGGAAACCAACGAGGAAAATAATTTGCCCAACAAATTTCACGAAAACGAATGTAGCAAGAGCTAAAAATATTGTATTTTCTCCTGAAACAATCTCTGGTTTGTAAAGTATGGAGGTGGTGTTGTCCCGAGAGCATAAAATACAGTTTAAAATAAGCCATTTGTTTTATGGAGCATTTTATTAAATTGCTCAATGCGCATAACGTCTGCAACACCTCACATGGGACATATTCAGGAACGAGAACAAACGAGCATCTTTTAACCGGGCGAGTTGGTCGTACGGTTAGGGGCGCGCGGCTGTGAGCTTGCATCCGGGAGATAGTGGGTTCGAATCCCACTGTCGGCAGCCCTGAAGATGGTTTTCTGTGGTTTCCCCATTTTCACATCAGGCAAATGCTGGGGCTGTACCTTAATTAAGGCCACGGCCGCTTCCTTCCAACTCCTAGGCCTTTCCACTGCCTTCGTGATGTCCAGGCCGTACTGTAACGAGCGCGGGAAAGCAATCAGCTGATCGTTAGGGGGGAAGTTTAGCACATGAGTTAGTAGAGTTAAACATAGATTTTTGCAGTTTTATTGAAATTTTTAACGATGGCCGCGTGTTCACTCAGATATATGCGAGAGTGAGTCGTCATCGACTGCATTATTAAGTGGAAATTCGTTAATTAGTGAAGAAAACTTAGTGTGTGTGTATTTATATGAAGCTATAGGTTAAGAAGATCGTTCTTCAGTGTTTTAATTTTGTAGTTTATTTGTGTACAGTTATATTTATAGTGTAAAATTGAGTTAGTGCATTCTGTGTTTTATTATTAACCACGAATTGTATATACGGTACTTGAATTAAGATGATCAGTGAGGGAAATCACCATGCCTAAGAGTTGCTGTGTGCCTGCCTGCAAAGCCAATTATAAACAAGGAGAGTACACTCCGGTATTAGTGTTTCCTTCTGATGAAGAACGAGTTAAGTTATGGAAGAAGGCTATTCCCAGGGGGAATTTAATAGTTAATCACAACACAGTTGTGTGTATCAAGCACTTTCCTGAAAATCACATCCTGAGAGAAATAAGAGTGTCCCGTCCAGATGGTGAGTTAATTTCTTTTATTATGTCATAAACATGGGTAACATTAGGTAGGCCCTATATTTTTATGTAATCAGACCTACGGCTAATCCAAATTCGGTGTATTTGAAAATGCAAGTCTTATTTATGAGTATCACCGAGCTCGATAGCTGCAGTCGCTTAACTGCGGCCAGTATCCAGTATTCGGGAGGCAGTGGGTTCGAACCCCACTGTCGGCAGCCCTGAAGATGGTTTTCCGTGGTTTCCCATTTTCACGCCAGGCAAATTCTGGGGCTCTACCTTAATTAAGGCCACGGCCGCTTCCTTCCCATTCCTAGACCTGTCCTGTCCCATCGTCACCGTAAGACGTATCTGTGTCGGTGCGACGAAAAGCAAATAGCAAAATAATAATAATAATAATAAAAAATAATAATTAACAAATAAAGAAATTATTAGTATCAAACAGTAGTGTGATTTATGTAAATCTTATCTTCTGACAGATTCAGATCTTATTTATGAATTATCACCAGAAGTAAGATATCTGAATTTCCTAAATCGAGGGGGCTTAAGGTATCCATCAGACATGTCAATAGAACTTGGAATTGAGGTGTACAAAGTATTTTGTGTGTTAGTGTCAGATACATAAGTTATAAGATGTTATTTCTAAATTCAGAGAATCCTAAGTGTGTCACAAAATCCTTGGCTTTGGAGTCAATGCAGTTGGCAGATTCCCTAATCATTTGTGACTGCGGGAAGAAATTGGAAGACCTGGCCGGACAGTGTATATATATTTGGGTGAATATATTTTTAAATAAGTTTTCCAAAATTCACACCGACTTGTGTATTCAACGAAGTGCTTCAAAGAGAGCAGACCTACTCCATACTGGTGTAACTTCCTGTAAGAGGTCCAGGAAAGCTGCAGTGTTCATGGAGTGGAAACAGTGAGGTACAGAAATAATTTATATTTGTAATACATAGTAATGGTAATTGGCTGCATGTTTTCTGTCAGTGTGTATGATGTGAATGTTCCAATTGACCAGAAAATGGATAAAATCGCAAGAAAATGTCTCAAAGTGTTAGGCTGTACTCACGCAAACGAACGTATATACGCGAGAAATAGAACGTTACGGAGAAGGATATGCATTGTATGTCAGAATTAACAAATACTTGAGGATAGGTTTTGGTTTTATAAGGTGTTAACAGTTTTTTTTAAGTAATTTAAACGAGTGTGTTATTCAAGCGGAGCGTATGCGTATCGCCTTCAAGTCCCCCCCCCAAAGCGTGACGTCATCAGAGGTACAGTACGGCCTGGACATTACGAAGGCAGTGGCCTTTCCTATCCCATCGTCGCCATAATACCTATCTGTGTCGGTGCGATGTAAAGTCACTAGGGGGAAAAAAAAAAAGCAACTTTTAGTACTGAAGATGAACTCCTCAGTTGGTTAATTAATGATTTCCTGTCATATATTAAGAAACTGAAAATGCATTCAGAGAAAGTAAAAAAGAATCATGAGAGAAATGTATCAGGCATAGATCTCGACTACCCAGTCCACTGTGGCCTGTGTAAAATACCTCATAAATATACATTTGCATTATGCATTGATGAGGAACCTAACGAGCTATGACATCGAGCTCTTCTTCAGCTACCTAAGACGCCATGCGGAATACAATGACATTATGGATCGTGTGGCAAAATAAAAAAAAACAGACTGTAAAGGCTGTTTAGAACATATATGTTCTCCAGCTACTCAAAGTCCAACATTGTGTCTTATTCGTTTTCAAGATCGAGGAGCCCTCATATACCGAAAATCGTCTGTGGCACTTCTGCAGTGAACGACGGAATTTGTCACTTCGGCTACGCAGTACTTGTCCCGATGAGAGTTACTAAAAGGTGTACGTTTATTTTTTCGAAAGACATGTTCAACAGTGAAATTAAGTGTGGAAAGTGTAAAGGCGAAAAACCACCTCTTTTTCTACTATGAAAATTTCTGAGACCTCTGTTAAACAACATTGCTTTGAGCCACTCAAGTAGAAGAAAGTTTTGAAACTTGATAAGAAGCCCCTCAGAAGGAAAGTTTTGAAACTTCAATGACATATTCAAGCCAATGCTTATTTAGGATGTACTTTACTTATTGACATATACGGCCATGCGAATACAAGGGGGCAAGTCCGCGATCCTAGCGGCTGAATGGTGAACTAGGAAGCAACCCGTTTCCACGAGTGCATTTCAAGGCCTTGTATTATAGCGTAGGCAACGATGTGAATGAACACGACACATAGCACGCGAGAACGAGAGATTTACAATCGATATACGCGTATATACAGGTTTTAATAAACATCGCACATTCGCGCACATTTCTCGCATTAATACACGTCGATATTTCGTTTGAAAGCGGCCAACGGGCGAAGGAATTCCGACCACTGGCCTAAAAAAGCTGAAATGGCGGGATTTGAAAACAAATGTTTGAAGTTCACTAGAAAATAAGCTAAAATCGGGGGAAAAGATAGAATAATCGGGAGGCGAGAAATACTGTCGAAAATCGGGAGTCTCCCGCCTAAATCGGGAAAGTTGGCAGGTATGTACAAGTTAGCCATCTTCGGAGAAAAAGGATTTAAATGCTATTTTGCGTTGTCTGTACCAATGGAATGATATTTTTGGACAGAGCTGAAGTTTTCTTTGGAGTCTAGAACCCAACAACTCAGGTAACTCTTTAGAGGACAAGATCCCTCACCAAATCATTTAATTCACTCTGGTTAAAACACCCACGTTCTGCAGCAGACGATCTTGGTAGGTAGTCACTGTCGCTCGTCTCATTTTCCATCACTTCTACATCAGACTCGGATGAAAACTCCAAGATTTTCTGGTCGCACAGGGATTGGTACATCAGACGCGTGGGGGACAGGTAAAATGGCTAACCAAACAACTGGATACACAATTTGCTTTTTATTTTTAGAATTGTATCCCTTCACATCACACGAACAGAAGTAGCAGTCATTACTATGGTTTGGCTGCTCTCTCCAAACCAGGTATTGCAAAAGATACCGACGGTCGTTTGCCGTTGACCCAATGACAAAGATCTTCAATGCATACTCTACACACTTTGTAGGGTGCCCAAGGTTTACTTTGGTTTCAAGGTTTGATTCAAACATAGGCAAGATATGATTTTTTTTTTAAATTTTTACAAAATTTGTAATATTACGCCTTTGCTTAGGCAATGTGTATTTCCCAAATATACAACAAAAGTGATCTGGATCATTTATACATGAGCTATGCGACATGGTAAATATACTTTCGTGTGGAACTACAAACTCATAGCATTCTGCTCCACAATACAGCTTGAAACAGATATATTTTCCAGATGACACACACACTAATGCAATGTGAGAGAAACTAAAACAGGAGGTGTAAGTTTTCTCAAAGATAAGAATGTGTCTGGTAAAGTATTGCAGTTTACATAATTACTCGTTGGGCATATGGATATTACGCTATAAGGAAAATAAAATATAATTTTAAAAATTAAATGATACATGATAGGAACTTTCTGGCTTTGAATTTGAATTCAGCATGCTAAAAATGCCACAAAAACAATCAAACTTTGGTGGCAGCAATTTCATTGCAAACTAGTGTAACAGACAAACATTTTCATTTGAAAATCTACACCATGCATTTGTTGTTCATTACAACTCTCACATTCTGGAGTGAGCAACTGGGACCTTTATGACTGATAAATGTCTTTTGTAAACATGTATTATTTTCAAAATTCATAACTCGAAAATGTATTACAAAATGTTTGAAAGCTCGAAATCATGTAATTGTTTTTAAGTCTCACTAACTATTTTAACAGTTTTCGGAGACGTTAAGGTGCTGGAATTTTGCTCGCAAAAGTTCTTATATGTGCCATTAAATCTACCAAAACAAGGCTGACGTATTGAACCCATAATTCTATGATGAGATTTTTTTTTTAATTTCCCAATATTTATTTCAGCTACAAACTACTTTTTTGAGAGCAGCCATGTTTGCATTTCAAGAGCCTCTCTGTTTCGTGGGAGCAAGCTCCCCGCGTCAAGCAAGCTTGTGAGCTCGTGAAACGCCGGGACACTTCGGTGGACTTTGAATATTAAACAATTTATCAAAATTCAAGAAATTCTTCGTAACGAGAGATTTTGGCGACATAGTAAATCCAGAAATAAAGAATCTAAATTATTCTTAAACCTTATGTGAAGACAGAACCCCCAGGGTAAATATAAATGAGGTTAAGCCTAGAGAAGAATTTGCGCCCGGCTCCCGAAGTAGCAACACGTGCCAAGGTCGATGGATGAAGAAAACTCGCGAAACGCCCGGGCAGAAATAATTCATTTCGCCTGTTGTGAGTATGGGAAAAATATGAAATTAACACCGTAATAAATCGCAAGTCTGTGCGAAGTTATGGAACAAATTTCAGGAAAATTGGTCTATTGGGTGTGGAATTAGCAGATTGTGCAATCAAGCTTCATGGTGTGAGTAGCATCCTTCCATAGGGTATAAAAGAAATCTCCCTTTGTATATTTCACATTCTTAGTCTGGTTGTTGGAGCAGCGAAGCCCACGTCCCTCGTCAGCAGAAAAGTGTGGAGATTTGTTCTCCTAGTAACTTATTACATGTCTGTGTCTATGGTTCAAATATACTGTTAAAGTGGAAGATGATAGAAATTTTCTGAGCTGCCGCTAATGGGAACTTTGAAGGTTTAGATATGTGGGTGAAAAGTAATTGAATTTCTCTTGGTATTCAGTGTGTGTGTGTTAAAGAGGAGCCTGGAAGTTAGCTGTGGCATCTGGTTTCTTATCTGTTGGAACACCTGGACCTTAGTAGGGTGAGAGGGAACAGTCTTGCGAACGCAGTGGACGTGGTCATTTGAGAAGAGTGCTCGTCACCTAGTAAACGTTTTGAAAGTGCGTTGTAAAGTGTTGTGTAATTTAAGTTATATGTATATATATATATAAGAAGACATCCCAGATAGCCATGTGAGGCTAGATAAACGAGGTCTGCTGGCTAGATGCAGCCAGAATCCAGGATGGTGGCTACGATTACAGGTCTGTGAATATTTTGTATCAATGTTGTAGTTAGATTATTGTTTGCCCCTACCAATTTTCATTGCGTATGTCGGGTTGATATTTAGTAATGATCAGGCGAAGGTATTATATTTCTGGTCATCGTGTGAAACTCTTCAGTGCTGTAAAATTTACGTCAAGAAACTATAAAATGCGAAGTTTAAATATTGTGTTAATATTCTTTGAGATATTGTCCGAATTGAGAAAAATTAGGAAGGTGATAACGATAACATAGTCGTGGTGAATGTCTTAATTTCGAATATCGTTGGAATTCAGAGAATTTGTTGAAATAATAATGATAATAATAATAATAATAATGCTGTTTATCGCGGGATAACATTTTCCTATGTTAAAGGTGGACTTAACAGGTATGTTTTGTTCATGGGAAGTAAAATTTTGTGACATCGTGTATGTCTGTGATATGGAAAATCACGGCGTGTTGTTGTATTCCTGAGGTCCGACAGTTGTAAGAAAAAAAAATGAAGAGATTTTTATAAAAGTTGTTTGTCACGAGAGGATTGAGGTTTGAAAAGTCTTGAAACATAAGAAAATGGATTGAGGGCGAAGAATTTATATATGTGGAGATAAGAGTTGTAGAGATGTTGAAGGCAGAGGAAGCCTGTATATTTCATATAATATCGCCATGAGAAGGCGATGAGAATGAATTTTTGAGACAGGCTGTATATTAAATGTGAGATTTATGTGGCAGGCTGTAGTATATTCTGCTAACAATCCGAAAACTGAGACCTGGAGAAGGTTGGCTCAAGATGATTATTTGTGTGAGGCACAGTAAAATTTCAAGTTAAGATCCCAAGTGAAAAACAATTCCTGGTGAGGACTATAACTCTTGGTAGTAAATATCCAAGTGACTAGTTACGTAAAGTCAGTATAATGAATATTATAGTAATATGATCTCAAGGATAGAAGAGCATTCTGAGTACACGGTTGGTATTATTTGACGGTAATGACAAGTTTCCAATCAGTAAAGTTCATAAATTACGAGGCGGTAATTTATCATTAAATGGGAAACATGGTGGGATGAGATATTGGACGTTTTAAAGCGATAAGTTTGGCTGTGTAGATTCATTGGGTTTCGTTTCACTGGATAGTCATGGATATGAATATTTGGAAAATGATGGTAGGCGATTTGAGGGCTTCACCCTAATATTACAGTGTGGATTTATGCGGTGGTGATTATTGTTTGGCGACAGTCAAGTAGTGTTAGACGTGTGTTGGAAGAGATTATTTTTCCAAACTTCATTGCCCATGCTGGGATCGTGTTTGAGTTGTGCATTGCTCACCATGGGTTATTTATTTTCAATTTCAGGTTTAGTAACAAGATAGGGACTTAGTTGCATTTCCCGACTTGCGTTCATTCTGTGGCAAGATTTGTTTCGTTGTGTGTTGTTAGTTTTGACCAGGTTTACAGCCGAAATATCTAAGAGTGTGTTTGAAGTTACGATTTCGCCTGATATGCTAGAGGAAGCGTATACGACCCAATTTCCGCTCGGCAATAGCTTTAGGACGTCACACGTTATCCTAGGAGTATACTGATGATGAGACGTCCTAATTCACGCTCAACGACAGGGTTAGGAAGGTATGTGTACACAGAGGTTAGTGTTAGGGTGTGCAGACGTTAGGTAAGCCCGATGATAGGTCTGGGATGTCAGCTGTACATACTCGAGTCTTAGATTAGATGTTTTTGCGAAGTGACTTGAGCGATGTTAGTGTCTGCAGTAGTGTATGCAATGCGAAGAGTGTTAGCTCAGTAATAATGAGGCCAAGCTTGCGTGCAGCCCTCAACACCTGGAAGGTGTTTACTTAAGATTATGGAATCACTAATGGCCTGAACATGAGGGTTGTCCAACACTGGGTACTGAGCTAGACGTGATTGACTATTTACTGCAGTTCGCCAAGCGTGTTTGAGTTCAATGAACTTCAGTATTTTATTTTATGGACTTATTTGTTCTGTCGTTCTGACGTCCATTTTGCTTTGATATTGTGCGTGTTGACACTCAACGTATTAGTGAGAGACTTGAGTTACGAATGCGGGCACGATTGGTCAGCTGGTAATATATTTTATTTTCAATTTTTGTCGTTCTTTCATTGTTATACGTATTTGAGTTTGGTCAATTGATAACTTTGTAGGTAGTGTGTTGGGACAAACAATACGTAGATGGATCTGTGATGGTAGTCATTGTTAAACAGGAAAGAATTCTATAATGTTTTGTTTTACTATGTGGACTTGTAATTTTATTAAGCGTAACGTAACGATTTATAACCTGAAAGTCGGTTTTATAATAATATTTTTTCGAGCGATTTACCACTTTTTAATTAACTTCAGTGTTTGGCATTTCTTCTAAATGCGTGATGAATAAGTTTTTCCTGCATTTCGCAGTTTTGTTCCTTCAGAACGACGTAACGTAAGATCCTCGCGGATCGTGTTGTTGTTGGTTCCTTCTGAACAGCTGTTTGGGTGATGCACGTTTTAGCATCGGGATTATTGTATAACTTAACGGTGTCATGAAATGACAATCCATGGTGGAATTTTTGTTTTTCAATTGTGAATGCAGCTGTTAACTTGTAGTGAACACCATGCTTTTCAATAATATGTCGCAATCTATCCAAAGCAACTGATAGTTAATTTGGTTTGATTAAGGGTCCATTCGGCGGGTGTTCCGTATCCGAAAGGGTATTCGACTGGTGGATAACCTTAATTAAGAGGAAATCAGGCGTTCTACTTGTTGAAGGTCAGATTTTCCACGGATCGTGTGGATTAATTCTCAGTTATCGTTTGGATTAATAGGTGCCCGATTTTTCAGGCTCTCTTTTCACTTTTTCGGTTACGCTGTCCAATAATTTATGAGATTCCTATTTTCTCCGAAGAAAATTCTTCGATATTGTAAAAGAAAAATAACGCTATGCAATGTGACTGCGTTTGAAACATTTAATAATTAATTTTTGGTCAAGGATTTATATAAAAAAATAATTTTTGTGCAATATTAATGATTCAATAAAAGTTAGTAAGCACATATTTGCTCCTCATTCCAAGTAGTTAGGCTCTCTTCTGAACCCCATCGTTTGGTTAAGATCGTGATCAAATTTCTTCCCGCAACGACCCCAAGATTTAAGAGTTCAATATTGCTCTGCTGTAGCAGCTGTGGCCGACCAACAATGGAATGGTAAGTTAAGGGTTCAGTATTTGAGCACCTTCAAATACGACCGGACTGAGCCAGGATCGATCCTGCGAAGTTTGAGTTGGAAGGAGAACAATTCAACCATCTGAGCCACTCAGCCCGGCAGGAAGCACGAATTTTAGGTACGTTTAATTTAGTTTTATAAAATGCGCATTATTCATTTGAAACAAACACAAATGTTGATTTCCTGCCAGACTCTGTTTTTGTACTGTACACAACATTCCTGCAACACACATACAACACACCACACTATCCTCCACCACATTAACATCCAGTATCTTATACATGGCAGATGACACCCAAACTTACATAAAATTTATCTTGTGGGTTCATTTCTAATGCAATGAAATTGAACTGTGGAAACTGTTTCCCACGAATGGATACTGGTATGCTTTTGTTGAAAGAAAAAGAAGTGTAGTGGCAAATGCTTTTAATTGGTGGTCATACTGCTTTTGCATTTTCTTACCTGAAGTCTTATCTTGCAGTTTATAAAGACAATGATGTAGGCCTATCTTACAAAGCTCTTAACACCATACAGTACTGTACTTACTATCTATTACAGCCTTACAGTGCCTATAATAGTGCTTTGTTCAGCCAGTATTTCATTCATTTGCCTCTTTTTTCTGGTGCAATAATTATATTTTGTTTCCGCTAGCAGTTCCCTTAGTCATCAATTGGTCTACTTGGATGTTAACACAAGTTTCTCCCCTTTTATTAAGGACAGAATACTCCACACCAGGTATTTCCTATTTTGCCATAGAGAAGTCTAATGAAACGACTTTCACAATTTATGAAGTAATTTTAAGGACCCTGCTTTCCTGTAAAACACATTTAAAAAATTATACTCCCTAAATATGTACAAAGACATTTTTCACATCATATGGCTAAAATGAAGCAAAATTATCCTTTGATTTTCTTAGTAGATACTTAGGGAAAGCAGTAAAGATAGATGGCACAGTCCACTCCCTCAGACCGATGCCCTCTGCAACTACAAGCCGTGAGGTTAAAATTGGCAATATCGCACTCCTGTCAAACGGTAGGCTGACTAGTCCATGGTGGGAAGGTTGTGACAAGCATAAACACGACCGGTTCACTGGTGAAATGTCACAAAATATACAACACATTATAAAAACTAAACAAGCACATGAATATCACTAGAAATATTGAAACTGTAGAAAAAACATGCAGTGAATTTCAGTAGCGGCTCGTGGCTCAAATGGCAGGTGGGGCTAATGTGGGTATTATTATTATTATTATTATTATTATTATTATTATTATTATTATTATTATTATTATTATTATAATACCGGAGGTACACCCGCTCCGCGCATTTAAATTAAGCGCCTTGGAGAATGCCATCTAAAATATAAAACTTGTAACAACTAGTGCAAGAAGTTTGAACATTTCTCAACAGATGTTGCTACTATAAACTTATGCTGTGCCCTCTGGTGTGAAGATTAACTATTAAAATTCTAGAGTAATTTTGTATGTAAAGGTTTCCTAAACTGAAATGTTTATTCTTTGTTTCTGGTGTGCTAAAGTTTTCAACACTCATCTCTTCCCGCCAACTTAAGATGTCTGCAAATGAAAAATTTTGTACATTTATTCACCAATGAGAAAATTTTGGTATTTATCTGATTATCCAATAAGAATTGGGGGTGTGTCAGGGCCTTAGCCCAAAGTTTTCTGGAACTTTCCCCTCGGCTATAAAAGCTGGCACATTTTTGGACCAGGTTGTCTTAGTGATCGCTCCAGTCTAGTGTGTGTTTATAAAGGAGGCGGAGGCCCCTCGTCCATCTTCGAGAGGTCCACCGGCTCAAGGTAATGGCAGATCCTGATTAAAATCTTATAGTCTTTTAAAGCTAGCTTCAGGGGAAAGTTTCAAATCTTAAGTGATGTAACTTTATTTTCTAAAATGTAAATTTCAAACTCTAAATGTAATTTCAAACTAGTCTAAAAAAATATATCCAAAATCAGGGAATAGAGAGTGAGGTAACTTCTCGTATTCCTTCTCAACTTGATTTTGAGGTGATTATGACCTGTCAACATTTTCTATCTTGTAATTTCTGCAACTTAAATATTTTCCTCCATCTAGTCACCTCCGTAGTATAGGTTTAGCCTCTGTAATGTCGGGCCACACGCCTAAATAGGTACTCGCTACCCCTGTTAAAACTATTTCATCCTTTTCATGGTAAAGATATCAGACTGTTGAGCATTTAAGACAGTGAATACTGCTTGACTTTGTAAAATGTAAGTTGTGCCTTTGATAGGCCTGGAAATTTTTAAAAATAGATTCCTACATATAAATTGACAGAGCAATAACGCTCTTCCTGTTGATGTAAAAGAAATTGGGAGACCCGTCTCCTTGACTGTTTGTTAGATGATGATGCTGCTAGTTCTTTAAAGGGGCCTAACATCTAGGTAATCGGCCCCTAATGGTGCAAAATGAGACTAAATGAAATGATAAATTAAAAGCCCAAAATCCTCCACTGATCAGAATTCAAAACGTGAGGACAAAGAATGAATGGATGGATATGAATTTAAAACGATTGTGGAACCGACCCACAGTGCCCCACATGCACAGAAACTAGCGTTAATAGTATTGCTGACCAAGGGACTGCTTCTATAGCACGATACTGAATCAATGATACTTGTAGTCGAAAGGGGTCCAAAATCCAAGTCATCGGCCCCTAATAATAGTACTTATCACTAGAAAAGTAGAACCATGGTATTTGTCATGTTGTACTAATCACAAGTAGTGTAGACTCACGGTATTCCACACATTATAGTACTACTCACATGTAATGAAATTCGCACATGCATTACAGACCTACGGTGTTTCGCACATTGCAGCGCCATTTACAGGCAACGCAAAACCTATGGTGTTCATCACATAGGTGTACTAACCACAGGGACTCTTAGTACCCCGTGGTGTTCCTCATATAGTGGGTAGTAATCATAGGCAAGCCAGAACCATGGGTTCCCTCATCCCATGGTGTCGCTCATATAGCGTTACTAATCTCAGGTATTGCAAAATCCGTCGCGCACTCACATGCTGCTAATCGCAAACCTATTTGGTACCCAACATAGTGGTACTATGCACAAGTAAAAGTGACCCATGGTGTTCCCCGCGTGGCGGTACTAACCGAAAGTAGTTTCATGGTTCTAATATAATCATCCCTTGGTCGCCCCTTACGACAGACAGGGGATACCGTGGGTGTATTGTCTGTCTGCGTCCCCCACCCACAGAGGGTGACTGTTTGTTAATGGGAGCAGTTGTGCTCCTGTAAAATTGGTAATTACGGAGCTGCAAGCTCAAGCTTGCTAATTTGTTATTACTTGATTGTTCTGATTTTGTAAAAGTTGTTACCTAGCTTGTGAGCTAAATTTTTGGTACCTAAATTTGTAAAGTCAAACTTTCAAAAAAAGTGAAAGAAAGATAGCTCTAATTTTAAAGTTTTAAATTAATCTCCTGCCTGTCTTATATCCACCCATTTATACACGCACCTTTTATCATCTCTGTAAACCACGGTATCCCCATAACAATTATTAGTATTGATGTAGCTTTTGTTGCTTCTGCTGTGGTATATACACCCATATTAAACATTGTCATTACATTTTTATTGGCAGTATCAGCACAGCTAAGCATGCTTGATTCTAATGCATGCTAATAATAAAATACTTGCAACATTGGGCGTGATCAAGATTTGGATGTGTTGCCACGTGCTGTTGCTGGCGGAGGGAATGGAGGAGCGGAAAGGAACTGGCCACCCTACCGTACCTAAACTCCGGCTCAGGCACACCTCTGCAGAGGTTTGGACCGGCCTTTGGGCAGAACACACCCTTACCTTTACATACTAATCACAAAAATTCTAAACGTGTCAAAAGCCTCACTCTGTGAATGATCACCAGAATATGTTACATGAGGTTAGAAGAATGTAAGTGAGTTTGCAGTAACATCGCCATAACACCCGGCGCTACAGCTTCGTCTGCACTGTCCTTTTTTATTGCAGGCATGTCAAAGCTAGCCCCTAGCTTGACATTTTAAAACGCACTGAAGCTTTCACTCCCTCAAAGGTGTACTGACTTTCAAAACAGTTACCAATACTCACTATGAGGGCTGAGAGCAAATTAGCCCCAGTGTCAGGATAAACATAGAAAACACGTAATACAATCATACTTTCATTTTCTCATATCATTAATTACTTCAGAACAGTGGTACTCAGATATTAATTTGGTCTCGTGTCCAGCTCCATGGCTAAATGTTTAGCATGCTGGCCTTTAGTCACAGGGGTCCCGGGTTCGATTCCCGGCATTGTCGGGAATTTTAAGTAAGTAAGTAAGTAAGTAAGTAATTCGTCTTTATTTGTGGCGAAGTTAGGGCTCAAGGCCCTCTCTTACACTTAACCACAATATTTAAAATGATTAACGTACATATAATATTTAAATGCAACAGATCTTTTAAAATAATATGGTACTAATAGAAAATTTGGAGATTGTAATAAAAAACTATTATAGAATGTACAACACTACAATCTAAGTGTACATGATAATAAATATAAAACTAACACTAGTGATAATAAGAGACGGAAACACAGGAAAAAAACCTATTACTGGCAAATATATTTCTAATTTTTATGAATATATGCTCATTCACGCACTCATTCACACTACACACATCGAAAAGTCAGCTAGAGGTATTCAGAAAGTGATTTCGGCAATCCATCTTAAATCTCCTACGAGAACGCAAATCCCTAATGGTAGCAGGTAGGGTATTCCACAGCCTCGCGGCAGTGACTACAAAGGAGCAGTTGTAGGTCCTGGAGTGAGAGAGATATTGTTAAACAGGAGCCAGATCGTGTATCGTGGTTATGATAGGAGGAGAGGTAATTAAATTTTGAAGAGAGATAATTCGGTACACCTGTGTTTAGAACTCCATGCAGAAGAGACAACATGTGGAGACTGCGACGCTCATGAACACGAAGCCAAGACAACTCCCTGTAATAAGGTGAAATGTGAGAACCATATCGCAGCTTAAATATGAATCGAATACAGGTGTTCAAACTCCGTTCAAGCATCTTGTTACTGTCTTGAGATATGTCCGTAAGTACAGTGTCGCAGTAGTCTAGAATTGGTAAGATTAGGGATTTTACCAGTTGTATTTTAAGATTTTTTGGAAATATAGTAGAGTAGCGTTTGAGAGGAAAAAGGGATTTCTGCACTTTACGGCATGTATTTGTCACTTGTTCAGTCCAGTTGAGGGTCTCAGTCATTATAACGCCTAAGTTTCTTACTGACATACAATAGGGCACGACAATGTTATTTAAAATAATTGGGGGTACATGTCTACTTTTTAACAAGTTGAGGTTTATTTTGGTACCAAATATAATAGACTGAGTTTTGTTAGGATTTATTAACAAGCTGTTATTTTTTGCATAGTCATTCAGTCGTCGTAAGTCAAAATTTACTCTGTCAATGGCTACATCTATGTCTTGTGGATATGAGTGATAATAAATCTGAAGATCATCTGCATAGATATGGTACTTGCTATATTTCAATGCGTCCCCTATGTCGTTCACACTAACAACAAATAAAAGTGGGCCCAAAACCGACCCCTGCGGGACACCTATGGATTTGTTGTGCCATCCTGAGTACATTGTTCCTACTGATACTTGTTGCCGACGGTCAGTGAGGTAGGAGCTAAAAAATTTAAGAGATGTCATATTAAAGTTGAGACTACGGAGTTTCAGCAATAGTAACCCAGGGCTAACTGTGTCAAAGGCGCTGCTTAGGTCTAGTAGTGTTGCTACAGTCACATATCGTTGGTCTATCGCTTGTCTGATGTCGTCCGTAACTCGCAGTAATGCTGTCGCGGTACTATGTCCTTTTTTAAAGCCGGATTGAAAAGGGTCAAGGAGGGAATTTTGGGTCAGGTATACAGTGATTTGTGCATGAATCAGACGTTCGAGTGCTTTTGCGAGGGATGGCAGGATGGACACAGGGCGGTAATCTGATGGAGAATCCAAGGTATTGTTTTTCGGGATAGGCCTTATTAGTGCGTCTTTCCAAACGTTAGGGAATACTCCATTGGTCAGGCAGTAGTTGAATATGTGAGTCAGTATTGGTAGTACAGCCCCGATGATGTTTTTAATTAATTTTATAGAGATACCGTCATTACCTGTTGCATCGGAAGTGATAGAGTACAGCACACGTTTAACATCATTTGCGCTAACGGTGTGGAAAGAGAACTGGTCGCACTCGGAAGAGCGTGCTAAGTTTGTGGGATTAGCTGGTAATGGAACTGGTCCGACTTTAGGCTGAGAAAAGTAATCATTTAAGGTATCTAGAGATATGGTGGGAATGTGCTCTTCTACGGCTTTGCCTATGCCCAGAGATCGTAACTTCTTCCAGGTTTGGTTTAAATTATTATTTCTCGCTAACTGTTGAAAGTAGCGGCATTTACTGTTTCTAATTAGCTGTTTAACTTTGTTTCTAAGTATCCTGTATTGCTCAAAGTCATCTTTGTCACGTGTTCGTCTGAATTGTCTGTACCAACGGTCACGGCTGGCCATAACAGATCTTATCTCGGTCGTCAGCCAGGGAGAAGGGGGGCGGGTAAATCTTACCTGCCTCTCCGGAGCATGTTTGTCATACAAGTTCAGCACTAATGAGTTGAATCTGTTGACTTTTGAGTCAATGTCATGAAAATTACGTATGTCATCCCACGGTAAGTTATATGCGTCATTACGTAGGTCATCTAATTCAATATGTTTTATGTCTCTTAAAATAACGTAGCGTGCTTTATACTTCGGTCCTCTGATAGAGTAACATAAGTACAATAAGTCGTGAGTTGCGTGTTAACGACTTTCTGGGGTTGATTTGAAATTATAAGGTCAATTAAAGTGTGAGTCGAGTGGTCAGGGTAGTAGACATGATTCGTAGCGTTAAGTGGTAGGATTTCCATGTTCAGAGCATGGAATATGTGACACAACTTATCCGATTCACTAGTTTGTTTTAACAAGTCAGTATTAAAATCCCCATGACTATGACATCTTCGTAGACCGAGATAAGATCAGTTAAAGCTGCTTCGAATTCCCCCATTTGTCTAATATTAGGTGGCTTATATACAATTCCTATTAATATTTTCTTATTACAGTCGAGTTCAACAAACATATACTCAGGTCGCAGGGGAAGGCTTGGGTCTGAGGTGCAGATAATCTTGCATTTTAAATCATTCCTGTAGTAAAAGGCTACTCCACCACCTCGTCTGTCAGTACGGTCATGTCGTAAGAGCGAGTATCCGTCGAGATTTACAGCACATGACGGCAAATCTCCACGTAACCAGCTTTCTGATATGCCAATACAATGCACCTTATTATTTTCGAAAATTGCCTGTAGTTCTTCTAGGTGAGCTGCAATGGATAGTGAATTTAGGTGACAACACGAGAGAGCTCTCGGGTGATTCATCAGCTGTCGCCTCAGAATGGATCCCGTTGCTTCAGAGTATGGGAGAGGTGAGGGTTGAGTTAAGAGGGGAGGCGAGGAATGCGGGTCGTTGACACAAGGGATAGATTCGTCTACCAACATAACAGGAAAACTAATAGTAGGTACATGAAATAAGATGAGCTTACCTGAGAACAGCACTGAATACATCCACTGACTATTACATACACACACTCACTCACACACAAACGTAAACTACTGAAAACACACATAATAAAATTTAACAGTCCACTCATTCATCCTACACAGCTAAGGCATTTAGTTGCGCAATCGTGCATATTTGAAACTTTGTGTTATCTTTCAAAACACATATTCTCCCGTCCTGAGTCCAACAGTTTCTTGGTCCCCAAAAGTCCCTAGCACGATTTAATATACTTTTCCTCACACTTGTGAGGGACTCTGTGATAAGAAGTCCACTCCCCTTCAGTGCACGCTTGGCTCGCCACACACGATCACGATCATGATAGCGCAGGAATTTAATTATAATCGGGCGATTTCCTTGCGCAACCACTTGTGCAGATGTCCAGCTTCGGCGCCCCAGCCGGTGACAGCGGTCAACGTCACTCATTGAGAGCTCAATCGAAAATTTAGTTTTTATTATATCCAAAGACTTATTATATACATCTTCAGACGGTTCTTCCCGGACGCCGTGTAGCAGTAGGCAATTTCAGCGACTATATTGCTCTGCCTCATCTAATGCCTCATCCTGTTTCTGAATTTTATCCTCTATCGCGCTTAGTTGTTTCATCAGGTCACCAATTGCAGTTGTTACTTGCGACCTGAATGCCTGGAATTCGCCGTCCAGCGTTTGAAGTACAGTCAGAGGGTTGGCAGCACTTACAGCGGAGTCCAAGCGAGCTTGAAAGTCCTTCATCACTTCTTCAAATTCAGTTATTTTCCTAGTTGCTTCTTTCAAAGCCATGACGGGAGTGTAGAACTGACGCTTGTCAATTTATGTTCCACAACTATGCACAGATTAAACGCTTTCTGCAACTTATTATGCGAATCGAGTAGGATGTTTACGGAGCGAAAATTACTCATTCATCACACTAGTCGCCGGCACAGGGGCTGGGTGTATGTGTCATCTTCATCATCATTTCATCCACATCACGCCACGCAGGTCAATCAAAAGACCTGCATCTGGCGAGCCGAACTTGTCCTTGGACACTGCTGAGACTAAAAGACATAGGCCATATCATTTCAATTTGGTCTCATTAAATTATATAAAACATAAATAATATAACATTTCTAAATTCTTATGTCCAAAAATCTGGTGGGGCTAAGCCCCTTTAGCCCTTAATTACGCACCGCCCCTGGTCAATTACACGTAAGTTAATTACACTTTACCTTAACATCCTAGGACCTGAAGTTTTCTTTCCTTGCTGTTTTGTTCATTTCCGTTGCTTACACAGTCAGAAAAGTTATTCAATATTATTCTCCCAAACTTACCGACTGGTTTGGATATCAATCCCTTCACTTTTCATCCAAAGATACACTCGTGTGTCTACAGACAGCATTGTTCTCTAAACTTTTTAATGATAACAAGAATGTTCCATTGATAACCTAGTTTCCAAACAGTACTTGCCAACTGTTTTTCATAATGCTCTGAAATATAGATGGTACATGAATATAAATGCATAAGAACAAATCACTGGGCACTGACAGTCCTCCTTGCTGTAAATGATCAAAATATAAATCACCAATCTCAACCCTTTCCTTCCCTTAAAATACCAATACAAAGTTCAGAATTCAGTAACCTGCAAACATTGTGTGATACATAATCTGAAAAATACAGTACAGCTGTCTGGTACTTCAAGTAAACCAACATTTAGAAGATAAAACCTAAAACTTTCACTGCCAATTAGAGAGATTTACTTTTGAAGAGAATTGATTCAGAAGGTCATTAAAATCACGAATTAAATCTTATTTTTTAGTACTCTGTACTTGTTGTTCTTTTCTCTGAATATCTTCGTGACTCGGGATCTCATCTCTCAGCTGGTGTACTGAGGTTAGGTAGAAAGGCAGATCTGGGCACTGAGGGGGTACAAATCTTTCCCTCAACTTGGTAAACCTTAGAGCAAGTTTTGTGACTGTTCCCTCAGGTTGTTTCCAATTTCTGTAAGCTAGTATGTCCTTTTCAACAATGTGGTGGGTACAAACAGCAGATGGAGCTGGATGCCAGTCCTTTCATGAAACGGCACGAATCCATGCCTACCATCTTATCTCTTCTTTAGGGAAGGAAAATGCGGACACCATGCCATTTAATTTGACTTGCACCCAGGCACACAACACTTTCTAGGCATCTGAAATATTTTAAATAAGTCATATGACACAAATCAGCAAAAGTAACTTCCAGGTAGAGGTTATATAAGTAAGAAGTAATGAGAAGTATTTACCTCTACCAGCTATAAGCAGGTCTTATTACACCATTAATAATTTCACAAAAGATGAAGGGACACAATTTGATTTCAGTACCCATCAGAATGAAGTACACTATGGCCTAACCATGTTTATATTCCGTACAGCCTAAGTACACAGCTGCCAATTCTCACAACCTTGCAGCTTGTAGTTACAGAGGGCATTGCTCACATGCACGATGCACAGCGAATTTAAAATTGCATTTGTTTTACAGCAACTAGTCTCCAATGTTTTGGTACAACCAATGGCCTATGGCGGCAGCGCGTGTTTGCTGGTTTCAATTCTGGTAGCGCATTGGTGACTATACAATTCTATGATCATTAAGTCTAGTGCAATGAGCTACAACGAAGTTTATGGAGTAGCTAGCGTCTCTGCTAGAGCACTCTGGGTGGTGTTAAGGTTAAATAGCGATGCCATATTTAAAGCGCCCTCAATATACAGAAGTTTCGCCTGCTTACAGTGTGTTACTCTTAGTAGACATTGCCTCAGAGTTGTTTATGTATATTTGTGTAAATCAGTATCATATTACAATACATGCAAATATTTCATTGTAATTTTATACTCAATAATTATTCATTAAATATAATAATTGAAGACAATATTAAACTATTTATAAATATAAAAAAATATATATTTCCAAAATTATTGTTTGTCAGTACTTTTTATATGCAATATTCAAGTCTATCTCTTATTTTGATGTACCTATTGGGAGAATACATGACGTAATACATAGAAACGGACAACAAATTAGTGTTCAGCGACCTAAAATTGGTTAAATGCAGGATTGTCTTCTAATGAATAAGATTGTTACCTTTGTGATTAGCTCTCCATATACCTAAAAATATGAATAATTTTTGAAGACCTAAATAGTCTGTAATGTCTGTGCTCCTTTTCTGATGTTCTTGCAAAGGCAAATTTTAAATAAATCTAAATGTACTCACTAGGTGGACCATTTATAATATTGTCAACACAGAATCAAAATGAAATTTAACACATGTAATAATGCCAATCAGGCAACTAAGAAAGCAAAAATTGCTTTATGAACCTAAAAATCAAAATATAGGGTCGTGCACAAATGTCTAATTTTTAATCGATGAAAACAAAAGGAAGCAAATTTGGTAAGAACAGCTCAAACTAGAACCAAGAACATATGATTAATGAGTGAAATTATACAAAAACAGCATTTTTGAATGCTAGTTACATGAAGCTCACTTCGAAGCTCCTATTACACTGATCCCATTAAAATGGGATTCATTTTAACGTCACATCAACGTTAAACTATTTAATGTAGTTTCTGAAAACAACAAACCTTAAATAGGCCTAAATTAGACAACCTTATAAGCCTGAAATCAGTCACACACCAAATATTAACTCAGCTTCTCAGATACAGAGTACTCGTGCCTTTCATCCACGAGTTATAAACCTCTCTTATGATCATTTTACCAAAATAGAACAGGACATTCTAAATAAAGGTAAATAAAGCTCCTAATTGGGTTAATCCTTCAATCCACGATAATTTTTGTTGCAACCGAAGCAGAAGCAGGACTAGCCCCCCAGCAACATACATTTTGACAAACCGTACGAGATGTTTGAAATAAAGAGAAAACTAAGGTTTACATTGAACAAAAGGTAAAAAAATTTCCAGGGCCCAAAAAGCACTCAAACAATTTAAAACAGAAAATTAAAGATAACAATTGTTACCGAGGCTGACAAAGGTATCGCCAAAGTCATCTAAACAAAAAAGATTATGTCAAAACTGAACAATGTTTCTCAGATAATGATTTTATTAAAATCAAGGAGCCTATCATTTTTTTTGCTAGGGGCTTTACATCGCTCCGACACAGATAGGTCTTATGGCGACGATGGGATAGGAAAGGCCTAGGAGTTGGAAGGAAGGGGCCGTGGCCTTAATTAAGGTACAGCCCCAGCATTTGCCTGGTGTGAAAATGGGAAACCATGGAAAACCATCTTTTGCCTGGTGTGAAAATGGGAAACCATGGAAAACCATCTTCAGGACTGCCGACAGTGGGATTCGAACCTACTATCTCCCGGATGCAAGCTCACAGCCGCGCGCCTCAACGCGCACGGCCAACTCGCCCGGTCCTATCATTTTTCAGCTAACACTTCACTTATATAATATTATAAATATGTACTTGAATATACCTATAAAGGATCCCATTGATTTAATATATACTAGCATATATATTATAGTATTTATTCAGCAATCTTAATATCATGGAAATTGAATTTATAACATTTTAAAGCTTTGTCCTAGAAATTCTATTACTTTTAATTGACAGCATTTATAAACAAAATTGACTTCTCAAGGGCTCACCAGTGTCAGGCATTCTTGCAGATATTTATATAGACAAAAAAACCACTATCATTAACTAAGATGAAGGCATTTGCTACTGGCATAGATATGTTGATGCTTATTTGATTACTGATCAGTAGAAAATGGATGAAACAACTACCTTAGGTTTCCTCAACTCTTTAGGTCCTCTTGTTAAATTTACTTTAGAGTCTGAAATTAATAAATCCTTGAATTACTTAGATCTGAAAATTACTAGAAATCATAACCATTTATCCAATGGTATAAATATAGAAAGCCTATGCAGACAGTTAACATAGTAGATCAGGACTCTTGTCACCCCATACAAAGTCCTCTTTTTATAGCTTATACGTAGAGCTTTAAATATCCTGCTTTCTACAGTAGATTATAGGAAATTAATACTACCTATGAAATAGCTATAAGAACGGTTATAGCGAAAACTTCGTGAACAAAATCATCACCAAAGTGAAGAACAAGCCTGTTACCACTGTAACGAAAAGAAGTATGTCACTTTTACATACAACAGCAATCGGATTCTTTAAATTGCTAACATTTACAAAAAACTAAGTTGCTTCCAAGACCAATAACACTAATGCTAGGTAACTTTATAACACAAATTCAATAACAATAATAATACATTTTAAAATTTGGGTGTCTATAGAATGAAATTCAATCACTGTCAAGCAAGTTATATAGGTGAAACAGGTAGCAATTTTAATACCCGCTACCAAGAACACATCAACGCTAAAAGATATAACAAGCTTTCCATTATGAGTGAGCACATGGAGGACGTCAATCATTCCTATACTCCTATTGAATTTGACATGGACACAAACATTTTACAGAAAGACAAACTGCTCAATATTTGGGAAGATATCCATATTCATTTAGATCAAAGATATAATGCAGCCTCCAATCTCAATGAAGTTTGAGAAAGTATACGTTTTATACGATGAAATCAAAGTCTGCTAATACAGTAAGATTAATTTTCTGCCACAAGCATACTACTCATCGGTCACAAGCCTGCTTGTTTACATTACCACTCCCCTCCTGCCCTGCCTCCCTCCGACAACGCCACCAGCACTTGCACAAGGACAAACTTGTTACCGACTTAGTAACAGCTTAGCCAGAACTACTTGTTGTGACGCAAATACGGAGCTACTGAGAGCGGGTTTCATTTTATTTTATGTTATTCTTTTTTTTAATTTATAAGGCAGTTCTTCTCTTTGCAACTTTCTTTCTCCTTTTCATTGCTCATAGCGTTTTCATTCTTTATAGATTTCACACCTCCTAAGGTGGTCTGATGGCAGTTCAAATTGCAACACTCCTACTTGGCTGGCATTATATTTGGCATATTTCAAGGAGGTAGTCAAGGAGGTGGAAGGAACCTGCTCTGGCCTGTGACTATGCTCTGCATTCTGAAGGCAGGACTGGGTTCGAATTCCACTGTCAGTTGGCTGTCCTGAGAATGGTTTTCTGTAGTTTCCCATTTTCAATTCCAGGCAAATGCCATGACAGTTCCTATTCACAGGCCAGAGCAGGTTCCTTCTACTTCCTTACCCAATTTTGCCCACCATCTTTCACTTCATCTCCATTAGATCCTCAACTGAGGTTGGCATTATGAAAGTCATTCGGTTGTTAAAACATGCCATAAAATATCATCTCACCTCATCCCAGATCCTGTACTAGGAATCTGGACTAAGGGGTAGACAACATACCTATTAGTAAAGAATCATTTGATAAATTAATAGTGAATCAGTGATCTAACAGATGGCAGCACAGCATTCAATAACTAAAGAAACAACTTAAATTATTTTGAATTTCACTCACTTGAAGATAATGGAAGTCCTGCCAACGTAGTGCCAAGGAGAACATCCAGATGACAAAAGTTCTTACACTATCTAGCACCATACGAGTAGTTGCAGATATTTCTTTGGTGACACTAATTCCAGCATAGTTAAAAAAAGCAATGCTGATTATTGTACCTAGAAGAAGAGATAACAAGTTAGTAGAATATGTATCACAAATTATCATTAGAAGAAGAGCAAGTTCATAGTTTTAAATGACTGTCAGTATAGTTGTCATTGTCCCAGTATCTCCAGGTCTACAAAGGCTGAAAACAACGGGGCCAATAGTTGTTGATGGTGGTGATGATTATGATGTTTAACGGGACCTAACAGCCAGGTCATCGGCCCCTAACAGTATGAGTTGAACGAAATGAAAATTAAAACTTAATGTATCCCCTGACCAGAATTTAAAATGGATGAAAAATATGGTCATGAAACAAAAACAATTATTGGATCCAATTCACAATGCCTTAATTACTGGGATGATGCGTGTTATCTAAAAGGGTCCAAAATTTAGGTCACCGGCCCCTCATGATGGCACTAATCACAGGTAATGGATACTCAGGGTGTTTCTAGCCACAGGTAACTTAGACCTCAGGTATGTCACACACAATGGCACCACTCGCAGGTAACAAACCCATGGTGTTTTGTACATAAGGGTAATACAAGCAATGCAGACCCATGGTGTTCCTCACATAGTGGTACTAATCGTAGGCACTGTAGACCCACAGTGTATCACATATTATGGTAACGCCCACAGGCAACACAAACTCATGGTGTTCCTCATAGTGATACCAATCACGGGCGCCAGCCAAACCTTGGTGTTTCTCATATAGCAGTACTAATCACAGGCAGCGAAGACTCAGAGTTTTTCTCATAAAAGTTGTACCACTCATAGGTTACATGTAATTAATCTCAATTAAAACTGTATTGAAGATGAATATATTAAAATTCTTTTATTTATAACCACCTATTCAATACATTACAATACACTCATTGAATTATAATATAATCAAACTGTCTAATATTGGGACAAGTTTCGTTTGACATAGCGAACATTATCAGCCATTAATGCAAGAAAAACTAGGTCAGCGCCCTGAGCTTAAAATATACAGAAAGTTATAATCATATTAAAAAATTAACCATGTCGTAATAAAAAGTGAAACAATCAGTACAATAAAAACATTAGACTTGAGGCTGTAACAATGAACTCTATTTTAACCCTTATTTATGAATTCAAAGAAACTTTCATCCTCACAATATTAATCCACGTTTCACACAATAATGTATATTATATCACAATATCCACTGTCATGTTTCAGCAGCCTCATAATTGTTTTTAATTCCACAGATTGCCACCGTTAATGTACTCCACGACGAATTTTGCTTTTAATTTGCATATACTGTTACAACCTCAAGTCTAATGTTTTTATTGTATTGATTGGTTATTGATTATCACTTTTTATTATGACATGGTTAATTTTTGAACATTGCAAGGGTTTCATAGTTTTTCTTCAAGATGTAAGAATACGCTACAGGTATCAAACCATACTTATTGGTGATGTGTACGAGTACAGCTTTGATATTGTTTACGGTTCCATCGATAAATAACCTCGATTCATTCTTGTATGTAATTCTGTATTTTGATACTACACCCTGAATGTTCTTACAGTAAACAAGAGGACCCTCTTCAGTGAAGTACTCACGAAATTATTCTTCTCTTGTTCAGTATACCAGGAAAATGTTGTACCTGGAGCTAGCAGTCTTTTCTCCTTTAAACGAGAACCCAGCATTTGTGACAACTCCTTTGAGAGACCCAGATCTCTTACCAAGTCGTTTAGTTCACATTAAGTAAACAACTCTGGTTGTAGCTCTTCTGTGGTTATCAAGATTTCATCGCTGTCACTAGAACCAGACGATGGTGATGATTGCAGGGTTGCTGGTGGGTTACGCACAGGAATGTCAGGTCCATGTGGTACAGGTCTGATTGCTGATTTCAGGTTTGGATATGCAATGCTTTTAATACTTTTCTTGTTATAATTCAACTTCTTCTTCTTCACTCGCTTCTTTCCACCCTTCTCTGCCTTAAGTGGCCTTCAAATTTTACCATAGAAAAATAACAATCATCGGTGGGATTTGTTTGCTCTCTCCACACCATCGGAATTCCAAAAGGTAACAACTTCTGCTCCCCCCCCCCCCAGTCCATTTTCTTAATCTCGTAACACACGTATGACACACACTGTGCGGCGCAAACCTTTTATCTTGGTCGCCTAACTTGACACCGAAATATGCCAGGTAAGCTTTCTTTACGAATGAGGTTATGTTCTCTCTTCTCGATTTCAAAGTCAATGAGCCGCAAATGAAACAAAAGGAGTTGGGATTGTTTACACACTGTCTTGAGGAACTCTCCATTTGTAAACTGATTTGCACTTGTAATATGTATTAAATAGCTATTTAAAGCACGTTTCCAAACGAAACTAAACCAGTTGCAGTGTTCCTCTGTAAACATAGACATCAGACTATCGATTTTACTGCAATTGATCATTTTTGATTACTCTAACGTACATATTTTATTGATCAATGCACATTGTTACGCGCGAATTTAAAAAAAAGAAAAATTACGTAATTACATAAAAACTGTGGGTGTTACAGGAAATGTGATACCATAGTTGTTAACAGCTCTAAAAAGTGACCTAAATACACCATTTTCATGTAAAGCTTGAAAAATGATGTTACCCAGTGTAATGAATAAAACATGCCAAATACATGTTGGATACCAAAATAAAAGAAAGCACAAATTATTTAATTTTCATGTAACATCATTATTCTTTTCTGGAGATATTTCTTGTGATAACAAGGTTATTTCTGAAGCAGCAGATGAAGGTTCATTGTGTTCCACAACCAGCAGCCAATGGCTGTAAATGAGTTTGAAAGTTCAGTAGTACAGTGTCTGGGTATGTCCATAAGGTAGCTAGTGAACCTATTGGTTTCATTGTAGACAGATAACAGCAATTAACTGGTTAGAAACAAAAGTTGGAGTTTGACTGGTTGCAATATGTAGGACTAGTTCTGCAGTAGATAGCACTGATGAACACTTTAGAGTAATCAGAGAGACTTAAACTGGTTACTTCTGTCTCACCCATACTAAAAGTAATGCCTTCAGTTTTATCAAAGCAGTTGTGGTGCGGTGATCTAGACTAAGTGATTTAGTAATTCATGTTCAGCCAAATAATTACTCCTAACATCTGCTTTCTTCCACTGGGAAGGGAACATTGCTGACTGCAGGAAGTTGAAAATAATGGACAAGAAGATACATTATTACTTCCAGAGTCATAATTATTACGTTCCCAATAATTACATTGAAATGATGCTATATATATATATATATATATATATTGTGTAACCATACTTACCAGATTCTCAGCTATTTTTTTTTTTTTTTTTTTACTTCTTAGTTTAAAAAAGTAGACTACTACTATTATCGATGCAATAGGGAAAAGTTTCAAAAAATAATTTAAGAAGCTGCCATATGCAGTGCCGGATTAAGGTGTTTGGAGGCCCTGGGCTATTTAAAAATGTGGGGCCCCTTCTTCGTAACATCATGTAAGACTAGCATACTGAAGTCTTTACAGAACTACTTCCATTTAAATTGATGAATAGGGAAGTGTTGGAAAAGACTACAATTTTTCTCTATTGTTCATGTTAATATTTCATAATGCCAAAATATATTTTGCATTTGTCTCATCATCACTATCAAATCAACATACAAAACAGAACTTATGTTTCTTGGCACCACTAGAATATTTTCTATCCATTTTACAAGAACATTACAGTTGTAACTTACGAATGGTTCAATAATCAGAGGTGAAATGGAAGTTCTCTTTCTAATGAAAAGATATAGTATAGCATGTGCATTCCACCATGCTCCCCTGTCCCCTCCCGCTCTTTTCCAAGACCTCTTCCCCCCTTCCCCCTCTGCCCGTACTCGCAAGCCGCCAGATTTAAATTTTCGTCAACAATAACCTTTACAATAATTGCAGTGCGTAAGTGGCGAGGATCATGTCTCCGGACGGTAATTGATTCTACATAGCACTGATCAAATACTAACACGGACAGCTGATAAGGAGGAAGGAAGGAAGGAAGAGTGAGTGTTCGATATTTTGCGAGCGTAAATATTCATATACATGCACGGAGGTGGAGCAGCAGGCCTTTTTATACAATTTTAGGTTCGGCCAAGGGCCGGGGCCCCTCGGCACGTGGGGCCCGGGGCTGCAGCCCCTTTAGCCCCCCCGTTAATCCGGCCCTGGCCATATGTAGGTTCTCATGCAGTCTCAGGCCCAGTTTAATCAACAGTTGTTTTCAGTTTGATCGACAATTGTTAAATATTGTACCGGGAACACCGCTACGACAGAAGTTCGAAGTATGTTTGTTGAACTTCGCGCGAGATGGAAGGTAGGCAGCCCGCCGAACGCAGTGACGTACCCAGCGAGTGACGTGGCCGCCGTAAGCCAGCTCTCCGCTACCATATATGGTAATGATCCAGCTCGTCCTCAAAAGTACATCTTTGAGCTAATTTATCGCTATTTTGACACTGCCATCTTAAAGGCCCTTACAATAGACATCATCTGTTCAGATTTCAAGAAAATCCACCGAGTATTATAGAAGCTATAAGGGTAGATAGTACCCGAGTTCTAGACACTTCCATGCGAACGTGTATAAAAGGAAGACCACCCGACCTACGAATTCAGTGTCTGTCACTCCGCCGTCTCTGTGACACGGGTGACAAGAGAAGTCTTGTGTGTGTCGAACTTCTAGTCGACAGTCTGCGATATCCAAGTTCGGTATTTCTCTAAGTGTTGTATCAGGACTTTGCCATGTTCTTGAAGTGCCTGAATGGGACTTTGTTTTCTGCGAGCATCGTATTGGAACTTTGTCATATTGACACATTGGGACTTTGTTTTTTTTGTCGTGTGTCGTGATTGGACTTTGTTTTTTTCTTAAAGTGCCATATAAGAACTTTGTTTTTTTTCTGAAGCGTCTCATTGAAACTTAGTTATTTTCGCCAAGTGTCGCGATAAGACTTTATTATTTTCTTAAGGTGACATACTGGGACATTGTCATCGAAACTTTCTTTTCTTCGAGTGTCGTGTTGGGACTTTAAAATTTCGACACGTTGGAACTTTATTTTCTTCGAGTGTCGTGTTGGGACTTTAACATTTCGACACGTTGGAACTTTATTTTCTTCGAGGTCGTGTTGGGACTTTAACATTTCGGCACATTGGAACTTTGTTATTTCTACACATTGGAACTTTGTTTTTTTTGAAGTGCCACATAAGGACTTACTTATTCGACGACGATTGAATTTTCACGTGTGTTGTGTATCACATTGAACTTACGCGAACTTATATTTTTGAATCGATTTCTGGAACATTGAACTTAGGGGACATTAAACATTACGTTTAATTGTGAAATATGCAATGCTTTCCAAGTGCTGCACAGGGACTTATGTTTTGATTCTTAAAGACTGTGACAATTCGGAATACGCATATCGCATTTCCAGAAAGCCTAGAACTTTCCAGTATTTTGAGTGATCCATAATTTATGAAGTCAGACTTTTTCTTTCAAATATTACTTTCTTTAATGGCTATTCACTTCGCTTATTAATGCAACAGGACAGTTTCCGAGTGCTACTTATTCAGTTCATTGCCAATATGTTTTAAACCTTCAGAACTGTGCATTTAGGGCTGCAGTAACAGTAATCCTCTAGAACATCCTGACTTACAGTGAGCTTGCCTTATGAACTAGCATTTCTACCAGTACTTGTTCTTCGAGTGATTATTCTAGAACGTTTTTGCAGTAATCATAATTAAAAAAGTCATATCTGTTCAGACAGTGCCCTGAATGTGTGGAGTGCCGTACAGGAAATTCAGGTGTGAATTACGTCTCGAATCGAACCCAGGAGCACGTACCAATCTTCGAGACATTCCAGAACGTCGAGGCTTCCAGAACGTCGAGACACTTCCAGAACCTCCAGACGTTCCAGAATTCCTCATCCGAGCAGGTGTGGTCCCTGCCCAGTCGATGTCTAGCACCATCCCAGGACTTGGAGGTACCAACCAGCCACGACATTTCCACGCTGCCGTATGAAGGTGATATGAACTTGCTTTTGATGATCAATAAACTCAATTTATCAAAATAATCTCTCAATTTGATAACTATACCTCTCTCTGTACCAGCTCCAATGATAAAGCCACAACCGAGATTAAGAGTCATGCTCGTTCATTTAATATCAAGCGCCTTAAAGATATGAACTCATTTTTACGGGTACAGAGAGGAGGTACTATACGTGGCGCCCACCTTTAGGGGCCAGATTTCATTGGAGCTTAACATGAAAGACTTACATACAGCTCAAACTATGGTGACTAAATTCAATCAGAATAGGTGTGTTTTCAAATTTCAGTGGACACTAACTTAACTGAAGTATAAGTGCATAATTTAAGTGATTTGGTAGAGGTGATTTGCAAAGACTTGGTTTAATTAATGTGTGTTGAAACATTGGCACTAGGACTTAAAACTTTGAACTTTTGACTGAATGCAAGTTTCGAAAATCTTTCAATTTTTTTTGAAGTGTGTCAATCATTATTTCTGTACTTGGTACTAGCGTTATATATTTTAATAAAATGGAGGAGATTATGGCAGCGATTGAAGCCCTTAGGCTCAGTATGAAAGTAGCAAATGAAAACTTAGAACGTAGGATCGTCGAGACCAAAGAACAATTAAATGAATCTAGTTCTAATCTTGAACAGTCATTGAGAGAACAATTAAATGAGTCTAGTTCTAATCTCGAACATCGTCTTAATGTGTCTAGTTCCAACCTTGAACGTCAATTTAGGGAATCCGTAGTTCAGATTAATGCTGAAGTAGATAAGAAGTTTGTAGAAGCGAATGCCACCCTAGAACAAAGGCTTACTCAGGCTGGTGCTCGCATTGAACAAAAATTTAAAGAGTCCAACGCTAGGGTAGATGAAAAATTTTCCGAACTCAATGACCAATTGAAAAGTAACATGGAGGTCATGAAAGAAGAAATTAAAACCCAAGTTGTAGCTCTTCTTAAAGATGACTTCAAAACCATTCTCCCCACTTCTCAGGCAATTGCTAAAGAGATGGAAGGCTTAAAAACTCAGTTACAGGAATCACATTCACAATTATCTTTAGCCCAGGTTAAAATAGCCTCTATTCAGGAGAATCTTAGAGATACGCTTAAAAATGACATTCAAAGAGTAAACAATGAAGTCAGTCTTATAAAGAGTAAACAGGGAGAGTTTGATAAAAAATTTACATCTCAATTAGATACTACACACACTCAGGTTACGCGTATATGTCGAGACGTATCCGAATTAAAAAAGGATCTCCAAGATGAAGTTAAGGTAGTAGAAGATACTATTAAACAACAGGTGAAGGATGTTAAAACAGAACTACAAGAACAGATAGAAACCCTTGGTAGTAAAGTCTCTAATTTAGAACTGAAGGATACTCCCTTACTTTCTTCTAGTCTATTAAAAACTAATGAAAACGCAAACATTACTACTATCATCCGAATGACCGATGAAAAACCTGCCAAATTCTCTGGGAAGGAGGAATACACCGCTAGGGAATTTTTACTCAACATTGAAGAATATTTTCAAGAAAATAAAATCAGTCCTGATCGACAGCTTCGTGTCGTTTCCAAGTTACTAGAGGGACGCGCTCTATCATGGTATTCCGCTTTTAAATATTGCTTTAACACTTATTCTGAATTCAAGGAAGCTCTATTGAAGCGTTTTTGGAATTCAGAGACGCAACATTTAATTAAGTTGCAGTTGTATGCTAAGAAGTACAATACTTCTATAAACACATCCCGTTACTCAGATTATTTTATCGGGCAACTTAAGAAGATGCAATTTTTGGATCCACCATTGCCTGAGCAAGAGCTGATCCAGGCGATCACGTTGCAATTCCCAGCCCAAGTTCAGGAGATTTTGGTAGCTGCTAACATACAATCTTTAGAACAAATGGATGGGATACTTCGTAGATTGGACACAGCCCACGCTCAATGTTTACCGAAAGGGAGTAAGACTAAAGAAATGACTACCAGTCCTGTCGCCATTGTGACACAAGGACGCCCAGATCCGGAAGTACCAGAGGAACGGCCTACATCACGAAACACACCTACCCGATATCGAGGGTATAAAGGATGGCCGGACCGAGGGAAAGCGCCATACCAAAATAGATTAACATGGAAAAAGCCAACAGAGGCCCAACAAGTAGAGGATATGGTTTCTTATCGAGATGAATTGAATAGACTATGGCGAGATACTCAAGAGTACTTGAAAGAACAGCGAAAGCGCGAGGATCAAGAAGGAGCCGCCTCGCTAGAGTATCAGCAAGCCGCTGGTAAGAAAAACGAAACGCCTGCTCCGAACCCTAACACAACGGGTGCAAAACAAAAAAAAACTCCAATGTTTTCTTAAGAAGATTGCCTGAAAATGGAAGGAGGGAAGAGCCGCTCTGCGTAACTCAGGTACATTATTGGCACGTAGAGGACTCGGAACTACTCCATGAAAATATGACACCGTCTAGGCCAAGAATCCAACGTATCCTGCCAGTAATCACCATTAGGGTTGGCAATATTAAAGTTATGTCATTGGTAGATTCAGGAGCTCAAGCCCCACTTATTTCAGCCAGACTATTAGAAGCCATAAAGGAGAGACGTGATGTACTTGTGATGCCTGTTTCCCAACTTAGGATCAAAGGGATTGTTCCAGATAAGTGCATTAAATGTAAACTACAAGCGTTTATGGAATTCGTCGTGGGACATGCTCAATTTGAGCATGTTTTTCTAGTAATCTCTCAGATGAAATTCAATGTTATCCTTGGATCGGATTTTCACATCAAATATGGAGGAGTGATTGATTACACAGCAAATGTCATTACATTTTATAACGTTGACCCTGTAGAATTACAGCTGATCGAAGGAGACGACGGTCGGATACAAGGGATAGATACCCCGCAAGAAGAATTCGATGGTGGAAATAGCGATGCTGCACCAGACGGAGATGAAGAGGGTGATCCCGAAGAAGTGGGACCCGTCGAAGATGTACCCCTAATAGATGAGATGTACGACGACGGTCCAGACTATGTCAGCTCCGTAATCAGTGTGATTGAAGACCCAGTGGCCAACAAAGACGTTGCGGATTCAGTCAAGGAAATCTTGAAAACTTATCCAGACGTGTTCAATGATAAACCCGGAGAGATCAGAGATTTGAAATATCATTTAGATGTCAAGGATACTTCCACTTATAAAAGACGTCCCTATTCCATAGTATGGAGATGCAGAGCATAAGCAAGAACACACATCATGGAACCGCCGAGGGAATATATAACGCTTCTAGCCTAAAAACATACTTCGAGAGAGAAGCCTAAAGAAAATCCTTGTCGAATTTTCTTTGCCCTAACAGGGGGGGACATGTACCGGGAACACCGCTACGACAGAAGTTCGAAGTATGTTTGTTGAACTTCGCGCGAGATGGAAGGTAGTCAGCCCGCCGAACGCAGTGACGCACCCAGCGAGTGACGTGGCCGCCGTAAGCCAGCTCTCCGCTACCATATATGGTAATGATCCAGCTCGTCCTCAAAAGTACATCTTTGAGCTAATTTATCGCTATTTTGACACTGCCATCTTAAAGGCCCTTACAATAGACATCATCTGTTCAGATTTCAAGAAAATCCACCAAGTATTATAGAAGCTATAAGGGTAGATAGTACCCGAGTTCTAGACACTTCCATGCGAACGTGTATAAAAGGAAGACCACCCGACCTACGAATTCAGTGTCTGTCACTCCGCCGTCTCTGTGACACGGGTGACAAGAGAAGTCTTGTGTGTGTCGAACTTCTAGTCGACAGTCTGCGATATCCAAGTTCGGTATTTCTCTAAGTGTTGTATCAGGACTTTGCCATATTCTTGAAGTGCCTGAATGGGACTTTGTTTTCTGCGAGCATCGTATTGGAACTTTGTCATATTGACACATTGGGACTTTGTTTTTTTTGTCGTGTGTCGTGATTGGACTTTGTTTTTTTCTTAAAGTGCCATATAAGAACTTTGTTTTTTTTCTGAAGCGTCTCATTGAAACTTAGTTATTTTCGCCAAGTGTCGCGATAAGACTTTATTATTTTCTTAAGGTGACATACTGGGACATTGTCATCGAAACTTTATTTTCTTCGAGTGTCGTGTTGGGACTTTAACATTTCGACACGTTGGAACTTTATTTTCTTCGAGGTCGTGTTGGGACTAACATTTCGGCACATTGGAACTTTGTTATTTCTACACATTGGAACTGTTTTTTTTGAAGTGCCACATAAGGACTTACTTATTCGACGACGATTGAATTTTCACGTGTGTTGTGTATCACATTGAACTTACGCGAACTTATATTTTTGAATCAATTTCTGGAACATTGAACTTAGGGGACATTAAACATTACGTTTAATTGTGAAATATGCAATGCTTTCCAAGTGCTGCACAGGGACTTATGTTTTGATTCTTAAAGACTGTGACAATTCGGAATACGCATATCGCATTTCCAGAAAGCCTAGAACTTTCCAGTATTTTGAGTGATCCATAATTTATGAAGTCAGACTTTTTCTTTCAAATATTACTTTCTTTAATGGCTATTCACTTCGCTTATTAATGCAACAGGACAGTTTCCGAGTGCTACTTATTCAGTTCATTGCCAATATGTTTTAAACCTTCAGAACTGTGCATTTAGGGCTGCAGTAACAGTAATCCTCTAGAACATCCTGACTTACAGTGAGCTTGCCTTATGAACTAGCATTTCTACCAGTACTTGTTCTTCGAGTGGTTATTCTAGAACGTTTTTGCAGTAATCATAATTAAAAAAAGTCATATCTGTTCAGACAGTGCCCTGAATGTGTGGAGTGCCGTACAGGAAATTCAGGTGTGAATTACGTCTCGAATCGAACCCAGGAGCACGTACCAATCTTCGAGACATTCCAGAACGTCGGGACATTCCAGAACGTCGAGACTTCCAGAACGTCGAGACACTTCCAGAACCTCCAGACGTTCCAGAATTCCTCATCCGAGCAGGTGTGGTCCCTGCCCAGTCGATGTCTAGCACCATCCCAGGACTTGGAGGTACCAACCAGCCACGACATTTCCACGCTGCCGTATGAAGGGGATATGAACTTGCTTTTGATGATCAATAAACTCAATTTATCAAAATAATCTCTCAATTTGATAACTATACCTCTCTCTGTACCAGCTCCAATGATAAAGCCACAACCGAGATTAAGAGTCATGCTCGTTCATTTAATATCAAGCGCCTTAAAGATATGAACACATTTTTACGGGTACAATATATACTAACAAATTGCTAGTTAACACCATGTTAAAAATTGAATGTGTTAAGATTCTAGCATTCCTTCACACTTTTCCTGAGAGATGTTAGCTAACATTCTGTTAACTCTTGCGAGAGTTGAGAACAATGATTCTATAAGGCAGTGGTAGAACCAAATGGATTTTGAGCTTGCTGTGATGTGATCTTGTTTGAATACAAGTGTAAAACATGGCGCTAGAAGTCAGCATCAACAGGTTGTCTCAACATTTGAATTGCAATCTCCAGCTAAGAACAGGAAATGGTACTTTATATCCTTTCCAAGCTGTTCAGAATCACTTTTTAACTTTAAATATAATTTAAAAGCTTGTCAGTCTGTTTAACACACAAGTTCAATATAATATATATCACTATAAAATAACTAACACATGCACACTATTAAACAAATGACACGTTTCGTTCTACAAGAACATCCTCAGATTCTATCAAATCACTTTAAATCGTGTATATATATGTACAACATTGTTTACATTACATAAACTTCTCAATGATTGGGAGGTTTGTGATAATATGTACAATATTAACAAATATTGATTGTATTAGTATTCAACACTGTATTAACCCACTGAAATGTTTCTGTACTTATCTAAGCTGCAAAAATGTAGTCCATTGCCTTCAACTTTTTTTTCCGGACTGTGGTCATGGAGGGGCAGAGTGGAAAGTTTTTGTGGGCGTTGCATTCTGTTCTACGGAGAAGGTTATTTAGTTTCTTCAAGTTATAATGTATTTTATGTATTGTGGAGTAAATGTAAGTTAATGATTTTTTCAATTAGAAAGTATTCTGTAAGAGGTCATTTTCAGTGATAAATTATAATCTAAAAGATAGCCTCGAGTGGCAAAAGACTGCGTAAATTCAGCAAATTGACTACAGATAAGAATATCCTAACCCACATTCCAGACATTTACGTCAGTGAATGCCTCCTGTGGGATTCAGTAAGTGCTAATTTAAAGAGCGGGTGTTTTGTGTAGGGCAAAAGGGGAGGAATTTCACAAGTGTATGATCATTTGTTGATTTGGCTAGCTTTTCCTTTGTAAATTTTGAATGTTTCTTTAATACTCAACGATTTGCTTTTGCTATTGACTCTGCTCCGTGTAAAGGGGAGGGAAGTGTTGTGGGTTATGGTTCTGTCTTATTGGAAACGGGAGGGGTATGTTGCTTCTTAATTTTAATGTTCTAATGTATTTATATTTATTAGGGAGAAATGCAAGCTAATGATTTGATTAAATAAACTTATGGAGAGAGTTCATGTAAGATGTTACTTTCAGTGACAAATGATAATCTAATACATTGTCTTGAGTGGCAAAAGATGGTGCGCAAACTCAGAGAATTTACTACAGATATATCCTAACCCACATTCCAGACATTTAAGTCAATAATAATAATAATAATAATAATAATAACAACAACAACAATTTTATTTGCTTTACGTCCCACTAACTACATTTTTACAGTTTTCGGAGAAACCCAGGTGCCAGAATTTAGTCTCTCAGGAGTTCTTTTACGTACCAATAAACTACTGACACGAGGCTGAAATATTTGAGCACGTTCAAGTACCACCGGACCGAGCCAGGATCAAACCTGCCAAGTTGGGGTGAGAAGGCAAGCACCTCAAATGTCTGAGCCACTCAGCCTGGCAACACATTTAAGTCTGAGATTTCCTCCTGTGGGATTAATTTAGTGCTAATGCAAAAAGTGTAATTGTTGTCTAGATGTCAATTAAGCAGGGCGAAGGGAGAATTTTTAAACATGTATGGTCATTCAGGTTAGTTTTGTTAGCTTTTTTTGTGATTTAAATTTAGATTGCTTTTTTAATATCCAAAGATTTATTTTCGATGTGTAAATTTTTAGATCTGTGTTGATGTCTGTGAAATGGTGTGAACTATCACGTGCCCTCCAAAGGCTGAATGCCGATTGTATCCGAGTTTTTGTGTTTTTGTATCTTGTGTAGAAATTACGTCTTGTTTGGACTATATATGTGGCATGGCAGTGAGGTTCTTGGCACCTGAGTTCATCGACTCGACTTGGAGAAAGGGTCTTTTCTGATATGCCTTTGCAGTGTGTTGGTTGTTCTAAAGGCTACTTTACATCTGATTTTTTGAAAATGTTACCTATTTTGAAGGTGTTCTTGATAACCTATTTGAGACCAACATTTTTCTCTTTCCTGTGTGGTTTTTCAGGTGTTTTTCTTTTGTTTATTTAATAGTTTTCCTACTGTGCCTGAAAGTTGGTTGTTTTCTTTTGAGATTTGTTTAATTATTTGTATCTCTTCCGTGTTTGAACTGGAAATTCCTAGCTGCGTCTTATGTTGAGGCTAATGATATCTGCGGTGGAATTTAATGTTACTCTGAGAATTCTTAAGTTCGATGATGATGCTGATGATGGTTGCTGTTCAAAGGGGCCTAACATCTAGGTCATCGTTCCTAATGGTATGCAATGAGACGAAATGCAATGACAATTTAAAAGTCCAAAATTCATCCACTGATCAGAATTCAAAATGTGATGAAGAATGAATAGATGCATATGAATTTAAAACAATCAGTGGATCTGACCCACAAAGCTTCACCTTTCCATAAACTGTATTACTCACCAAGGGACTGCTTCCCAAGCACAATCCTGAATCGATGATGCTTGTTGTCTAAAGGGATTTCAAAATCCAGGTCAATGGCCCCTCATAATGGTACTTATCACTAGTAAAGTAGAACCATGTTATTTCTCAAAGTATTGTATGTCGCACAGGTAACACAGACCTATTGTGTTTCTCATGTAGGCAATGCTAATCCATGGTGTTCCTCACATACATGTACTAATCACAGGGACTCTTACTATCCCGTGGTGTTCCTCACATAGTGGGTACAAATCCCAGGCAATGCAGACCAATGGTGTCGCTTATATAGTGGTACTAATCACAGGCAACGCCCAGACCCGTGGCGTTTTTCAGATGATGGTTGTACAAATCCCAGGCATCATAAGCCCGTGATGTTCTGCATACAGTGGAACTAATCACAGGTACTGGAAACCCACAGCGAACCGCTCTCAGCTGCTACTGATCACAATCCCATTGTGTACCTAACAGTAGTACTATTCACAAGTACAGGCAACTCATGGTGTTCCCCGCATGATGGTACTAATCACAAGTAGTTTCATGGTTCTAATTCAATCATCCCTTGGTCGCCCCTTTTCGTTGCCTCTTACGACAGGCAGGGGATACCGTGGGAGTATTCTTTGTCTGCATTCTCTACCCACAGGGGGTAATTGGTAAGTTTGTGCAACACCTGTTTGTGCATTAAATGGTTGGTTGGTTTGTGATATGACCTGCAACCAAGAGAGAGAAAAAAATGGGAGTGTGGGTGTTATGTTTAACCTTCCTCCTTTGGTTAACTTGTGTTAGAATTTGTCAAACTTACCCCGAATGTAGGACCATTGCCCCACATTCTAACTACCTTGGCAGTGGCCCTGAACCTATAGCCTCAGCCTTTAACCTGGTGTACAAACGGTGTGTGTTCATTTGGGCCCGCTTGCTAGTGCAGCAAGGTGAGGAGGGGGGAGGCATGCCCATCTCATCATTACATGGCGTCTTTTGAGTGGAGGGGAGAAGTATAGTTGAAAATCAAGGGCCAAGGAATACATTATATACATTTCATTTTATTAGCATCACAGGTCTATACTCAGTCCGGCTGCTGAGCTGTAACACGGTCATCTACTTGCACTACCTCTTTGATTTCCACACCTATTTGTTCATCAAGAGCATTGCTCACACTATCACTACTAATTTCACTGAAAAAATTACATTCCTAATCATTATTTTTTAAAAGGGGTTATATATCAGTAACTTCCTGTCATTTACTGGCAATCATCTTGTTTACAAGCAAATCTCAAACTCTACAGACAGCTCACTTTGAACTAATATTACCAAGCATACTATCAATATATATTAGCAAAGAGCATATAACATTGGAGAGGAAGAGTCCCTACACAAATCACAAATGCAACTCACTCTGCCATGTCTTGAGGAAAAGTTGAATTACATAGTAAAGCGAGACAATGGAACAGTTCTGTGGTCCAGCATTTGGTCCACCAAGACCAAGCACGCAACTTGCTAGTACCTCAAGTTCCGGAAGTAGAGGCTGGAGAGAGGGAGGGGCAGTATGGGTGTGTTGGTTACATACCATATTCCCAGCTGATTGTACCTGGGAGAAATTCTCTTCAAATTTTTCACTGAAAGCTCAGGCAATGTCTGTAGGCATGGAGATGGATTTCTCATAGGTTGAAAGGAGCTCTGTGCAGCGCTGCCACAATTCCTTTTTAGTAGTCTCCACAGCTCTATGGAATCGAACCAAGCTTTGTGAATATGATGATAGTAAACCCCCTATTCCTATTCTTTGTGTCTTTCTGTGCGTGGCTCAGGGCCAATGAGTTAAGAAGAAGCTGGCAAAAAAAAAAAAAAAAAAAAAAAAAAGTAGGACAAAGACAGGAAAAAAAAAAAAAAAAAGCAATGGACTACAAGAAGGCTAAGAAACAAGCAGAAAGCAGTAGCTAAGGGTAAACACAATGCAACATGTCATCATTGAATAGGTTGGTTAGTAAAGTAATAGCCTTCTTCCTTAAAACTTTCATGATGGAGTTTGGCTTTCCCATAAAATTAATTAACATGTGCAAACTTTGTATGGATGGTAAAGTTAGATGTGTTTTGCTCAAGGGCAGAAAATCAAGTTCCTTCCAGAATAAAACTGGTCTGAGACAAGGGGATGCGCTATCTCCTCTTCTATTCAACATTGCACTGGAGAAGATTATCAGGAAATTAGCTCTTGTACCTGCTGGCATCATATTGGGAAGACAATAAAGTCCTTGCATATGCAGATGATACTGTTCTTATTGGCTGCAATGAATTAGAAATTAGGCAGTTATTTGTGGAACTAGAGGAAATGGCAGCAAAAATTGGCTTACGGGTAAATGATAAAAAGAGACATTACATGGTTGTACACAGACCAAATCATGAGGAGGTTGACAGATTGCCTTCGAAGATTGGGAAATATATATTTTCAACAGTAGAGAAGTTTAAAAACCTTGGTATATTAATCGATGAGCAAATCCAAAGGCAAAAAGAACACCAAGCTAGAATTAAGAATGCAAATAAGGCATTTTACTCTCTGAGCCCTATATTAGGCTCCAAGTTTAACAACGATTTAAAAAAAATGATTATCTACAATACAATCATTCGACCAGTACTTCTGTATGGTTCCGAGACATGGAGTAAAACCAAGAAAGAGCAGCAGCAGTTGCAAGTCTTTGAGAATAAAGTTTATAGGAAAATATTTGGCCCATGGTTTGATCCTATCTCTCAAAGATGGCAGAAAAGATCTAATGAGATTAACACCCTCTGTCAACACACTATAATGGGTGTGATAGGATCCAACAGACTGCACTGGGCTGGATATGTACTAAGAATGCAGGTAACAGAGCACCAGTATATCTATACTCCGAAGCAAAGGATGGAAGAGGATTGCGAGATCGGCACGGGAACTTCACGTCCCTCAGAAGCCTACGGAGGGAGTGAGCGAGTAAATAATAATAATAATAATAATAATAATGTCCGACCCTGCGGTGTAGGGGGCAACACATCTGCCTGTCACCCGGTGGCCCCAGGTTCGATTCCTGGCTGGGTCAGGGGTTTTTAATTGTAATGATTAATTCCCCTGGCCCGGGGACTGGGTTTTTGTGTCGTCCTTAACATTCCTTTCCTCACATTCAACACATTACACTTCCACCATTACATAATACACGCAGTTTCCTCACATATGGTGCCAGTAGGGGCAAAAGATCTACATAGGTCGACGCCCCGAAGAAACAGAATTTTTAAAAATAGCCAGGATCGTACCTGCCAAGTTGGGGTCAGAAGGCCAGTGCTTCAACTGGCTGAGCCACTCAGCCCGACGCTGAAGATAAGTTAACAAGAAATCCGATGTTTAAAAGATATAGAATAAAATTGGCCAAAATAGAATAAGCATGCACTTAATGGGAAAACACTAAAGATCCAATTGTATGCAGTATTTGGTTTAAAAATAGTTTACATCAATCATTAAAACAGGCCAATGTAGAGTGAAGTTGAAGCTTATTAAAAACAGGCCAAATGTCACTAACAAGAGGCGTCCTTCAAGTAATAAATCTAGATGAGGTGACATGTACAGTAAGAAAAATAATTCCTTTAACTACGAGGTATTGTGTCATTTTTAAAAGTTACTGGAAAACAGGGGAACTCCTCTCTAATTCGAGACAGAGGTCAGTCTAACAAAGTAATGATGTACGAAAATGGCGTAGAAAACTTGATCAAGAGGAGTCAAATGAATACAAAAAAAAAAAAAAAAAAAAAAAAAAAAAAAAAAAAAAAAAAAAAAAAACCCACACAGATTAAAACTGAGAAACGGGAAAAAATAAAAATAAAAGAAAAACAGTCAAAGAAACACTTACTCCCTTCCTGGTCCTGCTGTACGGGTGTGTGTGTGCTGGCTTGGCTGAGAGAAGTTTTCTGACAGCTGGGTTGGAGCAGCAAACAGCTGTTAAGAGAGATGGGGGAGAGAAGGGGTATAGGAGGGGCGGGACTAAATTGTGAGAAGGGGAAGCCTGTAGCATCTGTCATACACTTAAGGTTTCATTAGATGAAAGGAAAAAATGAATTAATACTTCTAATAGAATATTGTAGTTATTGTTAACCTCATTAAGGTTATAATTTGGATCAAATCTTTGGTCTAAATAGACGAAAATATTCTCATATACATTCCTCCAAGTACCCTTATCGACTACTTTTAAGAAGTGGTATAATGATCTATTGCGGGAAAAGAATGATTGAAATCGGACATATGAGAGCTCATTGCCGAAATTCAATTGCGCCTTTTAGCATCCGCATGTTCTTGGTAGTGAATTATAAAGCTTCTTCTTGTCTGTCCTACATATGAAGCTTTGCATTGAGTGCATTTGCACTTGAATACTCCTGAATTTAAAAATTTCTATCATGAAGGATTCTATGATGGTTATAAAAACATCGACTCTCAGTGTAAGTTCTGAAAGAAATACTGAAATTTTTTTCTTAAAAGAGATTAGTGATTTGAAAAATATTATTGCTGGTATAAGTAAAAGCAGTGAAGTCTTTCTTTGAATCCCTAATGAGTGTAGAATTTGGCCTTCTGATTTTGTCCATTTTTTAATCTATGAATTCTTTATTGTTTCTGTTACCAACTGCAATTTTATCGACTATCTGAATTTCGTTTTTGAAACTATCTTGCTACAAGGGAATATTGTGAGCTCAACAACTAAAGAAAGATGCTCTCTTATGAGCTCCAGGATGAAGAGAGTCTTGTTAAATAGTATCTTTTGGTGGGTTTCCTAAAATTAGTTATTACAGTTCTGGATCACTGTGAAATCAAGGAAATTAAGTGAGCTGTTAGCTTCATTTTTTCAAGATGAACCTAATAAAATTATCTAGGGAATTAAGTTGATCCTGAAATACAGAACTACTTGTGATTCGTTGATCAATAATAGCAAACTTGCAGAAAGTAATGTATTAAATTTACAAGAAAAATTGTTTGCAGGAAATAGAAGAATTTGCTTTATGTTGCACCGACACAGATAGGTCTTATGGCAATGATTGGATAGGTAAGAGCTAGGAGCTGGAAGGAAGCAGCCATGGCCTTTATTATGGTATAGCCCCAGAATTTGCCTGGTGCAGAAAATAGAAAATCACTGAAAAACATCTCCATGGATGCAGACAGTTGGATTTGAACCCACTATCTTCCAAATGCAAATTGACAACTTTGCACCCCAAACCACACGGCCACTCACTCTGTGACAGGAAATAGCAACTGCTAATGTGAGACGAGAAACATCGGTTCACTACACACCCTACCATTTCACAATACAGGCAACGAATGATTTATGTACTGTATTAGTAGTGGTGATGTTCATGTACACATTCATCAATGCTGTCTTCAAAAAAATAGTTTTGGCCTATTTCCAATATGACAGAGTAGGCTAATGCTGCCCTCCATCAGAGAAACTTAAACATATTTCAGCTGTAATTTATGCAGTTAACTCGGAACTGATCAGCCCTATGAATGCTCGACCTCACATTTAAAACGTGGGGAAAGTGAAATTCAACAAAGGGAAGAGATTAGAACTTATCTGATAAAAAGGCAGAGGCTTGATGATGGACCAATTGAAATTTCTTATTTTGAAACTGCATCTAATCAAACATTTTGCATGAGGAGAATTTTTTTTTATCAGAATCACTCAAAGTTGCCAATGAATAATTATTTACATCATGTTTCTGTATGTTGCTCATTAAATACATCATAACTAAAAAAACAGCTGTCTTTCAGGAGATGCATTTGAAAGTTTTAAATAAAAAATAAACAAAATATTTATAAACACCATGTTTTAATATTTGAGATAATAAACCATTGCAGCAATTATGAGTATCAAATTTATTTTAGCTGTTAAACTTACATTATGAGGCCAAAGTAGCCCCCATGCATACTTGCACAGTATTATGTTGTTGCTACAAATATTATGCTTAAAGTATGGCACAAACCAAAATGTGACATTCTCGACAGAATTAGAATCATATTGGTGATAGTTATGTCACCGGCGTCCATGTCTCGTAATTGAAATAGTACCATCCAGTACAACAAAACACAGGAGTCAGCTGTGGGTCATCATAAGTAAAATGAAGATTTCATTGCTTGTTAACATATCACAGAGATTAAAAAGAAAAGTGTGTGCAAGACTTTGAGATAAAATTCTTTGCCAGTAAATCCTGAAGGTCTTCTATTTTCCTAGGAGCTAGGCCTGGTTTGGAAAGAAATGTTGGTTTTAGGGGCAGGTCCTCAATTATCTTCCTATTCTTAATTACAGTTACTTCTTGAAAATCCTCGCTGTAGGACTTCTTAAAACATACAGAATATGGAGAATCACTCTTAGCTTCGATAACTTTCACATTGTGAGTTTCATTGATGTCAGATTGAGAGGACCAACTACAGAAGCAATGTGTTGCCCATCAAAAAATCCTCATGGCATAATTTGTGGACATGAAAAGGTTCACCATTTCTTCCCGGCTTGAATAGCAGCTATAAACACTTCAGTGATAGAGATAGGTCCACCTCTCAACTGGTGTTTCCTCTATCTCTCAATCAGGGAATGAGCTGAGTCATCTCCATTCTGAGTGTGGCCTTTGATCAGATAATTGTGGGTTATTGATTTTATTACAAAAGAACAAACAGCATAAAAATAGTTTATATTTTTGTTGGCCAGTACAGTTATCAGAGTACATGACTTCACCAACGGTTGTGCTAGCTTCCTGCTTTAAATACATTAATACGCATGAACCTAATTCATTCATTTTGATGACCATTTGACTCATCCCACACACAGCAATCACATGCATTTGTCTTGAGGGCACAAACAGTAAAGTGCAAGACATTTAGTTTTGATTTATAGTAAAATATGGAAACATCTCCGTTTGGCTATTGCAGAACAGCCTGAGGGTCATATACTGCCACTATACTGTTGGATGAAGTCATCATGTTTATTTTTCTCAACCAAATGATCATGTTTTACTTTCAGAAGTTCATTTTCTTCATACTCAGAATTCTCATAGACAACGCATGTTGTACATAAATCCTTCATAAGCAAAAAAAAAAAAAAAAAAATAAATATATATATACTCTTGGATGGACACACGATTAAACACTGCATAGCTTGCATGTGGTTCCTTTTTTGCTTTGCAGATGGCAACATAACCCCAGTGAATATCTGCATGCGACCTCTTCCATCTAAAAATTGCTTTTAAATATTAGCCCAGGTGTAATAGCTTTCAATTTTAGGAACAGCTTCAATATGCTGCCGTGTACCTGTACGTATACATGGATTCAGTGTTTTCCGTTTGCCGTGTTTTCCCCTTTGATTTGGCTAAATTAGAGTCTCCGCAACTTTATTATGTTCTCCAGAACTGTTTGGATTATCCGAACATTAATATAGAGGTTTTACAAACTCGAACTTCTTCAAAATTCAGGCAAAAATAAAATGCATTATTATGTTGCTGTAGAGGTCTCCTGCCTCCAGCACAAGTCCAGTGATACCTTGGAATAACAGACTTCATCGAACTGGTTGAACTGGCAATGAATTGCCTCTGGGGAACCATATCACCTAATGACCCAGTAAGCCAAAAACAGTTTCAATCTATGCTCATCACTGAGCTTTAACAAGCTTTGAAGCTTGCAGTTTTCTTTACAGTCTGCTTTCATGTGCCTCTGGGATCGTACATTTATACTTTGTGTACAGATTTCATACGCCTATCCAGAATTTCTTGCTTTTATTAAAAGGTTCCTCTTCCACGTTGCAAGATTTCTCCAAAATTTCACTTCTCTCTTTGAAGGACTCGCTAATATGCAGGTCGATGTGTCCTACATGCCGGCTATTGAAACACTGCTATTGACAGTGGACAAGGAAGTAATGTTTGTTAGAGGAGATATTTCAATCGGAGTACTGGTTCTTCCAGAAGTTTCACGCAGATTCCCAGCTGCACCAGAAATAACAGTATCTGGACTGTAGTCACTATCATTTCCACCATCTTTGGGAGAATACATTTTGTCATAAAGCAAGTCATTGCAGTCTTCAGAAGATGATGTGCTACTTGATATATTTGATGATTAACTGGAAGTTGAAGATCTGGCAGGAGACACTTGAGGTGCTAGAACTTGAATTTCCTGGATTAAAACATAGAACAGAATAACTGTGCTACTAATTACTTTAAAATATTACTTTAAATATTTAGTAATTAATAACTGACAGTGTGAACACTGCACAACAACTATGAAGATGCTGCTTATTAAGAGCAATGTATACCTGGTTCCTCTAAAGATGTCGAGACTGCACACTCATTTCACATCAAACATTGCTTTGTCCCATCCGGTCCCTTTGCAACAGCCTCTTTTGTTTTAATCAATTTAATATCACCGAGGACTAGCTGAACCAGCACTTCACCAAGGGAAGATGTCACGGTCTACAGAGACTGAAAAAAAGAAGTGTTTGATTGGAGGAAATAAAGATAACCTTGACCTATCTCAGCATTGGGTAAAACTAATTCTGACAATAATGGCATAACTGAAAATAAGCAAATGTTCCTTAAAGAGATGTTCTTTGTAGCAAGAATGACATAATAGCATTTAGTACATAATTTCTACCTAAAATGATGTCCGATTTGTAGCAATAATGTCAAGTTGAAATAGTACAAATGAAGTTAATTATTTCTCGGGGCAAGAATGTCATATTTCCTTATAATATACACACAACCTGGGTGGATATTCAGTGCATACTGCACCATGTCTAAATATGTTATGCATGGGAGATTCTATGACATAATATACTTACTTCCCTCACAACAAGGGTGTTACAACTCCAAATATGTCACTCTTGAATAACCACAGGAGCACGCATTCCAAAGTGCCAAGGCTGCAACTCACATGGTACGGTATTGCTGCACGCATAAGGAACAAAGTAAGGAGGTGAAAGAATGACACAGCCACTCTCTGCGGCTGTGAAGTTGAACTTTGGATTATGCTGTTCTACCAGTTAAAAGTGCAAGTTAGAACCACAACATTGGTATACATTGCTCAAAACAGGCTGTTTTCGAGTTATGAAATATTTCATGAGTGATGTATAGTAACTATGGAGGTCGAGTCATGAGTCATGGCAACTATCTTTTTTCTCCCGAAGAGCAGACAACATGGAAAATCTAAGATATGCATTTGGAAACGTACGGTATGAACTTGCGTATGGTGCCACTAGATGGTGCATGTAAACAGTGTGGGTCTAAGCATGCCCCCAATTTCAGTGTGTGAGTGACAGCGTCACAAAATGGAAGTCAACAAGCAGGAGCAATGATCATATATTAAAATAGCAGTTCTCCGTGGCAGAAATGCACGCCAATGCCATGCAGAGCTGCGGGAAGCATTAGGTGTGCGACTATGATTAATCCCCAAAGTCAAGAAGCCATCACGTGGACAAAGGTTTGCTAACAAAGAGGACATCGTAACAGCATTTCGGAGAGAGGTGTCACACGTTAGCAATACACATGCAATGAATGGTATTCAGCGCCTGCCCCACCGCTGGCAACGCACAGTGGAAACCTTGGGCGATTATTTCGAAGGTCTGTAACCAGTGGAGACGACCTCTTTGTACATAGTCTTGTGTATTTGCTGTCTATACCATAACAAAACAATGTTTACCAATGGCCTGTGTTCTGTCACTTTCCTACGAGAATCTCCTGAAGTCAGAATTTTTTTTTGCCATTCTTTTTACATCACACTGGTGCAGATAGGTCTTATGGCGACGATGGGACAGGAAAGACCTATAAATGGGAAGGAAGCTGCCGTGGCCTTCATTAAGGTACAGCTCCAGCATTTGCCTGGTGTGGAAAAGGGAAACCACGGAAAACCATCTTCAGGGCCGCCTACAGTAGGGTTTGAACCCACTATCTCCCGGATGCGACCTCACAGCTGCGCGCTCCTAACCGCACGGCCAACTCATCCAGTGTCAAAATTTGTCTTCAGGCACTATGCATAAGTACATGCCCTATATTTCCAAATACTTATCTTAGATTTTCCGTGCTGTCTCCTGTTTGTGAGAATAAGAATAGTTGCCATGACTTATGACTCGACTCTCGTATGATTAAGTCCACCTCCGTAATGTAAAGGTTAGCGCTATTAGATACAGTCCTAGGGGCACCCGGTCTGATTCCCGATACTGCCAGAAATGTAAGACTGATATGAGGGCTGGAAATGTGGTTACAACACTACATGCAGCTCATTTTTATTTGGAGTGAGCCTGCTAAGTGCTGCACCGCCTCAAGACGAGGACATGAATTTAAGTTTGATTACGCATTTGTGATGATGATGCTTGTTTAAAGGAGCCTAACATCTAGGTCATTGGCCCCTAATGGTACGAAATGAGAAGAAATGAAATGACAAATTAAAAGCCCCAAAAGTCCACTGACCACAATTCAAAATGTGAGGATGAAGAATCAATGAATGGATATGAATTTAAAACGATCAGTGGAATCGACCCACAGTGCCTCACATGCACAGAAGCTGACGTAGAACAATAGTATTATTGACCAAGGGACTACTTTTATAGCACACTACTGAATCAATGATACTGGTAGTCGAAAGGGTTCCAAAATCCAATTCAGCGGCCCCTCACAATGATACTTATCGCTAGAAAAGTAGAACCATGATATTTGTCATGTTGCGATACTAATCAAGAGTAGCGTAGACTCGCAGTGTTCAACACATTATGGTACTACTCACAGGTAATGAAATTTGCACATGTATTACAGACATACACTGTTTCGCATATTTACAGGCAACATAAACCTATGGTTTTCATCACATAAGGGTACTAACCACAAGGACTCGTACTATCCCATGGTGTTCCTCACATAGTGGGTACTAATCATAGGCAGGCCAGAACTGTGGGTTCTGTCATCCCATGGTGTCGCTCATATAGTGCTACCAATCACAGGTACTGTAAAAGCCATCGCGCTCACAGTTGCTACTAATCACAAACCTATTTGGTACCCAACATAGTGGTACTACGCGTAAGTAAAAGCGACCCATGGTGTTCACCGCTTGATGGTACTAATCACAAGGAGTTTCATGGTTATAATTTAATCCCTTGGTCGCCCCTTTTAGTCGCCTCTTACGACAGGCAGGGGATACCGTGGGTGAATTCTTCGTCTGCGTCCCCCACCCACAGGGGGTTGTGTGTTTGGTCCACAAGAGGTATTTTATTTCCCTCAAGTCCGCCGGCAGGCCGGTTAGGACCCCCTCTATCCGCCACTTGGGACACGCCATGTGGGACCATCACCTCTCCCCCTGCTATGCCAGCGTAGTAGGTTCGTGGATTACGCATTTGTAAAGTATCGTATTTCTGCAAGCTATTTATATTTTGTAATGTAGGCTTATTTTTGTAATTATATTTATCTACAGCCTTTTAAATCTATTTTATCAGGTCGTGATGGAATACTATAAAATTTTGCAGTTTGCTCTGTATTACAGTATAATAATAATAACAACAATAACAATAACAATACTAATAATAATAATAATCATAATAATATACTGGCTATTATTAACACAATGGTAATAGAATACAATAGTTTATGTAATATTGTAATGTGTACTTAAATTATCACGTACTGCAGCTTGCCTTGCAAATATAACATTCCTACAATAATTTGTAATTATTAACCTATCTGTAAAATGGTTAAAAGAAGTTTTGTATTAATTAAAAATATTTAAACCCCTAGTTACTTCGAGATTTACTGCTAAGGTCCACCATCTTTTCAAATCGATTTTTTTGAGGCTGTGAAGGAAAGCTCTAGTAATGCAGCCAGCAATATGCACATACTTCTGCCAGAACGTTATGACATTAAAAAAATAATAATCTGAAAACAGTACCAGAAAATGATTGAATAAACGCATGTAAACATTGCACATACTCCAGCTTCTTAAGGCCAGGGGATAATGAACAGGCCTCTTAAGTAGTTCTTGTAATATCCACCCACAGAAGCACATTGCTATATGCATGGACCCTATAGGCATATTCTTATATACATTTATTAATACAAATAAATGCTTTCTATTTTTTTTTATTATGTAAACATATTGCAGCATGTTTGGACATGTGTCTGGAATATACTGTGTAAGAACTAATATTCTACAAGAAGTATTGAACACTTCTGTTTTGAAATTATGATTTATGTTGCAATAATTATTAAGTTATGTACCGTATTCCTCCAAATCAAAGATAGTGATTTTTACTCCGAATCTCTGGTGGAAAAAAAAAAAAAAAAAAATCACAGGTCATCTTGCATTCGTGACCTAACAGTAATGAACACCATTGTCAGCTACCATGGTAACCAGGCTGCTTTCCTTCAACTCCACCCTGCATACGCTGGAAACTCTTTGACCATTAAAGTCCGCATCTTTATTTAACATTGCTAGCCACGGCGGTCGACTGTAGAGTGCCTCTCTGTAAAGTCACTGGTTCTCGGGAAATAGTGAAGAAAGAATGATATTCTACTAGCCTCTACAAAAAATTTTCTCAAATCTGCAGAATGGCATCAAAACATGCAAGATTTCTAAGTCTTGGAAAGGCCATGGCTACGCAATGGTAGAATTATAACATGTCTACTGTACCCGACACTTAGTAAAATTAGGCCTAACAGTTTTTTAGACGGCAGGAATATTTTTGTAATGGATCGTCATTTTGTAAAGACACATGAACAGGCATTGCTGGCAAATTTTCACTGGGTTCTCATCGATATTATGCCAATTTTAAGTTAATGGTTATTAAACTCGTAGAAATGAGTAATTGTGCAGCTGAAAGAAAATATGGCACAACTTAAGTTGATGTTCCGCGATAGCGTGAAGACAAAGATACGGTAGAATGCGACTGTGCAAAAATTAATGCATTCAGTGGCCAACAACGACACTTTAAGGAGGTCGAAGATGAAATTGTGAGGTATGTGTGCGAAAACCACAAAGGCAGAATGGCCATACTACGGCGCAATAAACTTGTTGACTTTCAACGTCCATGTCCGTCTCGCTAGCCGATGAAGTCGCCGAAGCTGGGAAGCAAGACATGACTAGCGGCAGCCAGTTGTACCTAACACTTGGTTAAAGTAACAGTTTTAAGGGCAGCATGAATATTTTTGGATGGTTCATCGTATTGTAGACACACGTGCAACAGGTATTGCCAGCAAATTTTCAACGGGTTCTCTTTGATATTATGATGGGAATTATAATTACCAGTAATGGTTATTAAACTCGCAGAAATGGAGAATAATTGGGCAGCCATAAGAAAATATGGCGTAACTAAACCTGATGTTTGGCGTTGGTGTGCAGACAAAGATAGACTACAAGTGCATACTGTACAAGAAAAGCAATCATATTTCACAAAGTAATTTTTAAGCCCGATTTAATTTTTTGGAGAAAATGGGGGTCGTCTTGCATTTTCGGTTGTCTTGGATTCGTAGAAATATGGGTAATTGATTCTCTCTCCTATTTCTAAGCTTATTTTATTTTCACGTAAATATGATTGAAGATAGTTTTGGAGATTGTCATTCAGTATCACAGTATGAGGTATATGATTATTGTTTGCTATCATTCAGACAATGCAGCAGCTTCCTTTGTACACAGTGGTCGGAAACAACGTGAACCGATTATATGAACATTAGAGCATTGGTCATACCGGTAATTAACTTGAAAAATTACATCGATATATCGCACTGTTCGCTTTTTATCAGCTGCTGAAGTTTGCCAATCAGATTGCTACGTGGGCGAATTCAAATGGGCTTGATGAGATGGTGTTGGACGTGGCTTGGTCGGGCTTGCGAGCCATGCCGAGTAAAGAGCATCAAACACTATCACACCGTCAGTTTCAACCAATGACAGTGCAGCATGCTTGGTATGGGCCAACCTATCAGCAGGGAGGTTCTTGTTCAAGTCCTTCTCCTGGAGAAATTAAATGTATTTTACTCATGTATTAGACACACTTTTTTTCCACCTTGCACCAAAAAGTTGGTGTCCAATATGCGATAACCTCGAATTTTATGTAGTGAATACATGGCTTCTAGACCACAGTCTAATATAACAGTCGCGAAGCTCTGATGATATTTTTCATCCGAGGCGACTACAGCATTCCAAGCGGCGAGGTAGAGGCAACTTGGTAGCAGACAACAGGGAACAAATTACCACTACAGTCTAAAATGGTAATAACTTCTGAACCATTCATGCAAATGATGTCCTGACAAGGTTATTGTAATCCTTATGAAATAGTGGAGGAGGTCATACAATTTATTTCGATGAGGAGTTCGAGGATAATCTATATATATAGAATAACTTGTCCTGACTGACTGATTCATCATCGCTGAGCCGAAACTACTGGACATAGAGAAATTAAATTTTGGGGGTACATTCATATTAACATGTAGGTGCTCGCTAAGGGAGGATTCTTGGATATTCCGTCACTAAGGGGGTGAAAAGGGGGCTGAATTTAAAAAAAGGATATATCTATATCTCAAAAACTTGAAGGTTTAGAGTCATTAAAATTGGTATTTGTAATCTCCTTTAAAAACAAAGAAACACACATTTTTTGTTTTTGGAAAATCCCATGAAGGGCGGGGGGAAAGGGGGGGGGGGAAGTGGTTGAACACCTTTTATCAGGAGACTTATATCTTCAAAAACTGAAGACGTTACAGTCATGAAAATTTAAATTTGGAACCTCCTCTAAAAATAAACATGTACTTTTTGTTTTTGGAAAATCCAAATAATGGGGGGTGAAATTTTAAAATGAGTATCTACATCTCAAAACTTGAAAAGTTTACAGATGTAAAAATTGATATTTAGAAACTCCTTTAAAAATAAAAACACATATTTTTTGTTTTTGGAAAATCCCAATAGGAGGGGTGAAAAGTGAGAATAAGGGGTTGAATGGCTTTAATGAGGATACTTATATTTCAGAAACTGAAGACATTACAGACCTAAATATTTGTATATGGGATCTTCTTTAAAAATAAAGAAACATTTACTTTTTTTTGTTTTTGGAAAATCCAATTAATGGGGGTTAAACGGGAGTGACAAATTGGGGTGAATTTTTAGAAAGACTAAATCTACAGTGTATCTCAGAAACGTAAAATGTTACAAACGTAAAAACTGGTATTTGCAATTTCCTGTTAAAGTAAAGAAACAGGTATTCTTGGAAAATCCAATGAAGATAGGGGGGGGGGGGGGGGGAAGTGAAAAAATTGAAAAATTAATTGAATTAATTGTATGAGGATACTTACATCTAATAAAAACTAAAGTTGTTGCAGACATGAAAATTGGTATTTAGACCTTCTTTAAAAATAAAACGCACTTTATTTGGGGGGGGGGGGGGGTTAATCATCTTTGGGGGTGGGTGTGAAAAGGAGTTGAATTCGTTTCATGAGGACACATATCTCAGAAAGTGAAGATAATGTGTAGTTTGAAGATCCTTTACTAATAAAGAAACAAATATATTTTGCTGGAAAATTCACTTAAGAGGGGGGGGATGTGGAAGGAAGTGAAAGAAGTGAATTATTTTTATGGGGATACTTATATCTCAAAACTGAAGGTAACACACATTAATAGTGGTATTTGGAATCTCCTTTAAACATTAAGAAACACGGCATCTTTTTTTCCGGGGGGGGGGGGGGGGGAAACAACATAACCGCGGTGGGGTGAAAAAGGAGGTGAGACCAATTGATTTTACTGTTCATAATGTACTTATAAGGAGCCTCCGTGGCTCAGCGGCAGCGCGCTGGCCTCTCACTGCTGGGTTCCGTGGTTCAAATCCCGGTCACTCCATGTGAGATTTGTGCTGGACAAAGCGGAGGCGGGACAGGTTTTTCTCCGGGTACTCCGGTTCTCCGTCATCATTCATTCCAGCAACACTCTCCAATATCATTTCACTTCATTTGGCATTCATTAATCATTGCCCCTGAGGAGTGCGACAGGCTTCGGCAGCCGGCACAATTCCTATCCTCACCGCTAGCTGGGGGCTTTATTCATTCCATTCCTGACCCGGTCGAATGACTGGAAACAGGCTGTGGATTTGAATGTACTTACTCTGATCATAAACCGATCATTTTTAATCTTTCCTGGGTTAGTTTTCAAGAGCCATCTTTTCCTTTGGAGACCCTTCTTAGAATACAGTCGATTCTCCTGGCATATGAATAAAAATTTAAACACATATGAAATAAACGACAGGAATGAGATTGACCGTTCAATTGTTCACCTCTATAATAAGGTCAATCATGCACGGAAGTATGTCATTCATATCGCCAGAAATCCTGCGCACTTACCTACGGGCGACAATCATGCTGGTCATATTGTCATCACTGACAATGGCAGCAGATGTAATTTACCGCCAAGTAGCGGTCTTGCATCTTGCTGTGGGGTCCAGAACATCAATAATAATAATAATAATAATAATAATAATAATAATAATAATAATAATAATAATAATATCCTGGACCGTCGTCAAAATGTGCGGATGGCACTGGAAATGGGCCCTGGATGGGTATTGACTACGAATGCAGTCCGGCCGCGGGTTCAGTACCGCCAAGGATCCCAAGGCGACACCACCCCGGATCTCCTCAAGGATTTGATCCAAATTAAAAATGTTTATAGGAAAAGATGGCAAAGATTAAGGGACCCAACTGACTGGGTCAAATACCTGGACCTAGCCCGGGAAGTACGAAATCGATTGGTGGAAAGAAGATTGAAAAATGGGAGGAACTTTGCCGTAACCTCTCAGAAAACGAGTCAGATCGCGAATATCGGTGGATTATATATAAAATGTTAAGCATTCAATTATAAATTTCACTATAATACCGTAGCGAAGCATGGGTACCTTGCTAGTATCGAAATATTTATTTAATATTAAGGAGTTATTTTTCTTTACCGCAGACTATAACACAAAATCGCTTTTAGAGGGCAACCGGTTCAAAATAAGTACATAGGGGAGACCGGGGCAAGGTGACGAATCAACCATAACTTTTGTAGTATTCTGTTCACTAAGTTGGCTACTATGTGACGTTGGGCCTGATATCTCACAGGTATAACTTACATGTAGAAGGAAATTCCTTTCAGTCTGAGACATGCAGTGGTAGGGGGGTGTCTGTCTGGTGCTGTTGCACTAAAATATCTGAGGTATGTGCAGTAAGCTTCTACTACTAGTGTGCTCACAATACAAATTAACTGTTTTATTTTCTTTAAATGTCAATGTATTTCTTACTTACTTCAGTGTTAACTGAATCTTGATTGTAAGATGTCTGTCGATTATAAGGACAAACCGCTTCCTAAGCAACAGGAACTCAAGGGAGACTTCATTAGTTAGTCGGAACATAGAAAAAATGATGAACTCTTCTCAGAAGAACTCTTAAGGTTTCACTTTACTTTTTCCTGCCTGCTGGCTCTTCAGAAATGTGTGCGCGTGGGTTTTGTATTCGAGAATCATTCAAGACGAATATTTTCGCACTGCAAGATGTGTGGTTAAGGTTATTTTTAATATGTATAACTTTTGCTTTCTCAACGATTCATTTGTTTCTATATTCGTCCCTGTTTTTATCTCATTGTAAGATGTGTATTGTTTAATGTAACACCTTGTGTAATATAAATGCCTACATGCTAGCCTATTTCCCACATTTTGGCTGATGACGACGCCAAACAGCGTCGAAACTAGTTCCAAGTGCAATTATATGTTATAAATAAACTATAACATTTTTGTATTGAAAAGGTGGACCCTTTTAAGTTTTCCTATCTTCCTAAGCAACCTGCGGCAAGATGACGGGGGGCAAGTTGATGAATTCGTCATCTTACCCCATGCCAGCTATAGGCTACACGTAGTCACCTGTTCCCTTACGCTAATTACAAAAATGCCCAGAAATTATCAGCGGAAGACGGACAGACCTATCACAACGAGGAAAAAGAGCTAGGAGACCAGCATCCATCATAACCAGCACACCCATGAAGGACATGCTTCAACAAAAATAAATCTGAAAAAAGAGTAGGAATGTAAAACCCAGAGAAGAGAAGTAGCCAGGCAGCTGGGCTTCATATCCGAATCTGACAATCTGCTGCAAGAAAATTCTGCATGTCCTGTGTGTGAAGAAAAGTATGTTCATCCTCCAAATGAAGACTGGATTCAGTGTGATAACTGTAAAGTGTGATGACATGAAGACTGCTCAAGTTATGAAGGCAGTGGATGGTTTCTCTGTGATATGTGCGGAGTATATTCTTCTTCTTCTTAATCTGTTTACCCTCCAGGTTCAGTTTTTCCCTCGGACTCAGCGAGGGATCCCACCTCTACCGCCTCCCTCAAGGGAAGTGTCCTGGAGCTTCAGACTTTGGGTCGGGGATACAACTTGGGAGAATGACCAGTACCTGGAACCTCGCCCAGGCGGCCTCACCTGCTATGCGGAACAGGGGCCTTGTAGAGGGATGGGAAGATTGGATAGGACAGGCAAGGAAGAGGGAAGGAAGCGGCCGTGGCCTTAAGTTAGGTACCATCCTGGCATTTGCCTGGAGGAGAAGTGGGAAACCACGGAAAACCACTTCTAGGATGGCTGAGGTGGGAATCAAACCCACCTCTACTCAGTTGACCTTCCGAGGCAGAGTGGACCCCGTTCCAGCCCTCGTACCGTTTTTCAAATTTCGTGGCAGAGCCGGGAATCGAACCCGGACCTCCGGGGGTGGCAGCTAATCACGCTAACCACTACACCATAGAGGTGGACGTGGAGTATATTCCAGTTTAAAACTGTTTTCTTCAGAGTTCTTGTATTCAGTGTAGTAATTTTAGCAGGAACTTCTAAAAATTATTTTTAATTTACTTTAAATTATTTTAACATTTTTCAAATATATGTTCTTTAGAAATGTATATCCTTGTGTAGTACATAATTAAAATCAAGTTACTTCAAGTTTTCATGGCATGTTTTACAAATTTCAGTGAAATTTGATGTTGAAGCACTTGAGAAGAATGCTCGTTATCTTACCCCAATAGGTTTGTCAACTTACCCCGGGCACGGGGTAAGATGACGAATTTACATAAAATTAAACTTTACTACTTTATGAAAAAGCTATTAAAACTAGAACTTTGAAAATTGCAGAACTGTTGCATAAAAAGATAGGCAGTAATACACACGTCATTACAGGCGTAAAACACACCATGTTCTGGCGGAATGTTGAAACGAACCTTATCATCGTCAACTTGCCCCAGTCTCCCGTACCATTGTGGACTTTTTTGTAGAGGTTTCCATGCTCTACAATTCGTATGCTTACACTTGGGGTCTATCGTTGACGGTTCAGGCAGCGTAAGCCAAGAAAGCAAGTGACCGACCGACCGACATCGAACCTGCCAAGTTGGTCTAAGAAGGCCAGCGCTCTACCATGGTGGATCACTTGCTTTGTTGCCTTACGCTGCCTGAACCGTCAATGATAGACCCCAAGTGTAAGTGTACCTCTACAAAAAAGTCCGCGATCGTATATACCTATTTCGAACCAGTTGGCCTCTAGAAGCCATTTTATGTTGTAGTCCGCAGTGAAAAAACATAACTCCTTAGGATTAAATAGATATTTCGATATTATCCTCTAACTCCTCATCAAAATAAATTGACGTCGTCCACTATTTCATAAGGATTACAATAACCTTGTCCGGACATTATTTGCATAAATGGTTGAGAAGTTATGACCATTTTAGACTGGTGGTAATTCGTTCCCTGTTGTCTGCTAGGAAGTTGCCTCTACCTCACCACTAGAGGTGCTAGTGTCGCTCCAGCTGTCAAGTGGATGAACCTTCGTCTTATCAGAGCTTGTGATACAAATTCTTATAATTTTCTTAATTACCACCTATTCAATACAATAAAAACATAGTACAAACTTATATATTTTTTTTAAGATGTTTATTATGGTACATGTTTCGCTCCTTTTTGTGAGCATCATCAGCCAACTATCATTCACTTAAGGTTGTATAAGATCATGAAACAATTCTTTTGGATCAAGATTATTCCTATAAAACTAATTGACAAATCTTATAACATTTTAAAAGTCACACAACAATAAAATTATGTCTAAGTTAAAACTTTTTGTCTAAAATCTTTCTAACATTTTGTTGATGAAACTCATCTGGTGAACATCTTTTAAATTGTTTGAAAAAATAAATTAAAAAAACTTTTGATATCTGGCTAATTGTATTGATTCATGTTGCTTAACTTGTGTGATTGTCGTTAAAATTTCGTAAACTATATTGACAATTTTCTGCAGTTGATAATTGTCTATGTTATGGGCAATTGACTTGTTCTCGTTGCTGGAGTAACATTTATACAAATGTATTGGTATTAATTTTATATTTTCAATAGGATAATATTGTTTGTGAACCAACTTGTTGAGGAAACACTTTCTAATGTGATAATGGATTTAAAATGTTCTTGTACATTCCATAATGGCTTGTTGGTATATCTGTAATGAAAGATAAAAAATTATATGTTTATGGTTTTGATTATAATTCTGTATAACTTCTTATTGGAAGAATTGTCACTTACTTTTCTTTCTGCTGCGTAATTGTTTGGAGTTACTCCTAGCCTCTTGAGAACTACTACTTGTTCTGTTTGCACTTCTTGTATTATATAAGTGAATGTGGATGAGTTTACATTTTGGCGGGGAGTGGGAAGGGGCAGTTAAGGTAGGCGGTGCATTGATAGCTGTAGTAGATTGTGGAGGGGATTGTCTAGGAGAAGTAAGGGGACAAGTTGAGTTTGTGTGCGTCAATAAGCCATTAACTTTTGTCGGATTAAAATGTTTATAGAATTTATTTATATCTGATTTAAGCATTTGTATTAGTTCCGGTAATTGTACTAAGATGGGGTTCTTTATTTCAATTTCGTCATTTAGGTTTTTATTTTTGTTGTATTGTTGATCTAAATAAATGTATATGTTTTCCAATTCCGTCATTTCTTTTCCTTTTTCTACTCTTAAAATTTTTAAATCCCTTTCAATAGTTGTAAAACTGTGTCCAGTTTCTAGCATGTGTGCACCCATTGCAGAATGTTTCTTGTGTTTGGTTGCATTTACATGTTCGAGATATCGTATCATAAAGCTTCGGTCAGTTTGACCAACGTACGAAAAATTGCATTCTGTGCACGCGAGTCTATATATTCCAGATCCTTGATATTGATTACTATTTATATTAACTTTATTGTGGTTGAAGAAAATATTTTTTTATCTTTCATTACAGATATACCAACAAGCCATTATGGAACGTACGAGAACATTTAAAATCCAATATCACATTAGAAATTGTTTCATCAACAAGTTTGTTCACGAACAATATTATCCTATTGACAATATAAAATTAATACCAATACATTTGTATAAACGTTACTCCAGCAACGAGAACAAGTCAACTGTCCATAACAGACAATTATCAACTGCAGAAAATTGTCAATGTAGTTTACGAAATTTTAACGACAATCACACAAGTTAAGCAACATGAATCAACACAATTAGCCAGATATCAAAAGCTTTTTATTTTTACTTATTTTTTATTTTTTCAAACAATTTAAAAGATGTTCATCAGACGAGTTTCGTCAACAAAGTGTTAGACTTAGAAAGATTTTAGACAAAAAGTTTTTAACTTTTTTTTTATTGTTGTGTGACTTTTAAAATGTTATAAGATTTGTCAATTAGTTTTATAGGAATAATCTTGATCCAAAAGAATTGTTTCATGATCTTATACAACCTTAAGTGAATGATAGTTGGCTGATGCTCACGAAAAGGAGCGAAACATGTACCATATAAACATCTTAATAAATATGTAAGTTTGTACTATGTTTTTACTGTATTGAATAGGTGGTAATTAAGAAAATTACAAGAATTTGTATCACAAGTAGATCTTCAATACGGACGAAGAAGATGAAATTTATAACCTGCAATTATCAGAGCTTCGCGACTGTATATTTTAGACTGTGTTCTAGGCTATAAAGAGCTATAAATTATACGTGTAAACATTCAGCACTATTCTTTAACAAACTTATGAATGTATTTGAGTTATACTGGCTATTTTCATTTGAAGGCAGTATTTCTAAATGTAAAAAAAATAATAATTGGTGAACACTATTTTTAGGCCTACATATAAAGTAAATACAGTCAGTTCTAGTTACTCTTATCACATCATTTGTTTTATCTCATTAATTCCTCTTTTTAGGCTGACGTCAGGAAGGGCATAATATCATAAAAACTCTCTACGAAGATTCATCCAACTTCATACTAGACCCCGTTGAGAAAAGGGATATTATGCAATATTCATACAAAAGAACTTAATGGCCAGTCATTTGTGTCTGTTAGTTGAGCAGTAGGCCTTCCACACAGTAAACCTGAGTAAACCTAATCACTGGTTTAGTTTGAATTATAGTCTTGTGCCGCTAACTTCCCTGCTTCTGGCATGTCGTCATTCCAAATGACATCTTCACTGCCATCGTCAGCCATGTATTGAGAGCTTCCGAGATGGAGGTCCTGTCTTTTTTGAAACTTAAAAAAAAAAGTAGTTTCGTTCGTGATACAGAGTACAAGCAATGAGAACTTATTCCCAAATGGTTTCAGATGGTCTCTGATATTCCCAGTGGATGTATGTGTAGCAGAAGCCACTACTTCCGAATAAAGCCGTGCTGTAGAAAGCGTGCCAAACAACCAGCTGATAACCAGTGTACGTTATGAATTGTATTTCTGAATGTAATACATAGTGACTGGAAGCGTTCTTTGGATAACTGCTGCTGTTGAAAGCGAAACCCTTATTTTAAAGTATATTTCATGCTTGTTCTCCACATTTATCACATCAAGATTTACCTAAACAGCTGTAAATGAGATAGAGACCGCAATGTTTAGGTCAGGTACGCTATGAAGTGCCCGCATAGTGCCAGAAGTTCCACAACGGGAAGATTAAAAATAAATAATAGGTAAGTTTGCCGCATTTATGAATAACGAGTTTTATCATATTTAATTTCATACGATCGTCTCCATTTCTTTATTAACACACAGTACGTTTTGTTTGGAGTGTCCGAAAATCATTAAGTGGGGACTTAAAATAATAATAATAATAATAATAATAATAATAATAATAATAATAATAATAACAATAATAACAATAATAATAATAATAATAATTCAAAGAAGTGGACTCTTTTTTAGAAGAAGATCAGTCAGCGTAAGACAGCGGTACGGGCGACCAGGACCGAGTGGACGAATGCGCTACCAACCCTATTCCGTGGCACAGTCTACAGTTGCCATCTTACAACAAAGGGCTACCTCTACCATCAGAGCAGAAAGTCTACCAAATCAGCTTGGCCATTAAGGATCTATTGGCGGTCATCCCAGCCGGGTGCGACCATCACAATGCTGCAACGACTGAGCACTCAGTGCTTGGCCCCACCTGGACCTTGCCCAGCGCAAGTACTTCAACAGGGTGAACTTTTATCTAGCAACGGCGCAGGGCTGGGATGTCGCAGTCCAGGTGGACCAGGCCACCAGCAACCAGGTAGCAGTCTTGCCAGATGGCTTTCTGTACACCCCGACGCCTTGTCCAGCCGCAGTCTCCTGCAGGGCCACCTCCACTCGGCCGGGAAGAGGACGCAGAACTCGCGGGGCGAGGAGCAAACAGGACAAGACAAAGAGGTCCCCTGCCTTTGGACATCGACAGACCTCTCCCCGCCGGCTCCAGAGGCAGACCACGCTGTCTACACTTCAACGATCCCTCACAGGACTCCCACCGCTGGATATGAAATTATTTTTCTCTCTTTCTTGCGTTTCCTTTGTATGGTATTGTTTATGTATGTATCATCATTTGCCAAGAATATTCTTTGTGAGCTCCTGTGGGGCACATTATGTCACTGTGATTGTATGTGGAATATTTATAAATTTATATTAAAGCACAGAGGGAGTGCACCCTTCTGGGCCTCCCTCGCTGGTCTCTCGCGGCTAACACCCATCCTGCTCCACACACGCGATAGCCCGCTCAGTATATATGCAGGTGGACGGAGCAGCTCGTGGTCAGTTGGTCGTGAGAGGTGCAGTAACTAATTATTATTATTGTTATTCGTGAGGTACATTGGCGAGTAAAATAATAATTATGGTTGGATTGTTTTTAATCACGTTTTAAAACTACTTCTCTCTCAAAAAAAACTCTATATTGGATCGAGTTAAGAGATATGAAACAATCACTTTGTTAACGATCTCACCTGCTATATTAACACATGGGTGACGGGCCCCGAGAAATCTCGTAGTACACTCGCCAGGGGTAGGTGACGGGCCCCGAGAAATCTCGGTTTTATTCACGACATTGTTTTCGGTCTTCCTGTGACATCTCTTGACCATATCTTGAACTATTTCGGACATGCACATTGAGTAGAATAAATCGTAGATGTATATCTGCCACTTTTCTTTTATTCACGGCCTCTTTTATTCTTTGATTTAGTTTCAAAACGTCGACTTTCTTTCTGCCGGTTCAGTCAATGACAAGATGGAGCGCCCGCGGAATACGGTGTTAGCTGACGACGATATTTTAGAAGAATTATATGCCGATGATCGTTCAAATGGAAACAGTCTAATGAATTAGTGGAAATTGAATGTGAGAGTGATAGTGGAAGTGATATTCAACCCTCTACACGCCGTAATTTACCTAGTGTACTTATTTATTCAAGTGATTCTGACGACGACAACCATGTAAACATTAATGTGTTAGGAATTGACGCTGAAGATGGTTTTGTAAAGGCAGATCGACTACTACTAGGGACATTGAAAAGTACCCATACCAAATTTTAAAGATAAAATATTGACTGGTTTAATATTTATGTAAATTTTTATAATCAAGTGCAGCCTAGTATGCTTAGTAGAAAAATGTCCGGTCTACAGGGTATGTGACAAGCTCAAGCATCCGGTCAGCAATGTGTTAATAGCAACAACCATGAATATTTCTTAACTAAAGTAAACTAGTTTCCTTATCCCGAGGTGCTGCAGCTCTTTTTTTTAGACAGGCTTCCAGTGGAAGGGAGTTGCACGTACAATTTTTACCGAATATTAACCTCCCTGCCAGTTGTAAATCTCTGGCAATATGGTACCAGGAATCAAACTCAGGCTCTCGAGAATGGCAGTTAATTGTACAAACCATTACACTAGTGGAGATTCTTAACTAAAAAACAGACATATATACATGACTGATGCGTGTTTGCAATGCGTGGGTTGGACACGAAACTATTCACCTATTTGGCGACGTCATCAGAGCTGCAGTAGGCCTATGTTACGGAGGTGGACATTTCAACGCGTGTTTTCATTGCGTGGGTTGTATGTATGAAACTATTCACAAATTCGTGCTATGTCATCAGAGCTGCAGTAAGGCTTGTATCCGCTTCGAAGAGGAATCGTTCTTCTGACTAATTACGTTAGCGGGAGTGGCGCCTTTTATGCAAGATCTATTTCTTTTTTCATTTTCTTCGCCTCGAGAAGCCAAAGGGGTGGGGTTCTAATACACGAGTAAATGTGGTATTTCTTCTATTGACGCTCTCAATCTTGTCATAAGCCACGGGCAGACTTAGCAACATCGCCTCGCTTAGTTAACTTCAGCAACTGATAAAATGACAATGGTGTGAGTTACCTAATTATTTTTTTTCCAATTATTTATCAGTATGACCATCGCTCTAATGCCCGTATAACCAGTTTATGCTGTTTCCAACCATCCTGTATATATATATATTTTTTTTTTGCTAGTTGTTTTATGTCGCACCGACACAGATATGTCCTATGGCGACGATGGGACAGGAAGGGGTTAGGAGTGGGAAGGAAGCGGCCGTGGCCTTAATTAAGGTACAGCCCCCACCATGTGCCTGGTGTGAAAATGGAAAACCACGGAATACTATTTTCAGGGCTGCCGACAGTGGGATTCGAACCTTCTATCTCCCGAATACTGGATACTGGCCGCACTTAAGCGACTGCAGCTATCGAGCTCGGTTGTATATATTTCATCCAAGCATAATGCATACATTACTTTTACTTAGTTGATGCTAGAAATATCTACCTTTTCAACTTCAAGATTTACTGCAGTAAACAGACTGAGGAACCTTTCCTGTGTAAAAATGGTCAAACCATAGTGCAGTGGATAATTACTTCAATACTGGAAACTGGGCATAATGTTAGGGTCAATAATTTGTATGGTAGCATTCCACTAGCTGAATCGTTACATAACCAAAAGAAAACTGACCATTACTTGCTACACTAAACAGCAATGAAAAGTAAATTCCACAAAGCTTCAACGCCAATAAAAATGAAAATTTATTTGGATTTCAGCACAATCTTACATTCTGTTCATAAACTGTGAAGAGATCTACAGTTAAGTTAATCTCCAATGTGTATCACAATGCAGTTATTGAAAATGATGGTAAGAAGCTGGAATTTGTTTTATTTCAAAACAGTAAGAAAGGAGGTGTAGATATGAATAACAAGTTACAACATAGCACATGGTATCAATAGGTGGAAACTGTTTTCTACTATCCTTTAATGCGACTGACACCAATGCTTTTGTTACTGAAAGTCCAGTTACAACAAAATGCAAAACATATCAAGGAGAGTATTTTTCATAGAACTGGCAAAAGAATTCATTAAATCTTGGCTGAAGGTGCATGTTGCTGCACCTACCCTATCTAGAAATTTGAAGAAAAAGTACTTAGGACACATGATTGTGACAAGGAAGATACAAAAGGAGGAGATGTGTTATATGGCTCAAGACAGAAAAATAACAAACAAGGTGTGAAGAAAATACAAAGAAAAAATCTGGGGAGAGCATATTAAGAAAATATGTGAGACTTGTGAATAAACTGTTGAAAAAAGAAAAAGAAAAAAGGCTCTCCTGAAGTACAACAAAGTAAGGATTAATTCTTTTCTAACTGCAGTATTTATTTATAGTGGGCCTTGAGCAACACCATGCATGCAAAGGGGAAAGTGGGACGACGAGTGCAAGTAACTAAGATTTCCTATTCTTAAAATACTACCTTCCCACAAGGTGCTGAATGTGTTTAAGGTGATGAAAGTGAGGTATGTTTCCCTGTAATGGAAACAAATTAAAAAAACTTCTGCAGAATGCTTATAAAGAAAATTGTACTGTGACAGTTACTTAGAGTAAGAAAAATATTGGTTTAAAACAGACAGATTTTGTAATGAAATTAAGACCGCAGGGAAATATCTCAGATAACCTATGTGATATTGCATCCAATGGTACTAAGGCAAGGATGTCTGGTTGAAGAAAATGAAGCATCAGTCAGTTCTTAAGATTTAAGATATTATCCAACTTGCTAAATATACTGATCTCATCTTTCCCACCCCTCCATTTCTAGTCTTATTATGCTACAAGCTGCCTCTGTGGATCAGTGGTAGAGTGTCGGCCTCCGGATCCCAAGATAGCGGGTTCAAACCTGGCAGAGGTAGTCGGATTTTTGAAGGGCGGAATGTCCATTCGACACTCCATGTCGTACGATGTCAGCATGTAAAAGATCTCTGGTGACACATTTGGTGTTTAACCAACAAAATTCATTAAAATCTCAGCCACAGACGCCCAAGAGAGTTTCGGTTTACTCGGTCTGCCATCTAGTGGGCCTAGAGTAAAACGGAATGTCGAAATTGACGAGCAGACAGCCAAATGGCGTCAACTTGAAATGTCTGCACACGGTAGCTGAGGCCATATGATTATTATTATTATTATTATTATATTATTCTACAGAAAGTTTTCTGGTTTGAGATTCTAAATATAAAAGATCTCTTATCCATGCTAAAAGAAACACATGAAAATCAGTCGCAGGAAAAAAAAAGTATTGCTTGTTTGCTTACCAATGAGAGCACATATAATGAGATTCTGATTTGCCATCTGTACAAAGGCCTCAGGAACATCTTCCAATGTTGAACGGGAATTATCACTGAACGGTGGTGGTACAGGAATATAATAAAACGGTATTAGCAGGAGACCCAACATTACGAATCCATAAACACCTAGAAAGTAAGCAACAGATAATTAAAGAAAAGAAATATGTAAAATAGATACATGTTGGAATTACAAACAAATAAGATTACATGAAGTGTCAACACAATTGTTATGCCACTGAGGAAGGGAAAACCTTAAAAGGATGTAAATTATGGTTTTTACGACTTGAAACTTTGAGAAACTAATTTAAATATTAAAAGTGAAGATATCTTAACCAAAGTAATTTTGGACTTACAAATGTTAATTTCTCAGAACTTATTTTAAGTAAGCGGAACTCAGCGAGTGTCAAAGCCCTCTGTAACTTGCAAGCGGTGAGGTAGGTAAGAACTGGTAAAGTGCAGACAGGGAAGAATGTAAACAAACCAGCCTGAGAGTTAATATTTATGTAAAAATATTAAATAATAGAATATGAACGTACCTAAATTCAAGTTCTATTGACATCCCTTGTGGTTTAATAAGACTGGCTAAAAGCAAAAATTCATTCATGCACACTAATTTCTCAATGACCATTTATTTAAACACTTCCAGATTCCTCAGAAATATGGGCTGGGCTACAAGTTTAATTATGATAGCAGTGTGAAGCTGAGTGGAGCTGTGCCTACATTTTTGTTCCCCAAAGAGGAATCAAACAAACCGATTCGTGACATCCCACGATAAGTTTGACACATAATACCAACGTCAGTCACTGATGAGAAGAAAAGTACTACTGATGAAAACTGGAAAACCAGATGGTGGTTATAAAACCAATCCTGACATTTACTAAATTGAGTAAAAATGCAGTAGCCCTGCAAGTTCCTGAATTTGCAATCGTACTGTAGGAGTCAGCGGCGGTCGCTACTCGTTTCCGAGAATACGAGTTTCTCCTGCAGGTCCTCTCAAAGTCTTTTGGCTCTGTGGAGATGTTTGCACGAAACATGCAGCCACACAAGTCACGTCTAAAGGTGGGTGGAGGACGTGGTTGGATCTGATATAGTTTCCGCTTTTCATGTGTTTCACTTCTTGTCTGCAATGTGCCTGCTCAGTGAGACACCTTCTGCAGTAGCTTTGCGCCAGAGAATATGGTTTTGTGCAGTTGTTGCCCAAGTGATAGCATTTATGCTGGTGGTATTCATAGTCTTCTTAAGCTGGTCTTTATAACTTTTCAAAGAAGCACCACGAGGCCTTTTGTCATGAGCAATCTCACCGTAGAGAAGTTGTTTAGGCAGTCTGTTATCATTCATACGCTGGATGTGACCAACCCGTCTAAGCCGATGAGTGATGATGAAGGCTTCTATGCTGTTCATATGCGCCTTGTCGAGAACTGCTGCATTGCTTATGTAGTCATCCCATTTGATGTTCATGATGGACCCAAGTTTCTGCTGATGGAAGCGTTCCAGTTCCTTTATGTCGCGACGATAAAGTGTCCAGGTTTCACGTCCATGTAGTAATGTTATGACTACAGCTTGGTACACTATTAGTCTGGTATATGTTTTGAGATCCTTATTCAAGAAAACTTTGAGAGAGGCGGCTGTAAGCTGCAATGGCAGATGTATTCTATTTTCCGCATCCTTTTCTGAGTTTCAGTATGTAGTTAGAATACTACCAAGGTAGGTGAATTGGTCTAGTTGTTCAAGAGGTGTTCCTGTTATGCTGACATTTAGTTCAGGGACAGTACCACTTGGTGCCAACTGCACAAGTACTTTAGACTTATGGGTGTTGATGGTCAGACCAAATAGTTCATAAGCTTCGTTAAAACAGTTGATAGATGTTCGAAGCTCCTCAGGTGTATGGGCAGGTGTGGCAGGAGTAGTCACCAATTAAAGGATAATATCCCAAATTGCCTTCAAATCCCAGTCACTCCATGTGAGATTTGTGCTGGATGAAGTGGAGGCGGGACAGGTTTTTCTCTGTGTACTCCCGTTTTCCCTGTCACCTTTCATTCCAGCAACACTCTCCAATATCATTTCATATCATCTGTCAGTCAATCATTGCCCCAGAGGAGTGAGACAGGCTTCCGCAGCCGACACGATTCCTATCCTCGCCGCTAGATGGGGCCTTCATTCATTCCATTCCTGACCCGGTCGAATGACTGAAAATAGGCTGTGGATTTTCATTTCATCCCAAATTGCCGAGAAGAACTGGATCTTAAAGAACAAGATTTAATTAGCACTGGTACCTAAGTGCATAATTTCTCAGAATCTTCCCCAGTGGCAGTAAATGATGGGTGATGTATCAAGCAGCAAGAAAAATGCAGACACTGGTATATTAACATCTTATGATAATACTTGTCTGTTATATATATATAGCTGATGTGCACACGTGTTTGTGTGTGGATATTTAATGTTTCGTAATATTTATTTGCGAAGAAAGATCATGCACAAGTTTGTCATCAGCTCTGAGTTATGGACTACGATGATGTAGATCAGTTTAACACAGAGTAGGAGACACATTATATGGTACAGTCAAATGATGTATGAACCGATACAACAAATTACGGTAAGTGTATTGAATACATGAATCTTTCTTACCTTTGATTGTGACCAATTGTCAATACGGATCCAAAATGAAATTTATTACTTAGTGTTTGTATCATATTCATTGCACCTATTGTCAAGTTCCAAGATATTTTACTGTAGGCTTTCAGTGCAATCTGCCACGAAGACCAAGTTGTTGGCATAGGCCAAACTGCTCACTACATTTCCACCAAACTGAACCCCTCCTTGCCACTTTATACATTTCAGTACATGATACCGAACATGTAAACTATGAACAAAGGTGAAAGATTACAGCGTTGTATAACCCCTGCAAGTACCTTGAACCAAGAACTCATTCTGCCATCAATTCTCACCACAGCCCAATTGCCAACATAAATGCCTTTGATTGCCTTTAATAATCTATCCTTAATCCCGGAGACCGCCAGTATGGCGATCATCATCTTTTCCCTGAGTACTCAGTCATATCCCTTCCCTAGATCTACAAAACAAACATAACTGTCTATTCCTCTAATAGCATTTTTCAATTACCTGGCACATTCTGTAAATCCGATCCTAACATCCCCTCTTGTGTTCTGAAACCATAGTGGTTTTCATCCAACTTATTCTCAACCTCTGATTGCACACTCCCTTCGAACACCTTGCCTGGTATACTGATCAATGAAATGCCTCAATAGGTGTTGCCATCCATCCTGTTTCTTTGCTTATAGATTAGGTGTAATTCCTTCTTTTGTCCAATAAGAAGGTACTTACTAACATTCCATGCTATGGTAATCTTATTACTCTACTAGCAAGATACCCGTGCTTCGCTACGGTATTATACTGAAATTTATAATTGAATGTTGTTTTAGATATATAATCAGCCAAAATTCGCGATCTGAATCGTTTTCTGCGAGAATCCGAAAAAATTCGCGATCTGACTCGTTTTCTAATAGATTACGGCAAGTTTCCTCCCATTTTTCAATCTTTCTTTCCAGCAATCGATTTCGTACTTCCCGGGCTAGGTCTAGGTATTCCACCCGGTCAGTTGGGTCCCTAAATCCTTGCCATCTTTTCTTCTAAGCATTTTTAATACGGATCAAATCCTTCAGGAGATCCGGCGTGGTGTCGTCTTGGGTGCCTTGGCGGTACTAAACCCGCGCCGGACTGCATTCTTAGCCATTACCCGTCCAGGACCCATTTCCACCGCGGTCCGCATATTTGACGACGGTCGAGAACATTATTATTATTATTATTATTATTATTATTATTATTATTAGAGATGTTCTGGGCCCCACAGCAAGATGCAAGAGCGTTACTTGGCGGTAAATTAGCCTACAACTGCTGCCATTGTCATTGTTGAGAATGTGACCAGCACCATTGTCGCGCGTAGGCAAGTGTGCGGGATTTCTGGCGATACGAATGACATACTTCCGTGCATTATTGACCTTATTATAGATGTGAACAATTGGAATGTCAATCTCATTCCTATCGTTTATTCCAAATGTGTTTAAATATTTATTCATATGCCAGGAGAATTTACTGTAATATAAGAACGTTCTCCGAAGGAAAAGATGGCTGTTGAAATCGAACCCAGGAAAGATTAAAAAAGATCGGTTTATGATTAGAATAAGTACATCGAAAATCTACAGACTGTTTCCAGTCATTCGACAGGGTCAGGAATGGAATGAATAAAGCCCCATCTAGCGGCGATAGTAGGAATTGTGCCGGCTGCCGAAGCACTCCTCTGGGGCAATGATCGATGAATGACAAATGAAATGAATTATCGGACAGTGTTGCTGGAATGAATGATGACAGGGAAAACCGAAGTATCCGGAGAAAAACCTGTCCCGCCTCCGTTTTGTCCAGCATGAATGTCACATGGAGTGACCGGGATTTGAACCACGGAATCCAGCTGTGAGAGGCCGGCGCGCTGCCGCCTGAGCAACGGCGGCTCCTTATAAGTACATTATGAACAACAAAATCAATTGGTCTCACCTCCTTTTACACCCCACCGCCGTTTAAATAATTTACCCCCCACCCAAAAAAATTAAAAGAAGGCGTGTTTCTTTATGTTTGAAGGAGATTCCAAACCCTAATGTTCACGTCTATTACCTTCAGTTTTGAGATATAAGTATCCCCATAAAAATAATTCACTTTTATTCACTTCCTTTCACAATTCCCCCCCCCCCCCCCCAATGAAATTTCCGGCAAAAAATACTTGTTTCTTTAATAGTAAAGGATCTTCTAAATAGCAATTATCACGACTCTAACTTCTTCAGTTTTTGATTTATGTGTCCTCATTAAAGGAATTCACAATTCCCCCACAAAACGCGTTCTTTGTTTTTAAAGGAGATCAAAATACCAATTTTCACGTCCGTAACAACTTTAGTTTTTATTAGATGTATGTATTCTCATACAATTAAGTCAATTTTTGAATTCTTTAACCCCCCCTCCCCTTTCATTGGATTTTCCGTGAATACGCGTTTATTTTTAAAGGAGATCTCATATACAAATTTTCAGTTCTGTAATATATTCACTTTCTGAGATATATGTATCCTCATTAAAGGCATTCAACCCACTATTCACCCTTTTACACCCCTCATATTGGGATTTACAGAAAACGAAAAAATACGTGTTCCTTTATTTTTAAAGGAGATTCTAAATACCAATTTTCACATCTGTAAACTTTTAAAGTTTTAAGATATACACACACTCATTTTAAAAATTCCCCCCTTTTCACCCTCCATTATTTGGATTTTCCAAAAACGAAAAAATATCTGTTTCCTTATTTTTAAAGTGGATCGCCAATACCAATTTTCAGGTCTGTAATATCTTCAGGTTCTGAAATATAAGTAGCCTCATTAAAGGCATTCAACCCATTTTTCATCCTTTGCCACCCCTCCTATCGGGATTTTCCGAAAACAAAGAAATTCGTGTTTATTTTTAAAGGAGATTCTAAATACCATATTTTACATCTATAAACTTTAAAAGTTTTGAGATATAGATACACTCATTTTAAAAATTCACCCCCCTTTCACCCCCCCACTAATTGGATTTTCCCAAAATAAAAAAATACGTGTTTCCTTATTTTTGAAGGAGATCCCAAACACCAATTTTCAGGTCTGAACTATTTTCAGTTTCTGAGATATAAGTATCCTCATTAAAGGCATTCAACCCACTTTTCACCCCTTTTCACTCCTCCTATTGGGATTTTCCGAAAACAAAAAAATACGTGGTTCTTTATTTTTAATGAAGATTCTAAATACCAATTTTTACACCTGTAAACTTTAAAAGTTTTGTGATATAGATCCACTCATTTTAAAAAATTCACCCCCCTTTTCACCCTCCCATTAATTGGATTTTCCAAAAACAAAAAAATACGTGTTTCTTTATTTTTAAAAGAGATCAAAAGTGCCAATTTTCAGGTCTGTAATATCTTCAGTTTCTGAGATATAAGTACCGGTATCCTGATTAAAGGCATTCAACCACTTTTTCACCCTTTTTCACCCCTCCTACGGGATTTTCCGAAAACAAAAAAATACGTGTTTCCTTATTTTTAAAGAAGATTCTAAATACCAATTTCTACATCTGTAAACTTTTAAAGTTTTGAGATATAGATACACTCATTTTAAAATTTTACCCCCCTTTTTCACCCCCTTAGCGACGGAATATCCAAAAATCCTCTTAGCGAGCACCTACATCTTAATATAAATGTATCCCCAAAGTTTCATTTCTTTATGTCCAGTAGTTTTGGCTCGGCGATGATGAATCAGTCAGGACAAGTTCTTTTATATATATGGAGCTATTTCATATCCCTGCCTTCCCACTATATTTCACCATTTCAGGTCTAATTTCATCTATTCATGCATCTTTATGACAATGAAGTTTAATTTACCATCCTTTCCACTTCAAGCACAATTTCACCTACATCATAGTCCTTCTCCCTATAGGCTCAGTTGTTTGCGATATCAACTGGAAAAAATTCCTTTTACACTGAGAAGATTTTCAAAATATTCCTTCCACCTGTCGAGGGATTCCCTAGAATCTATTACGAGTTGAAATGATTTACCCAAAAACCTGGCTCATTTTATTTTTCTCTCCCTTTCTAAGATTCTTTATTACTGTCCAGAAAGGTTTCCCCTGCCACTTGACCTAGCCTTTCCAGGTCATTACTGAAATCTTCCCAGGACTGCTTCTTGGATTCATCAATTATTAGTTTCACAATTTCTTTCATCTACATACAAGTCCCTGACTGCATCATCCTTGTTTGGAGCCATTTCTGATATGCCTTCTTTTTACGTTTACAGGCTGCTTTTACTTTATCATTCCACCGAATGTTCATTTTCCCCCGCTGTTACACATGTTTCTAGGCATTCCCTTGCTGTTTCCATTACAGAATCCCTGTACGTCACACATTCTCTTTCTATACCTAGAACCTGCTTGTTGTCTATTGTTTGAACTTTTCACTAATCATATCCATGTATTTCTGTCTAAATTCCTCATCCTGGAGATATTCTACCTTATTCGTTTGCAGACAGATTTTACTTCCCCTATCCTAGGCCTAGAAATACTTAGTTCACTACAGATCAGATAGTGGTCTGCATCATTATAAAAGCCTTTTGTGTGGCCTGGTTGAAGGTTATTGGAACTGTAGGACTGCTAAAGTGTGTTGCTGGATTAAGGGGAACAGTGAGGGGGGAGGGATAGTGATGATGATGCTTGATGTTTAAAGGTGCCTAACATCGAAGTCATTGGCCCCTAACAGTATGAATGAGATGAAATATTATTACAAGATATTAGAATCACTCCATATTGACGGTTTTCACTTTACAATGGCGAAAAATGAAAGTATCCTCCTATTCAATACATCATATATTCCGTCATTAGACGGAGTAAACAAGTTCAGACATGTTTCGGCTCGTTTGAGCCATCTTCAGTGAAAAAATTAGGGGGGTTGGAATAATTTACATAATATGAGTTGAAAAAATGCTAAAAAACATAATGAAAGCGCAAATGAAAAAACAAACAAAAGAGAGCCTAGACGGAAACAAAATAGCATAAATATACAATATTTACATCAATATGCAGAGCAAAAAACTTATTGCGAACAAAATTCAGTGAAACAGGTGTTAATTTGAAATAATAATTGATACTAAAAACTGCGTTAACCTAAGAAACAAGGGAATGAGAAAACAAATGATGCAGGTGGAAATGAATAATAGTAGCACATGGTGAGGTTGTGGACCTCATAGTTTACAAATTATCAGTTTATAAAAACGACAAAACAGTTTGAAATCGCTGTCAAAATCCTAGTGGAAACCCATCACATAAAATTGGTCAGGAGGAGAGCGGGAGCAAACATTTTGAGAGAAACCAAGCCTGAATTAACCTGCAGGCGAAAAGCCTGTGATAAGGAGAAAAAACACCTTAAATTTAAGGCTTCAGAAATAGCAGCATTCTTAATATCTTCTCAATCTAGCGGTCCCTTTCTTCATTATTGTTTCATAATGTTGGCTGGTGTTTTGCCTTATTATAGAGGGGTCGGAAGGGCCGCATATAAAAATATGAGAAGCTGTGTTAGGTAGAAGACAGATGCATAGTAAATTGTAGTAATCTAGTGGAAACCGTCAATGAAGTTCTAATCTGTAATGGAAAAAATGAGGTTGTATGAGAAACATGGGTTAATAAGTAAAAAGTGTGGAATGGTTGTGAAGAAAGCTTAAACTTACGGTGTGCAGTAGGTGGTTGTCCTCTCTAGTGGCCTGGCTTTCTCAAAGTAACGGTCTCGTTCGCGTGATCGAGTCTATTGTTGGTTCGGCTGTGTCTGCTAGGATGGAAGGAGCGGAGGGGGAAGGGGAGGTACAGGGCTGGTTTGAGGGAGGGAGGGGTGTTGAGTTGGAGAGATGGAGGTGGGTTTGTTTGGCAAATATAAAGAATGAATGTTTCAAGAGGATGTTAGTTTACTCGCTGACTACTAAAGCTCGAATGGTGTGGCCTTCTTAAAGTGACGGTCTCGGTCGCGTGATCGAGTCTATTGTTGGTTGGCTGTGTTTGTTAGGTTGGAAGGAGCGGAGGGGGAAGGGAGGTGCAGGGCTGGTTTGAGGAAGGGAGGGGATGTTGAGTTGGAGAGATGGAGGTGGGTTTGTTTGGCAAATATAAGGAATGAATGTTTCAAGAGGATGTTAGTTTACTCGCTGACTTCTAAAACTCGAATGGTGTGGCCTTCTTAAAGTGACGGTCTCGGTCGCGTGATCGAGTCTATTGTTGGTTGGCTGTGTTTGCTAGGTTGGAAGGAGCGGAGGGGGAGGGTTGGTGTGAGGAGAGGGGGGGGGGAAGTGGTGGTGAGTCGGGGAGATGGAGGTGGGGTTTGTTTGTGTTATGGAAATTCTGACAAACGTATGGAATGAATGTTTCAAGTAGAATGTTCTTTTTCTCGCTGACTTCATTTAAATTGTGAGTGGGGTTCATAAACTGATCTAAATCGATGTGGATGCTCTCGAGAATGTTGAGCAAGGTGCCTTTTTGCTCATAATGCAAGATCTTCAGGTCTTTGTCTATTGAAGTGTATTCGTGGCTGGATGTTTTTTGGTGTTCGCTCATAGCTGAAAAACGATTATATTTGAGAGCGTTGCGATGTTCGGCGTATCTTATGACAAAATTGCGGCCTGTTTGACCTATGTAGCTGGAATTACAGGATTGGCACTTTAATTTGTAAACTCCGGAGTTCAAATATTTGTTGTTGATGTTGCTATTGTTATTGTTGACAGTGTGTGGATTGAAAATGAGTTTGGAGTTGGTGTGGGAGGTTCTGTAAGCTATTTTGATGCTGTGTTTCTTGAAAATATTAGAAATTTGGTAAATGCTACTATTATTGAAAGTGAATGTGGAAAATTTTTCTTTTGGAGCAGAATCTTTTACTAGGGTAGTCTTGGGTCTGCTTTTGTATCTATTGATGATTCTGCTGATGAAGGTTCTATTGTAACCATTGTGTTCTGCAATGTTGTAGATGGTATTAATTTCTTTTTTGAAATTCTTGCGAGATAAAGGGATAGTTAATGCTCTGAGGACCATGCTATTGTAAGCTGCTTTTTTATGTATGTCTGGGTGCACAGAGGTCTGATGGATGGTATTGATGGTGTGGGTGGGTTTCCTGTATATATTGAAGGATAAAGTGTTGTTGCTGTTGCGCATAATGGTTAAGTCCAGGTAATTAAGGGCTTTATTGTTTTCTGACTCTATGGTGAATTTTATATGTGGGTCAATAGAGTTGAGAAATCCATTTCCACCTGCATCATTTGTTTTCTCATTCCCTTGTTTCTTAGGTTAACGCAGTTTTTAGTATCAATTATTATTTCAAATTAACACCTGTTTCACTGAATTTTGTTCGCAATAAGTTGTTTTTTGCTCTGCATATTGATGTAAATATTGTATATTTATGCTATTTTGTTTCCGTCTAGGCTCTCTTTTGTTTGTTTTTTCATTTGCGCTTTCATTATGTTTTTTAGCATTTTTTCAACTCATATTATGTAAATTATTCCAACCCCCCTAATTTTTTCACTGAAGATGGCTCAAACGAGCCGAAACATGTCTGAACTTGTTTACTCCGTCTAATGACGGAATATATGATGTATTGAATAGGAGGATACTTTCATTTTTCGCCATTGTAAAATGAAATGTTATGACAAATTAAAAGTCCAAAATCCTCCACTGACCAGAATTCAATGTGTGAAGACGAAGAATGAATGGATGGATGGATATGAATTTAAAACTATTAGTGGAACCAACCCACAGTGCCTCGCATGCACAGAAACTGGCACAAAACAATAGTATTACTGATCAAGGGACTGCTTCTATAGCACTATGCTGAATCGATTACGCCTGTAGGAAAAACGGGTACAAAATCCAGGTCATCGGCCCCTCATAATGGTACATATTGCTAGGAAAGTACAACCATGCTATTTGTCATTTGGCGGTACTAATCAAAAGTAACGTAGACTCGCGGTATTCCACACATTATGGTACTATTCACAGGTAGTGTAATGCGCACATGTAACACAGACCTATGGTGTTTCACACACTGCGGCACTATTTACAGGCAATGCAAACCTATAAAGGCAACACAAACCTATGGCGTTCCTCACATAAGTGGACTAACCACAGTGACCTGAACTATCCCGTGGTATTCCTCACGAAGTGGGAACTAAGCATAGGCAAGATAGAACCATGGTGTCGCTCATCCCATGGTGTTGCTCATATAGGGGTGTATGAATCACAGGTACTGTAAGACCCTCATCCTGATTCACACACTGTCGCTAATAATCATCCCTTGGTCGCCCCTTACAACAGCAGGGGATATCGCGGGTGTATTCTACAGGGGGGTTATGCAGGGGGTTATGTGTTTGGTCTGTGAGAGGTATTTTATTTCCCTCAAGTCTGCCGGCAAGCCGACTAGGACCCCCCCTATCCGCCACCTGGGACACGCCACGCGGGAGTATCAGCTCTCCCCCTGCTACGCCAGCGTACTAGGTTTGTGGGAATGCATTCTAGTAAGTAATGTGATCACTGGTAATTACTTTTTGTTTTTTAAGTAGTGCCTTGGAAAGGATACCTGTGTGTTCAGGAGTTTCATTTAAATTACTACTAGGATTATTTCTTTGACCTAATAGAATGTGAATGTTTTCATAAATGTTCATTAAAGTACCTTTTTTTATTTTATGGAGGATTAATAAATATTGATTGAAGGAAGTAAAACTGTGAGTTAAACTTGTCATATGTTCATTCATGGCTGAAAATCTACTGTACTTTTTGACATTTATGTGCTCTTGATAACTTTTATGCAAGTTCCTTCCTGTTTGACCAATATAACTAGAATTGCAATACTGTATGTACATTTGAGTTTGTAAATACCAGAATCAGAATATCATTATTGGTGGTGTGGGTGTTGAAAAATAATTTACTGGCAGAATTGGTGTTATTAGTTTTGAAAGCTATGTTAAAGTTTTAAGAATTTTTACTTAAACACTATTACTTCAAAAAATTATTCATATCAAGAAAACCAACAAGCAACATGAACACAAGAGACTTTGGAATGTAGGGTGTTAATTTTAAGTGTTAATGTTTTCTTTTTAATTTTCTTAGTTTCCGTAAGGTTTATACTTTTATGACTTAATATGAATGAAACTTCTTCTACAGTAAATAGTTATGACTATGAATTCCATCCTGCCTGCTGTCATTTCATGACAGATGCAGTACTTTGGCATCTGTCTCTTGATACAGTGGTGCTATTTGAGGATCGAACTAACCTGGGCTGATGACCTAACAGACATGAATTCCATTTAAATTAGTGAATAATTGATTAGTATTGAAAAGGTGGACCAATAAATTTTCAAAAGAGTAATTTAAAGCTGCAAGTAAATACGGAGCCAACTATGAGATTTATTATGTACTATTTTTACTAGTTTACCCAGCACAATTTTCAGGAAATGGCAAAGACTTAGCAACAAAGGTTTCCGGGTGAAAGGGACAATGATCGTCTAGTATGTTAGGATTTGCTTTGTCTAGGTACTTTGGCCATAAATTCTTTCACTTGACCACTCAAAAGCGGCTAACAAAATCCTTCCAATTTAATTCATTAACGGAGTACATATTCATTAGCCGCACGAAATATTTCTTTATTGGTGGCTCATCGGTAGTTCTTTGCAAGAAATAAAATAGTTATACTCTGTAGCTGATTGAGTCCGCAGAGTGTGGTATTTTTTACTATTTCACTAGCAGCATCTTAACACAGGACTATTTTCATCACTTTTTTAACAGCAGGATTTAACAATGTTTCAGCTATTGTGTGTGGTTCTTTGGCCTTTACGCTAAATTCGGATTCCTTACAGCTGGCTTCCTATACTCCTATACTTTTCCCAAAACATGTACCAATGCAGTGGTGAAAATTACTTGCTGGTTATTTTGTTCGAACAACAGATGAATATAATTCACATGTTTAGTTATCAGAAAGGAATGTTTTGTTAACAAATACCATTTCAATTTACTGGGAACTGTAGAAGCATTACCAATTTTTTCCACACACTAGGATTGGGCATGTTTTTTCACAATACCAAACAACCCATAAATAATTATCACCATCTTCAGTACACTACCTTTCATTTTTTTAGGCTCACTTGTGGATGAAATACTCGCTACAAGGAACTGTCCATCTTAAAAAAATAAAGCAGTTAAATAAAGAGCAAGATTAATAACTAGCAATCACAACTTTTGGACTACTTCAGAGCACAGCTGTGACAGAACTGAAATAATTGTAAGACACAGGACCTATATCCTTCAGAAGAAGAATAAGAAGGGGAACATATACGGACTTACTTATAATGAAGTCTTGCTAAGAATCAGCACAGGAAAAGAAGTGAAGGTCAAAACGCACTGATAAATGGTTACGGATACCAAAACAATGTAATAAAATAATAAAAGACTAACAGTCAAAATCAGTCCTAGTTATATATATATTATATTCTGTAGTTATACTCCTCAATATTTAAATCTTATTTCATGAGCAAACTAACAAAAATAATTCAAATTTCGATGTATTGTTACAAACAGAATTAAATAGGAAAACCCAGCAAAAACTATAGGTGATATGGCATTTCTACTTTCAGATTTGGATTCAGCAGGGTCGAATTATAAGTAATCACCTATTTTTGTTCTAAAGAAAAAAAATGTTTGAATTTGTTTGTCACTGTTATTGGGATTTCACTGTACATAACTAAAGTCCAAGTTTATGTATGATAAATTACCTTCCCAACCAACTGCTTGCATTGCTGGTATGTCCAGACCTGATACAAATTTCTCCTCCCAAACCATTTGAGTAGCAACGATTATCTGAGCACCGATGATCATCAAATCACCTGAAACACGAAACATACCTATTATGCATTCATAATGACTAATATGAAGATACATTACAGTTCTGAGAAATCTATCTCTGTTCACCAGAGGATGCAGAAGTCAAAATTAATCAATTTGATTCTGGACACTAGTAATCTTCAACACACATATATGAGAATGCACACACTTTCAAGTTTCTCCCAATGAGAGAAAAAAAATTACAATGACATGACATCACCTCTGTGCTAAGAACAATTTTGGTGGTGTCTTGAAGTGGACACTGAGAGGTCATAGAAAATTACTTGTAGGATGTTCAGAGAAGAATTTGAACCCACTTCTCAGTAGTGTGTGCAAGGTTGAGTGCACTCTGTTTCATACTCTCAAACCAATCAAATTCATGAAAGAGCCAGGAACATAATCTGGGAGGATGGGAACCTGACTACAGTAACAGCTTCAACATTCCCTTGATTAATATGGTAATGCTGAGAAAGCAGTGTCCAATCTTCCTACAAGAGGCATTATCCCAAGGGTAGACAAAGAAAACATATTTCCTTCAACATACATACCAACAAGGCTATTAACAAATTTATTTTCATTTTTGCTCATACTGAATAGTACCTTCATGAATAGGAACACACAGGAAGATAAAAACCATGGCAGTTCTTCTACATTTATTATTTCTTAGCACCCAATGAACACGTCACTGTTTCCCAGTTTCATCACAAAGAACTGCAACAACACTCGAAGAGGGGTCATCAGGACAGATATTCATTCTTTATGTGGGAAGTATAGGATAAAAAGGAAGCTAGATCAAGACAGGAAACTGAAAGGGGCAATAAGATAAAGATGAACACAGGTGGTAAAAAATGAAATGGCATATGGCTTTTAGTGCTGGGAGTGTCTGAGGAAATGTTCGGCTTCCCTGGTACAAGTCTTCTGATTTGATTCCCGCAGGTGACCTGTGCGTCGTGATGAGGATGAAATGACAAAGACAACACATACACCCAGCCCCAGTGAAATTAACCAATGATTGTTAAAATTCCTGACACTGCCCGCAATCGAACCCAGGACCCCTGTGATCAAAGGCCAGCACGCTAATCATTTAGCCATGGAGTCAGACAATACACGTGGTAATGGACTAAGACAGGACAAAATGAATTCTGTTTGAAGGCTGGCATCAACACTTTCAGGAGCACCTGGAGAGACTTTCATAAAGCAAGTTGTACAGGATGGGCTGTATAGCACAAGGATATTCTGAGCATACTTGTCAACCTAATGCTGGAGCAGGTAAAGAGGTTGATATAGAACACATCAGTGACTTCAACACAAGAGTAATAGAGGAGTTATGAAGTGTATTTGAAGAGAGAAACAAAGAAAAATACCTTACATGAGACAACTGATGATCTGGAACAGCAGTTCTCAAACTTTTTCAGCCATGGATCCCTTCTTAGTAACAATTTCATTAAGCCCAGGCATATTTTCTCCTCAAAATATTTACCATGAACCATTGTGAAAATGTACTGTGGACAAAACTAACACTACAGTAAAAGCAATGAAATGTGATATTTCCCTGTCCAGCTCCTGCCGGGTCCGGATGTTTATGGCACCTTTCCATCTTCCTCTATCTAATCATCATTGTTCCTCCTTAACAGTGTTCTAATTCCAGGTTTCTTCTAATTAACACAATTCTTGATTGCTTTCAACCACCTCAATCTGGGTCTCCCCCTTGCCCTCCCTCCTATCTGGGCCTCCATCATCTGCTTCGGTATCCTTCCCTCTTCCATCCTTTTAACATGTCCAAACCCTCTAAGTTTATCCCTCGCCATTATATCGTTAAGCTTTTCCATTCCAATTTCCTTCCTGACATTCTCATTTCCTACTCATCATTTCCTTCATGTTTTTCCTATTGTAACTAACTGTTGGGTAAAAGTTGTATTTTACTTAAAATATCTGCCCTACTCATCAATGCTAATTGCAATATAAATAAAATATAGAATGCCATTGATCAAAATATTAATTTCTGTGCCATAATTAAGTGTAATTAACATTGGCAACTTCCAATGAAATATAATTTAAAATAAGTGAATAAATGACAATACTGATAATTTATAATTTGCTGAAAATGCAAGTAAATGGGCACCAGAGCTCACCATAGGATCCCTCGATTTTGAATATTAATAACAAAAGCAATAATAATAATAATAATAATAATCTAGTGTGGGGAAGTGATATGTACAATCACACTATCATTCTTAAAAATTTAATTTCACTGGCGTGGGTTTAATTCTCCTGTTTTTGTCAGCATATAGGTCTCTGCTGCATATGTCAGTATTGGGCAGCAGTACATCTTATACATCACTGCCTTATACTTCATTACAAGATATTATGAACCTGTTTGTTATTGTTACTAAACAATATTTTGTAAACCATGAGGTCCACAACCTCACCATGTGCTACTATTTTTCATTTCCATCTGCATCATTTGTTTTTTCATTCCTTTGTTTTCTTAGGTTAACACAGTTTTTAATTTCAATTATTATTTTAAATTAACACCTTTTCACTGAATTTTGTCACAGTGAGTTGTTTTTTTGCTCTGCATATTGATGTAAATATTGTATATTTGTCTTAATTTTGTTTCCGTCTAGACTCTGTTTGTTTTTTCATTTGCTCCTTCATTATGTTTTTAGCATTTTCTCAACTTATATTATGTAAATTATTTCAAATCTCCCCTCATTTTTCACTGAAGATGGCTCAAACGAGCTGAAACATGTTTGAAACTGTTTACTCCCTCTAATGACAGAATATTTATTGTATTGAATTAGGAGAATACTCTCATTTTTCACCTTTGTAAAGTTATACTTCATTGGTACTTCTCCACACTAGGTTCCTCATACACGGGTAGAATGCATTTCCCTGTTGAATCTTTTTACCAATCTCCATGTCCAGCCCTGCATCAGTTTGTTTCTGCAATAATTGAAGTTCTCCACAAAGGTTTTGTCCTTTTATGTCTATAATTCCTTTCCCCTCCCTTTCTCACTGAGTCAACGCCAATGTCTTACTCTTTTCCACACTGATTTCCATTCATAATTTTCAATAATCTCTCTTAACATGTCTGGTTGCCCTTATACTTCCTCTCCGTTTTCTCCCAAAAACACAGTATCTGCAACCAGCATTTACCTTCATCTCCCTGTCCCCAAATTTTAACTGTCTCCTTCACAAATTCGTGCATACCCATTACGAATAATAGTGGTGACAGCACACTTCCCTCCTTGTCGTAGTCCAGTTTCGTTTCAAAACCACTGTCCTCCCAACATGTGCCCGGACACTGCAACAACTTTTGTACATTGCTTCCACATATTCTATCTTATGTTTTCTAAATCTTTTCTGTTGCATTACTTTCCGTGTCTTTGCTAAATCAAGCAGTCATATCTGTTCTGTAATGCCAAATGTTTTTCCAGTAACTGCCTTATACTGAAGATGGTATCTAGTATTTAACTTCCATTTTGAAAGCCATATTGCTCTTCTCATAACTGTCTTTCCACTTTTCTTCTCATTTTCCTATTACCCTTTCAAATACTGTATTTTTGCTACCCAAGGTATGAGTGGAATTCCTAAATAATTATCACATATCTTCTTGTCCCCCTTCTTAAATATAGGTAGGCCATGACAAATGTGTTTAAATCTAGGAGCCAGCACTCAAACCTAGGAGCCAGGCAATTTTTCTAGTACTTTCATTGGTAACATTAGCATCTAGCCTTCTGAAAAATAAAACATGGCAGTAATAGCAATAGGTCCTAGGTATTGTGATTTTATAGTTTTATACACTACAACAGATTACCACAAAATGTAAAGACAGCAGGAAACTCATAAGACATGACACTCTATGTACAAATTTATGAAACAGGCCAATTGTTGCATACTTATATTTTTGATACTGTTATAAGAAACTTGTAACTTGTAAAACATAAATAGCAAAGTGAATATTGTTGACAATACAACCAAATTTTCCAATTCCTGTGTACCTATCTAAAAAAATATGGTACAAGGAACAACCCGTACTTTACACAACATCCTTATTGTGCATTGTGTGTTCATGCACATGCCTAGGAGCTTCGTATGTGATCAACATACGGAAATAAATTCTGTGAGAGTACATTCCATTTCACTTTACAATAACAGTTCTGTTAAAATAATCTATTTAATAGCGAAAGAGATTCTATTTTGATAGTAAAGGAGAATCGCAGGATATTACTTGTGTCATTTACATGAGAAGTATATTTAAATTATGCGTATGTCTGTAATACTTGTGAGGTTCTCGACACCCAAATGTTCATACTTAACATTAATTTTTCTTCTATTGCTTATATAATACGGCTTCAATATTTAAAGTGGTAACAACATTAATATCGAACCAGAAATCTCCCATACTTGCCAAGATCCTTGCCGTTAACTAACCTCCATGTCTTGTTCAAACGAGTTCGATAAATCGTATGGTGTGTCAAAGGGTTGTGTATTATTCCATGTGCTTTGCAATAGTTCAGTGACAGCAGCCCAAGAATTAAATATATAAAGGGGAGATTATACCCAGCTTTAAAAAGAAGCCATCAAAGAAAGAATTTTATGCACCTTGGCGATCTGGCATATGTCGTGCCCTGAATATAGGTATTATTACTTCCTTACTCCACTCATCTGGCACCAATTTATCTATCCAAATGCATATAAATAGCCTATACAATCACTTCAGACCAACAGATCCTGTTGCTTTTCTCATTTCTACATACCAGGTGTCCACAATTTAGGTTACGGTATTCAGCACGGGCTGTAATGATCATAGAAGTGTGAAATTTCATAGATATACTAACTAAGCAATGCGCTCGAGCATTATGCTACAAAAATTATTAGTTCCAAGTGTTGTCACCAGGTGAAAATATGGTGCTGTAAGCGGTCAGGAAGTAACTCTGACGTCAAAACATTTTTCCGGTAGAACTGCATTGTGTCAGTTTCTTGGTGATGCATGTTGATTCTTTTGTGAAGTGAATCTTCATTGTAACGTATTGCACCCGCTCACCTCCTGAGTCCCAGACTAGCCTTAATCTCAGGGGTGATCAGTTTATAAAATTAAAAAAAAAAAAATTAATAATAAAAAAAAAATCAAAATATATATCGGTGCACCAATTGAACACAGGGATGAACGGGGCATGCAAATTAAGGTAACGGGGGACTGCTCATTCATGGATACAAATTTTAGACTCAACAACAGGACTGGGAAGTGACAACTTAAATTCCATGAGCATACTGGTCTAACTACAATAAAAAGATATGGAAACTGTTTCCTATTGAAATTGCAATGAGGAGCAATTTATTCACTTATTTTGCAAACTACACATGATGACAATTATTACATTGGGACACTTCCATCCTGAAAAATAAATGACATACTACTTGGATTTACCTCACTACTCTGGTAGTGTAAAACATTTGGTGAATTCACCCCAACTGGTTACTGGGGGTCGAATTCACATCCGTATGAGTGGACGTTTCATCGCTGGAGATCATCTTTCGGAGACGAAGGCATGACAATAACTATTTACTGTCATCTCCTAGCTCCGTTTGGACATGAGACACTTCCGGTATGTACATTCTGGTGAGCCAGACACCCACCGTTGAAATGTTATCATATCGAAAACGGGAATTTATAGTACGGACAAACTCTAGCCTATTATTTCCAGACTCACAAACATGCCAGGAAGAGCTCATTAACTCAAAGCCTATTTCAATATTTACACTTGTCAATATGACAAGACGTACGGAAAGGTTCATTACTACGCTCTGACAACGAAGACATGTGCCGCCCGTGGGTTATCTTCGCATCTACCGCTAACAATCTCCCCCGTGAAAACCCAACATCTGGTTCAGACCAGTTCGACACATGACGACTGTCATATCCTCCTATGATTATTAAATAATATTATCATCCTATATCTGATCATTATCATATTAATTGATTACCATCAATTAATTTATTATTATCATTAATTTCAATTATAATCCTATATTGATTATTATCAGTTGTCATCCGGGATGATTATATGCTAACCCTTGCCGACGTTTCAAACAACGAGTCGTTCTTCCTCGTAATTTATCCGCATAAGTTTAAGACCAGTTTCCCAATAAAATATTATTATTATTATATTTTATTATTATTAATTTTGTAACAATGAATCATCGTCCAAAAAATATCTTAATTTTCTGTCATCATAATTATTATTCTCAAATTACTATTGCAAGTTCTTCATCTTCTGCTTCTTCAACTTTTCATTATTATTATTATTATTATTATTATTATTATTATTATTATTAGTGGAGATTATCATTTTCGTATCACTTATTCATCATGGATTTAATTATCTTACATTGATCTCACCATAATTACTCTCAAATTAATCGAATAAATTCTTCCTATTATTCCTTTTGTATTATTATTATTATTATTATTATTATTATTATTATGGTAACTTAATTTCACGTGTTACACTACCGTTAGCGATATTTATGGTTAATGCATAAGCTTTTACAGTTTCAGTCTACTTTGGTACTAAGCAATTGATTTAAAACAAGATTCGCTTGGATTATTATTATTATTATTATTATTATTATTATTATTATTATTAAAATGGGAAGTTGGATATTTTAACCTCTACTCTTTAGAATTCAGTCACATATGTTAAATCCCGTTATGAACCACCAAGATCTAATTTATATCGGTCGGGACAACACGGTATTCGGTACCGCAACCTTCAGTTTCGTACTCCATTAATTTTATGGGGACACATGTCGTCCCAAGACACATCTCGCAACCTATGGCACGTCGCGGCTGGGCAAATACCTTATAGAGCATCATCAGCCAAATCTGAATCTCAAATAATTGTTATTTACGTAAATAAAGACTTAAGAACTATTAGAACATTTTTGACAAACTTAAAACTTATTCTATTAGAAAATCATAAAATATAAAATCTTTGTATACATGGCTTAATTACATGTGCTTAATAGGAAGATACATTAAAATTATGGAAGAGAGAGTACTAAAATATAAAATAAATAATATATCATGTCCAAAATCCTAGAAAGACGTGAAGATCAATCTTAGGAGCTAAATTTGAGGATTTTCTTAGCAATGAGATCTGGTAAAAAAGTTATTTATCCCTTGTGGATAAGAGTCTATAAAGATTCAAATTTATCGTCAATTTGATGATTGAACTTACAACAGGATAAATGTTGGTCTTCAAGAAATTTAAATGCTTGTTGTCATGTGACCTCGGCGAATGCTGTTGAAAAGATATGTTCTTATAGATGTCCATGACCGTTCGTTGAACTAATGGATTTGATAAGGATGATTGAAAGGGACGTAAATCAACATTTGTATTGAAAGCTGCTGCTTGGTTTATCTTGTTGAATGTCTGTAACCAGAAAAGGAATCTTGTAAGTAATCGGAAATTTGTGTTGCTAGTTAAGAGTGTGCTTCTAGAAACTTCACTTACCCCTCCAATTTCTGTTTGTCGGTTTGGTGTTGTCCGAGGTTATGTGGTGACTGTCTGTTCTATGTCTACTCCTTGTGTTGTAAGAGTGAGGTGGTGGGGGTTGAGGGGAGGGAGTAGGGGTAGGAGGAGAAATGTTTGTGGGTGTGGTTTTGGAAGGGGAATGTCTAGTAGGAGCGCAGGGAGGGGTTGAGTTCTTTAATGTTGGATGATTATTAGTTGTTTTGGGAATGAAAACTTTGGCAAAATTACTTTTTTCTAGATTAAGCATCTTTAAGAGTTTCGGTAATTGTTCGTGTAACGGATTTCTTATTTCAATTTTGTCATTTAAATTTTTTTCTTTATTGAAATACTGGTCTAAGTGGATATAAATATTTTCTAATTCTGTCATTAGTTTACCTTTTTCCATCTTCTTTATAATTTTTAGGTCTTTCTCTATGGTTGTAAATTGGTGGCCTGACTCTCTCATGTGAGCACTTATCGCAGAATGTTTGTTGTGCTTTGTAGCATTAACGTGTTCTAAGTATCTTGTGAGAAAGTTACGGCCAGTTTGGCCAACATATGAACATTTACATTCCACACATGTTAATCTATAGATGCCAGAACTTAGATAAGGGTTCTTGTTGGAATTTATACTATTGTGGTTGAAAAAAATGTTTCTGTTTGTATTTTGTGTTTTGAATGCTACATTCACATCTCGTTTTTTGATAAGATTAGTTATCTGAAAAATGGCTGGATTGGTGAATGTAAATGTTGCGGATTTGGACTGCTTAGTTTTTTCGGGAGTAAGATTAGTTACTAACTTTTGTTTTACTTTATTGATGATCCGATTGACTATATTTATTTTATATCCATTAATTGAGGCCAGATCTTTTATAAAATTGAGTTCCTTTTTTAAGTTACTCTCTGAAAGGGGGATTTTGAAAGCTCTATAAACTAAACTGTAAAAAGCTGCCTGTTTATGTGATTTTGGGTGAAGAGAATCATTTTTTATCATTAGAGGAGCGTATGATGGTTTTCTAAATATTTGAAATTCAAAACTATCTCTTATTCGTGTTACATTAACATCCAGGAAGTTTATTGAGTTGTTAGTTTCATCTTCTTTCGTGAATTTTATATTTGGGTCAATATTATTTAAGAAACTCAGGATTTTTTCACTATCTTTTTTTTGGCTATCTATTATGACAAAGGTGTCATAATAGACAACCCCCACCACCTCACTCTTACAACACAAGGAGTAGACATAGAACAGACAGTCACCACATAACCTCGGACAACACCAAACCGACAAACAGAAATTGGAGGGGTAAGTGAAGTTTCTAGAAGCACACTCTTAACTAGCAACACAAATTTCCGATTACTTACAAGATTCCTTTTCTGGTTACAGACATTCAACAAGATAAACCAAGCAGCAGCTTTCAATACAAACGTTGATTTACGTCCCTTTCAATCATCCTTATCAAATCCATTAGTTCAACGAACGGTCATTGACATCTATAAGAACATATCTTTTCAACAGCATTCGCTGAGGTCACATGACAACAAGCATTTAAATTTCTTGAAGACCAACATTTATCCTGTTGTAAGTTCAATCATCAAATTGACCATAAATTTGAATCTTTATAGACTCTTATCCACAAGGGATAAATAACTTTTTTTACCAGATCTCATTGCTAAGAAAATCCTCAAATTTAGCTCCTAAGATTGATCTTCACGTCTTTCTAGGATTTTGGACATGATATATATATTATTTATTTTATATTTTAGTACTCTCTCTTCCATAATTTTAATGTATCTTCCTATTAAGCACATGTAATTAAGCCATGTATACAAAGATTTTATATTTTATGATTTTCTAATAGAATAAGTTTTAAGTTTGTCAAAAATGTTCTAATAGTTCTTAAGTCTTTATTTACGTAAATAACAATTATTTGAGATTCAGATTTGGCTGATGATGCTCTATAAGGGAGCGAAACATGTCCCATGTATAACTTTTTAACTAATGAAGTTATTTTAAATGTAACATTATAATGTATTGAACAGGTGGATTCATAATAAAACTTTATTATTGTATATCAACAGTTTTCAATACGGATTAAAACATGAGATTAGTCACTTGCAATGGGCAAATACCTCCAATGCCGGCGATTGCTAACTATTCCTTCCTACTCATTTGAAAGCCAACTTTTTCTTTGGAACTCTTCAAACATTTAATTCATAAATTACTCCTTGGTGCGTGGATTCTGCCACTCGTAACACCGGAATATGCATTTTATATCATCTTAGGCCTTGAGATTCATCTATTTCATCATTGCAAACAGTACGGCTCAATTTTACTTCATGCCGGATTCTCGTCCATCATGACTTCCAACTCTAAATATGGGCTCAAACCACTCTGGGCTTTTAATATATCGTGACCATTCTAATTCACGCACCTCTCTCGCTTTTAAACAAATTGTAATGGTTAAGATAAAGTCCAAAAACGTGAAATCAACAATTTACGTACAAATCAAACTTACTGCCTGACTTAAAGTCTTTAACGCTACAGGTTATCTCCACATAGATTATTATATCCGCTAGCAAACTCACAAAGCATTATCATGACTATGATACTATAACTTGAAAACGCACACAACCTTATTATTAATTTACTTTCCTTTGCCAACTCACAAACATTATTATTATTTCTCACTCGCAAACACACCGAGCAGTATTATTATTATATAGAACTTGCGAACGCCCAAAGCAGATAGAACAGTATCATTATTCATTTTATGACCTTCCGTACGCAACACAAATTTTACATACTCTGGCACTTTCATAATCTGGCTGTCTGGTAGCAAATATTCCTAACTAAAATACAAATAATCACCGCAGTGATTGAAAATCAAATAAATGGGTTAGCACAAAAAGGAATTTAATACTTGAAATGAACTTAAATCAAAGTATTACAAACAGCATGCATTAATTGAAAGAAATATATCCCATATTTACATTATATACAACAAACAAATACTCAATTAATTAATCTAACCCATTATTACGTTAATATAAATTAGTTCGTCCGTCTATCTTAAAATTCATGGATTCATGAGGCGGACCATGTTAAGTAACCATGATTAATCTACACTGAACCCCATTTAGTCGCGATAACATCCCCAAATATTAAATTTGTGTACTCATTCCTATGTAGAATTCCATTGTCTCGTAGCGGATGAGAAGCTTCATGGCTCCATGGTGATTTATTCGGACATCATGTTGCACAATATAAAATTAACACAGCAAAACACTTCTGTGCGATTACCCATTATTAACGCCTTATTAAATAATTTACAGTGATTTATACAAGAATAATAATTTTAAAAAAACACTTATAGGTGCGTCTCGACCCATGACACTCGCACAATATATTCTTCATATGAGCCCGAAACACACGTCGTGACATTACGGCGAAGTGTCGTTTAATTCGAACCGGCGCGTATCGCGTCTCCAACCGGCACTTCCTGGTTTATTTCTAAGCCGTCTTGATAATCGCCTAGCTCCTACAGTTCCCTGCTCGGCTAATTATTCACCGTCTATCTTGAGCTATTTACTTCAGGCTCCGCACACTGCCTTCCAAAAGTACTATCGGCGTTCCGTTAGTTATTTATATTTAATCACATGACATGTATTAAATTCAACATACAGTTGTACTGATTATTTACACTCGGTACTATGGATAATCTCACTGTTCGTCTTCATTCTCATAACAACTCATGTACTTTCAGCTCTAACCGACTTCGAATGCGTCCCGAGATACTGACTTACCGAGTCAACGTATCAGAGTCTCAACTACTTCATACGACTGACACGATTGGTGACTGGTAACAACTGGTGATGCGAGGTCCCACTGTTGGTTATTTATGGACGATTCGGTTTCCCGCCGGGGTCATTCGTGGTCATACCAGGGAGAGGGGGGTTGGTTATCCTAAATCGGTATATACAGGTGGATTTGGATCTCTTAATTTATCCCACTTAATAAACTGGCGATACACATTCATGTGTCGTATTCTGAACTCATATCGTTGGGTGATCATGGAGATTATCACTTGATTCCTGTCCTCCACCTTTCGCGTGCTAAGTCGGCGTCCCTGATGGCGTGCTCATCTTGACCAATGACGAGATAGCGTGGGTCATTTCCAAGAATTCATTACTTTAATTTATTACAATTACAATTAATCAACATGGGAATGATATCACAAAAATCCCCTCTATTCACTTTTGTGGTTGGAATAATTTAATTATTGTTATCGGAGAAGCTAACTGGAGTTCACTCTGAGTTTCTCTTATGTTGGTTTCTCTGCGAGCCTCTGATAAAATTTTCCATTGGTCAACACCGCATCAGTTAGTTTAAAATCTCTTCCTTCCAACTTGACAACACAAAATGCCTCGAGGCGTTGGAAATCCTCGTACGTCATATTCTTCGTATCGGTGATGCACCTGGCCTCGCCCTTGTTCAGAAATAAATGCTCTTTCACTTCCTTGTAGTCATTACTTCTGTTGTTGTGAGCTCTAGATTTAATCCTCTTAACTTTTGACCAAGAATATTCTCCCCATAATGACAGGCTTAACTGTGGCGACGGATTGTTGTGACCACGTCTGGCTATGTCGAAATTCTTCTTTCCACACCAAACTGACACTGTACATAATTTAATATCCCCATATATTATAATCAAGAAATCATGATAATTAGGGCCTATCTCATCCGGGTACATTATTAAAGCTGAAATTTTCCGCGTGAAACATAATGCTTACTGGGAAGAGAGACCATGCACGGCTAGTGAAGTTGTTTCATCAGAATGACAGCAACAGCAATGGTACATTGCGGGAGTTGAATTCTTTGTATGAGGATACAAATAAGAAGTGGACTTAATACACCCCTAAGGAGTTTTGACTGGGGGATGAAGAATGACAAAAATATATGTTTATATGAAACCGTTTGAATTACGAAGTGAAAATATCACAGGATATCCTAGGTGTTAAATAACAGATGCTTTGAAACAAATTTAACCTCTCAGAGAGTTAAATGGGGGTTAAGATCCAAAAATAAATATTTTCATTCCTTCCTCCAAACAGTTTAACGCATGAAGACAAAATTCCAAATAGTGATATATATTTTAAATCCTAGGTGTGAAATAGAAAATATTTCAAAACGTTCCACCGCTAAAGTGTTAAATGAGGCTAGCTCCGTAAAGTAAATTATTCATCCCTCCAAAACTGTTTGGTGTACGAAGTTGTAATTTTACGAGAAGGGTCTTCTTTTATGTCCTAGATGTAAAATACCATATACTTCAAAATATTTCTCCCCTAAGGCGTTTAGATGGTAGCCGACTCCCAAAACCACAATATTCATTCCTGGAAACAGTTTCAGGCACGAACATAACTTTTTACTGAGGGGTGGTCTTCTATATCCTAGATGTTAATAAATATTTCAAAACATTCACCCCTTAAAGAAAGTATTCAATCTTCCATTACTGTTCAACATATAAAATCAAAATTTCAACGGCTGGTCGCTTTTACATCATAGATGTTAAATAACATATGGTTTAAAACATTCAAATCCTTCTGTACGGGGTTCAAGTGAGTGGTAGATTATAAAATAATCATTCCCCCAAAACCGTTTGACGTACGAACTGAGGACGTATTTCACAGGCTCAACTGATAGTGGACACTCCAAAATGTAAAACTTTAAAAAGTAACAATTTTAAAGCCATAGCGAAGCACGGGCATCTTGCTAGTTTTATATACATGTTTGTTGCGGGTATCCACAAGGTTTGTATCTACATGGGAAGTAAATTATATTTTGATAATCAACACGTTGACAACGGCATATTATTTTCAGAGTTTATTCACTATAGTTCATTCCATGTTAAGAAAACAGTATTGCTCTATGACAACAGGGTTGCCATATTGAATGGCTCTGCTCAACACCACCACGGGAAAACGGCGGCACATAAATTTGTGAAATTCAGTATTTAAGTTCAACATAAAAAGTGGAAGAAACTAGGCTGTAAATTATTTTTACAGGGGCTATTTTTGGTTTGTACAAAATCAGAGGTAAACTACGGTACATAAAAGAACCTCAGCATTGAAGTGTAAGGCAAATTGGGGGAGAAAATAGAAAAAATATTTTGTATGGAATCGAGAGGTGAGGGATGCATTTAATTGCATTTAATAAATTTCCCCAGGCAACGCGGGGTTCTATTGTGCTGTTCTATCGCTCACAGAAACAATAGTAAAAACTAAATATGGTCGTAAAAAAGTAGTAAAATTAAAATGCGCTTAAGAAAGAACAGCTAAATAACAAAAACAAGCACAAATAAAACACACTGCAATTTATTTTAATCAGTACAAGTTATGCCATGATGTATCGCTGCACCGCACAACACCAACATCTTCAGTAACAACTTCTGTACAGTACGAGAAATAATGAAACACGCACAAATACTATGCAATATACAACCAACTCACACTCAACGCAAGAAAAGTATGCACTTATTTAAAGCCTAAAAACACACACGCAACAAATAAATACTGCACATGACTTCACTACAGAAGTGAGCTGCTGCCGGTTCACAGTGAGGGACTACACTACACAAGGCTTGTACCAGAGCAACACGGTAGAAGGGAAATGAAGGAAGGCAACGAAGCGATGGCTGTTCCTGGCATTTGCTTCCTCCCTACGAATATACAGTCGAAGTCCATTATAGCGAGAATTCACAACAGCGAAAAATTTACTCGCTATAACAGATTGTCGTTATATCCGATTTTTTGTAAAAAGTCGGCGAACCCTCATACACATTAAAATCAGTATGAAACAACAGTCAGCTTGCACAAAACTTGCATTTTCGCAGTTAATATCCCCTCTTCGGCTTACTTGTTTTTTTTCAAAATCTGATATTATGTGAAAGTATGTTTAATTTCATTCTGAAAAAATATAGTACAGTATTTTTCCGAATCCAAGACGCCCCCACCTTTTCCATTAAAAAAAAAATTATATCAGTCTTAAAAAGTGCTTTGTAGAATCATATGAATGCCTTTCTTATACAGTATACATTTTAGACTATTTTTAGACGCCGAACATCGGCTTTAGTTATGGCGTATTACTTTTCGGCTGCACAATTATTCTCTATTTCGGCGGGTTTAATAATCATTAACTTATAATACTGGCATCATAATATCAAAGAGAACCCTCTGAAAATTTGCTGGCAATACCTATTTCACGCGTCTCTACAATACGACGATTCATCAGGAAAATATTCTTACTTACTATAAAACTGTTACTTTCACTCAGCGTCAAATATAATTGGCTACACGCACGTCTCGCTTGCCGGCTTCGGCCAACTTCAGCGGCTAGCGATGTATAGGCCTAATCACGGACGTTGAAAGTCAACGAACGAGTTTATTGCGCCGCGGTATAGCAATTCCGCCCTTGGGTTTTTTGTGCACATACTTCACAATTTCATCTGCGACTTCCTTAAAGTGTCCATGTTGCGGACCACAAATGCATTTTTTTGTGCAATACCCAATTTTAATTTCTCCTTGTCTTTACGCTAACGCCGAATATTGTCTTTAGTTAGGCCTATAGCGTATTTTCTTTCGGCTGCACGATTATTCTACACTTAGGAGCGTTTAATAACCATTAACGTAAAATTATCATAATATTGACGAGCACCTGTTGAAAATTTGCCGGCAATACGTGTTCCACGTATCTTTACAGTACGGCCAGTGATGTTGGAACAAAATATTTACAGAAACTCACCTTATTAATTCAGCAATTTCCAAATGGACTAGTATTAGGTTAGGTGTCAAAATCAGCAGCCTTATGTTTCCAACAAGTTGTTTCATCAGCTGAACGTTTCCCCCTTTCGTAGCCATGACTTGACATATGGTTGTGGGTTAAATATATGCACAGGGGTCCAACGCTGCTTATGAAAATAAGTCCGCTTGATCTTGCAACCAGCAGCCTATTTCTCTTTTCGGCGTGGATCTCATTGTACACTCATGAATTTCAGCGCTATGTATTGATTATAAGATGTTCTTACTGAATGTAAAAATGTTACGTCATTCTGAAGCGGCAAAATATTTTCTGGAATGGCGTTCCGGTCCAACTAAACCACTGAGTACGACGATCCATCACGAAAATATTCCTGCTATCTATAAAACTTAATTTTACTAAGCGTGAGGTACACTGAACGCATTATAACTCTGCTACTGAGTAGCCATGGCCTTTCTAAGGATTCGAAGGCTCGCATTTTTTATGCCATTCTGCAGATTTGAGAAACGATTGTGTAGAGCCGACTATTTCCGAGATTCAGCGACGTTACACATAGGCACTGAACAACTGGTCGCCAAAAATCAATCAAAGTGGTGATTCCATTCCCTCCCCTCAGATGAGGACAGGGCGGGCCGACAGCTATACTAGTAGCTCTTCGGCCTTTGAGAGAGGAGGATCGTTGTAGAAAAACCAAAAGAGACAGAGGAGGTATGGCTTGTACATACCGAAAGGATAAAAAATAGTGTATTGGTGCAAAGGCACCCTGACAAGAAGCCAGGTCCGGGGGGGGGGGGGGGGGGGGGGGCGCAAAGCACCCCACACAAGCGGACCCCAACAAACATCAGAGGAAAGGGAAGAAATTTTATTTACGTATCTCGGGCGCGCAAATTGAAAAAGATAGTGTATTACAGAAAGGAACAAGTATTTACATATAATGAGCTGATATTACAGAAAGTGACAAGTATTTACAGATATTGAGCGGGTATTATAGGTGGGTGTGGTGTGAAGTTGGAATAAGGAGTCAAGTAATGTTGGGACAGGAGGTAATAAAGAGTGGTAGTTATATTGGTGATGGAGGTGGCAAGTAATCGGAGAAGGTCCAATATCGGAGAGGGCGGTAGGAAGAAATTGGATGATGGAGCGGGTTGGTAGATTGTTTGTGGTGGTGGGGCGGCGGGGCAGGTGAGGGGCTAGGAGGAGAGATGAGAAGAGGGGCGGAAGCGGGAAGGCTCTACGTGGTAAGTCCTTCGGCAGAGACGGACGCCAGTGTTGATCAGATGTTCGACGTCGGCTTCAGATGAGAGTTGGAGAAATTGGCAGTACTACCGGAACCGGCAGTGCTACCTTCTTACTCCTCAACTGAGTACAAAAATATATCACTAAAAAGTATGCGTACTATATGCGTATTGTGAAAACACATTTCAAATGCATGTAGAGAAATGATAACCTCCTCGCTAAAATTTACATGGGAATAGTCATTTCGAAATTTAACTAGACGGGAGAAAATATAAACTATCTTCTGAAATCAGTGATGCACTCTGCAACATCTAGAGATGTATCACATTCTTACTTAATTTCAGCATATAACATTAAAATTAAGAAACTGTTTATTTCAGCCTTTATTTTTAACGAGTTAACAACTGTTATCGGACATGTTATTTACGCATTTATTACGCAAAAAAGTCCTCTTTCATTTGGAATTTTCTTTACAGAACAGCAGTTGACAGGTTTTACTAATCAACTGCGACCTCGCCTTCGAATGTCGACGAGAGAACTCTCTAGTGGACATAGTGAGGAAACTATACCGCAGTAGATCGATCGCATGCAACATAATCGCTGGGGTGCATAAAGATCGGTAACGGAAAAAAATCGCTCGGAATAATGGATGCGTCAGTGATAGTGCAATCTCTGTAACCGAAGGATAATACACAGTCTAATATAGGAATTTCGAAGGGACCGGCAAACATTGTCGTTATAACGGAGTTCTCGTTATATGCCGTACTCGCTATATCGGACTTCCACTGTATTAGAAAAATAAAATGTAATGTAGCTATTGTAGTAACTCACAGGCAAAAATATTTCATCCTTTTTATCTGTCTTTCATAATACATCATAAAGTACAGTATAATATCCCTTAATCACGAGGAATTATGAATGTCTCAGAGGGGGTGTACTCTTTCATTGTAGATCCATAAGAACAATACTGTTTTCTTAACGTGGAATGAGCTACAGGAATGAAGTAAAACTTCAGGGATATGTGAATTCTAATAGATATATACAGCCTTGAGATGTTAAGGTGCATTGGGCGCTGAAACTGCCTGGCAGGTCTCATAATCCACAAGTAATGCAAGAGGCTGAGAGAGAGAGACAGAGAGAAAGAGAGAGAGACCCGGCAGCAACCTCGCTGAAACTGATGATGATGCTTGTTTAAAGGGGCCCCACCATCGGAGGTCATCGGCCCCTAATGGTACGAGATGGACAACGTGAGATAACTAAAGAAATTAAAGTATTAAAATGTATCCACTGAAATAGAGTTTAAAAGAAATGGTGATGAAAAATGATTATGAGATTAAAACTATCAGTGGATCTAATTCGCAATGCCTTGTTTTCTAATAAAAGGATAGAAAATAGAGGTGATAATGGAATAAGGCATTGCCAGGACAGATTATATACACACACAGAATTCAAGTTACGAGTTAAAGTAACACATTAAAATACGCAACACGAACTAAAATAGGAGTCAGTGGAATGAAAGCGCAGTCGACAAAAAATACACTAAGACAAGAACAATATTACATACGAGAAAAAAGACCACTATCCCTCAGAAAATGGATGACGAGGTCTGTGGACTGCTCGTCATTGTGCAGGATGAGGGAGATTGTACGCGGGAGTTTTAGACCACCACAGTAAGATGAGCACCGCAAGTACACACCAGAGGGAGTTCTCCTTTCAATAAATGGGAGTACGTTAGTATACCGTGGCCGATCTGAAGACAACATAATACCACTGCTTCCCTCCGAGAAGCCCGAAGGGAAGTACTCCATACCTTCGTTGTACCTTTTATCGCTCTCAGCTTATTTGGAAGAGGAGTAGCCTGCCACTCCATCTCCCAATGTGACATAACCAGATGTCTCAGCTGAGAGCGAATATCACTTGCTGGAACCTTGTAAGGCAACGGGGGCAGTGTTACTGCCTCCTTGGCAGCCTTATCTGCTAACTCGTTTTCCCCTCTACACCCATGTGGCTTGGGAGCCACAAAAACGTGATTGTGGTACCAGCATCCGAACACCCGGCCAGCAGGTCCTGGATCCGCTGCACCAGAGGGTGCCGAGGGAAACAAGTATAAACAGACTGTAGCACGCTCAAGGAGTCGGTACACAGAAGAAAGTGTTGGCGCTCATTGGACAGTGTGTACCGCAGAGCTTCAGAGATAGCATAGAGCTCTGCGGTGTACACACTACAGGTTTCCGGGAGAGCAAAAAGGAACCTATCAGTGTTGACAATGAACGCACAGCCCACTTTAGTGTGTTCTTGAGCCATCCATGTAAACTACGACTGAACCTGGATACCGGCCAACAACGGACAGAAAGGGCTTCCGATAAATCGAAGGGTCCATGTTTTCCTTCGGGCCAGTGTGCAGATCCAGGAGTATTTCAGGTCGTCATACCACCCACAGAGGTACCCCACTTGGTCATCTGACAAGGCAAGGAACTGAAGGTACGTGAAAAAATCTGTGACTGCTATCCAAACGTATTCCAACCGGCCCCGTTACTCGAGGACAAGCAGCGTACAGCCGATGGTGTCCATTGTTGAATACGCAAGGATAGCTTGGGTGAAGTGGCATCTGTCGCAAATTTGCAGCATAAGAAAAGGAGCTACTGGCGACTCAGGTGTAAAGGTGGCACACCAGATTCAGCGAGCAGGCTAGTATGGGGCTTGTGCGAAAAGCTCCCGTCGCCAACCTAACCCCGCTGTGGTGGATGCTGTTCGGTCTCGCAAGAACGTTTGGTCTTGCTGGGCCATATGCTGCACTGCCGTAGTCTAATCTGGATAAAATATGTGCCCGATAGAATCATAGGAGCACCGTGCAATCTGCTCCTCAATTAGTGCTGCTAAGAAACTTGCAGAGATTATGGCTCTTGGTGCACTGCACTTTTAGCTGCCACATGTGTGGCTCCCACGATAATTTACTATCGAAAAGGAGCCCAAGAAATCGGTGTCAATTACAGGAATGGCGACATTTCCTAAATGAAGTTCAGGAGGAGGGTGAAGAAAAGGTTGGCGACAAAAGTGGACAACAGAGGTCTTTGCAGTGGAAAAGTGAAAGCCATGTTCAAAGGTCCACTGCTCCACTCTCCTAATAGTTTGCTGTAGTTGTCGCTCTGCAACTGGCATATTACGGTGAGCTATAGTGCAGAGCAAAATCGTTCACATATAGCGACTGTACTACTGCTGAACTGTAGCAGCAACAATGCCGTTTATGGCAATCGCGAACAGAGTGATGCTAAGAACCGATCCATGTGGGACTCCATTTTCCTGAACGTGGTATTGTGAATATGTCCTCCCTACTCGGACACGGAATAGACGGAGGGACAAACAAATCGCAATAAATACCGGCAAGTGACCTCAATCTCCAATGATGCAGGACTGAAAGGATACCTTATCACCATGTGGTTTCATAGGCCGTTTCTACGTCAAAGAAAACAGCAACCAAATGCTGTTTGCAGAGAAACGCATCCTGGATAGAACTCTCCAGGTGTACCAAATGGTCGGTGGTCAAGCGAGCGGCTCGAAAACCACACTGGTACTTGGACAAGAGTCCTTGTTTCTCCAGACACCACACAGGTCGGCGATTTACCATCCTCTCAAATAGTTTACACAAGCAGTTTGTAAGACAAATCGGTCTGTAACTTCCTGCATACCTAGGATCTTTGTCAGGCTTGAGGACAGGAATGACTATGCCCTCTCACCACTGAGACTGAACTGAGACGGAAAATCACCCTCTATCCAGATTCGGTTAAACACACGAAGGAGATATAGTAGACTATCTTCACTAAGGTGTTTCAACATCTGGTTATGGATATTGTCTGGTCCAGCAGACATGTCCTTGCAAAGAGCTAAGGCGCTACAGAGTTCCCACCCTGTAAAGGGCACGCTGTAGTCCTCTGGAGCTTGAGTGGCAAAACTAAGGTGATGATGTTCTGCCTCCCGCTTCAGAGCGAGGGAATCACTATGGTAATGCCTGGAGCTAGATACATCTGCGAAATGACTAGCTAGATGGTTAGCAATCGAGAGTGGTTCAGTGACAACACTGCCTGCAATGGAAATTCTTAGTACAGAAGATGATCCTTGGATACCCGAAATACGTCTAAGTTTAGTCCACACTTGAGATGGAGTATGTAACGTCATAGACTACAAGTATCTCTCCCACGAAGCTTTCTTAACTTTGGCGAATAAGAACTTGCACCTTAGCGTGGGGTTGTTTAAAATGTTACCAAATTGACCACAGTAGGCTGCCTACGATAACTTTTATGGGCATGACGCCATTCTTTGATAGCTGCTCCAATTTCTTTGTTCCACCAAGGAACGAGTTTTCAGCGACAAGTTCCTGAGAAGGAAGGAATGGACTCCTCAGCAGCAGCAAGAATAACTTGGGTGATGTAAGTTATTTCCTCGCCGACGGTCTGCCTGGTATCGTCAAAGACAGCTAGTGATGTGTACTTTGGCCGATCAGTATGTTTAAGAATCCATCGAGGAGCAGCCCCAAGAAATTTTTGTTTCAACAGAGTAAAGATAATGAGAAAATGGTTACTGTCACAAAAATCATTGTGTGTATTCTTACCAAAACAGCGGAACCAGCGTTTGGCTGTATAAACGTGCATCTATGGGAGAATAAGTGCCGTAACATATACTAAAGTGAGTTGGTTCCCCTGTGTTCAAAATACATAAATCCAGCTCTGTTACTGATGTTTCCAGCTCTCTTCCCTGGGGGAAAGGCGTCTCAGAGCCCCATAACGGGTGATGGGCATTAAAATCTCCGAACAAGAGGAGGGGAGGTGGAAGCTGATCTATAAGATCAGTGACATCATTTATGTTAAGAGGCTGGCCTGGTGGAAAATAAATGTTACACACTGTTACTAAGACAGGCAGTGGTACCCGCACCACTACTGCTTCCAGTGGGGTCCTTAGAGGAACCTCTTCGCTATAGGTATCACAACAAACAAAAATACCCATGCCACCAGATGCCCGCTGGGCATAATATCGTTCTGTCGAGTATAGTCTGAAATTTCTCAAGACCGTATGATGATCTGGTCTGAAGTTTGTCTCCTGAATACAGACTATACTTGCCGCGTACTCACTAATGAGGTGACGTAGCTCAGCAAGACGCTTGTCATAACCGTTTCAATTCCAGTATAACAGTGCCATAATGTGGACTATAAAAGGAGTGTTAGGTTATGAGCGACACGATGCTTATGAACCTAAACACTATCAACATCTACATCCGTAGATGTAGGTGACAGTGCGACGTCCATCCTGCCAATGACAGACAGCGGGGATGACGCCCAGAACTTCGACGCTTTTCGGGGGCTGGGAAGTTCCCCTACGAGGGGAGCGCACAGGTTTTGGAGCAGGAGTACCTGCTGGCGCAGACTCATACCCTCCAGATGGAGGGGATGATTTCTCTTTTGCAGGGGAAGTGTGGGAGCGCCCGGTAAGGGTGTTCTTCGCCGCCTTCTTTTCTAGTAAAGACAGGCTGGGAGATGATTTTCCAGCCCTGGTCGACGATGCCGCCTCCGCCGGCTGGGGCATGGCTTTTGCCGACCCCTTGCTGTGCTGGCTTAGAACTGCAAGCCAGCACAGACTTCTGGTTGGTCGAAGGTAGGGTGGGCCGGGAGGTCCCCCCCCCCCACCTTCGAGCTTTTGCTCTTTGCCACATTGCTCTGAGAAGCAACAGTCGCCTTGGGCGCAGCGATCATCACGGGTAAGGATGTTGTGAAAGAACGTGGGAGACTCTGAGCTATCATGCTGTAATTGAGTGTACGGGCAGGAGTATTCGTGGAATTAAACTTGTGGTGTGCTTCCTGGTAGGAAAGACCATCCAGGGTCTAGATCTCCTGGATCTTCTCAGTCAGATAAGTCGGACAGTTCCGATCCCGAGGAGAATGAAGACCAGAGCAGTTAGTGGAATCGTACGGAGTTGTGCACTCCTCTGCGCCGTGAGCTATTCATCCACATGTACCACATACAGACGGATTTGTACGAGATACCATATGTCCAAATCTCTGGCAATGATAGCATCACATAGGAGGCGGGATGTATGGCCTCACATCGCAACGATAAGTTGTTACCTTGACTTTCTCTGGTAACACTGACAACTTGAGAGAGACAATGAAGGCACCAGTGGCAACGTCTTCACCATTGACCTTGCGCGTAATGTGCCAGACGTGTGTCACGCCACGGTTCTTCATGTCTTCCATCAACTCGTCGTCAGTGTTCAAAATAAGGTCGCGGTGAAAGATGATCCCGCGAACCAGATTCAAGGATTTGTGCTCCTCCACTTTGACGGGGATTTTGCCGAAGTGGTCGCACTTAAGCAACTGATCAGCTTGCAGTGCTGTACGAGACTTCAAAAGCAAACTACCATTGCACATTTTCTCAAGATCAAGTTCGCCGTAGATGCCTTCAATGTGTCTACTAAAAAGACTAGACTTTACCAGCTTAAAATCATGCCTATCGGTTCTGGTAGCATCCAGAAACCTAGGGAAGTTGGATCCCATTCCTTCACGCTGCGCATATTCCCAGAGAGTTGAACCTCTCGGGGAAGCAAAAGTTAGACTTCGGTGGGGGACCACCTCGGGATGGGTGACTGTTTCGAAGCCATGCCCGAAACCATCCTTCCCGAATGCCACCCACTCAATCGGGGGTCTATAGCCAAGGCAATACCAACCTGGTCATAGCCGGTACTGGCCAGGGTCCGATGTTGGAAGATGCCTAATACGGGATGACTAAGGCAATGAGCAGTAGGACTCCTTTCCTCCAGTCACCCGCAATAACATGTACCCCATAGCATGTACATAGCACTAAATATAGAGAAAAAATAATAAATAATTAACAATAATATGTCATGGCATTCGGCTGTGCGGGGACCTGTGTTGTCAGACGGATGCTACTACCAGGGTACATGGCGCTCCCACCCGCAAGATTCCTGGGTGGTCAAATGCGGGCTTTGGGCGTAATCGCAAACATAAGAGGCCCATCTCCGAGCAATACGCACATCAAAATTTTTGAAATTGCCTACAACTGATGCTCGGAAAAGCAATAAAAAATAAAGAGGGGATAATTGGCCACATGACCGTTTTAGTTGCCTTCTACGACAGGCAGGGATTACCTGTGGATGTATTCAGCCTCTCCCATCCACTGGAGGCCCAACACATTATACCAAACCACAATCCATGTCCGCGCCTAGGTCGCCCCTTTTAGTCGCCTCTTACGACAAGCAGGGATACTGTGGGTGTATTCTACATGCCTCGCTGAAATTTGTGGTCTTTACGCAGTACTGTTTGTTTCAATCGAAGGTAGTGTTGTGAAGATACCCAATGGTCTAATTAGTAATGGAATCATTAATTTGATATTGCTGGAAACTAATCAGAATTTTAAAAAATGCTAAACCAAATAAATGGACAAAGTTAGCTGGGCCCGGGTTGCGGAACTTTCTCGCACTCGTTTATATGGGGCTAGTTAGGTAACTTAAAATATCAGACTACTAGTCATAGCATTTCTTTTACCACTTCTATTATTACATTTTTATGTATTATTTTTTATATAAAAGGCTTTTATGTCATGGATAATGAGTTTTTAATTATCCTATCTCCCACGTATCCCTTACATATCCCACATCATAAGAAGTAAGCTTGCCTTTTGTACAGATGAACCAGAATGTACAAAAGCATAATCTGTGAACGACATAGGGTTAGGCTCCATTACATACAAGTCATGAAACCCGCCAGCGGGTTTTGCTGTCTGGAAGTAAAGAGTCGGCATGACCCACCAACAGGTCTCGTAGTCACCAATGTGTTGAAATTAAGTCTGATAAAATATGAAATGTGAGGAACATACTATACTATGCACTAATTCTCTTTTTTGAGTGACTTTCTACTGCACACTGTATAAATCTTAACAGAAATCATTTCTGCAGTTAAACAGCCTTATTCATGGAAATATACTTAGGAAACTTACCCACAATAATGTCAGATGTGTTCTTAGCAACTGGAGGTGCCTTGGTAGTAGGGACAGTACCATTTATAGTTGAATAGCTGAGTGAATCTTGTTTATGATCTGTGCTCATGTCAGAGAGACCAACAACAACAAGACCAGCAATGACAAAAAATATACCGATCCATTCCCGGACTTTCAGTCGACGACCCAGAAATATTCTTGAGAAAATTCCAACAAAGACAATCACAGCTCCTGCAAAAAAATAAAAAAAAATTACAGTCTTGGGAACAAGAAAATTTCTAAAGCTATCAATGTTTAGAAAGGTAGGTTCTAAATAAGATTTGCTTCAAATATACACCCCAATAAAAATTTTGAAGAATGCCATATATATAATATGCCCAGCTTACCAAGATACATAGTACTATGGAACTAGACAGTGTTTACAACTGATATATTTCAGTTTATACCACATGGAAGTTGCCAGGAAATGGCTGGGCATTACTTTACATTTTATTGCAATCAAATGCATTCTTCGAAAACTGCAAGGAATTATACAAGATTAGGAAGTTAAATTTGAAGTGAAGACCACTTATGTCCATGACAATAGAGGCATAATATAGTAACAGTTTGGTATAATGGAAACAATTTCTCTTCAGTTTCAACTTAAATTTATAACAGGTTCTTCAGTGTGTTGAAATTAATTCAACAAATTTTGAAAATACCTGAAAAACAAAACATTTAACAGATTATACCTGAAAAACATACAATTTATCAAAGACTGAAGACACTCACAGTTAATAAAAAAATAATTAAATATTAATAGTAGTAGAAATATCTTCGAATGTAGACAGTATGCCTAATAGCCTAAGGCAGACAAATTTCCTGGACTGCATGAAGTGGCTTGAATAGCAACACAGGGCAATGATAATTCACAGCTCAATTCGTTTTAAAATATTTTGCAAAAGAAAGCAATCCTATTTCTAGGATTTTTAAAAGAAAGCTCTGAAGGAGTTAGAATGTGCTAGAGGGCTGAGAGAATAAAAAGAACTAAGTTCTCAAGCGCACCATCATAAGTAAAAAATTTGAGTGGCGTGGTGGCTGTGCAATTGGCACTGCATTAGTATACAAAGAAGGTTTTAATTTTGACCCCAAACGTAATGTATCATTCTAGTAATTAATGTTACAGTATTTGTTTTACGTCCCACTAACTACTCTTACGGTTTTCGGAGACGCCGAGGTGCTGGAATTTATTCCCACAGGAGTTCTTTTACGTGCCAGTAAATTTACCGACATGAGGCTGACGTATTTGAGCACCTTCAAATACCACCGGACTGAGCCAGGATCGAACCTGCCAAGTTGGGGTCAGATGGCCAGCGCCTTAAGTGTCTGAGCCACTCAGCCCGGCATGTATCATTCTAGTCAGAAGATGGTATTTCAAAAATCAACCATATTTCAAGCTATCTTACCAGTGCATATATCAGCAGGGATGCTCTCATTCCAGTTTAATGTAAGAAAAAAGTTTTAGCATTAATAAAACTGTTTATCCCAGTTACTTCTGGGGTTCTTAGAGCCATTATGGTTTGTTTGAGGTTTGGCTATGTGTTTAAAGCCATATGTCCTTAATTTCACAACACAAATTTCCTGATGAAAATTCTCAGGATCTGCCGTCATTTGAATCTTGGTCATCCAAGCAGAAAGCCAGCAAATAAAGACAGTGCTATTCACATACCTATGGTTTATCTGACAGTATTACTGACTACTTAGTAAGTGGGCCAAGTTTCAATTCAGCTTCAAATGTAAGCCTAAGTGTTGTTTTGCCCTTAAAACCAACCAACACCACACCTCAATCAATCTATACTGATCTGCATTTAGGGCAGTCACCCAGGTGGCAGATTCCCTATCTGTTGTTTTCCTAGAATTTTCTTAAATGAATTCAAAAAAATTTGAAATTTATTGAACATCTCCCTTGGTAAGTTATTCCAATCCCTAACCCCCCTTCCTATAAATGAATATATGCCCCAATTTGTCCTCTTGAATTCCAACTTTATCTTCATACTGTGATCTTTCCTACTTTTGAAGACATTAAAGAATTTAGTTTCAATACCAGGCTAGTGAAAATATTATTGGTCTTGTTTGTTTAGGTTCAGCTTGTAACAAGACAATTGGGTAGGGGACAACAAAGTGGTCAACAAGGCTCTAGCATCCCACACACTCCACAAGATACGACGCGATTAATATCCCTGTGACTAATTAAAACGTACCTGACGCACGGCGTAAATTTCTCATTTTAAACGAAGGTGGCAGCCCTAGCCAACCAATAGAATTCAGAAAATGGTGGCAAACCATCATAATTCTTGTAAATAAAAATACTTCCAGGGGATGGTTAGTGGGTCGAGATGCATTGGTGCCAGGAGGCTCGTAGTAAGGTTGCCGTTAATAACTTGCGCACAGCACTCCAGCCTACAAGATCCTTGCTCAAGACTAGCAACTATGAATCGCTCTTACATGCTTGCGTAACAGGTTGCCACTATTATAAATGCTGGAGTACTGAGCTGTCACTTTAAATTCAAAAAACATTTGCATATATTTTTCTTACGTACGATTTATCCATGCAGGAAAATTGTGGCCAGGACAATTTTTTTTTTTTTTGAAATAGATGCAATAAAATGATAGTTTGAGGAATGATAGATGAGGGGAAATTTCTGTGAAAGCGCTGCATGCTAGGGCTCTGCGACACATTCCTCTTCTTGTATTCATTACGAAAATATATTCGGAACATAGGCTAGACTTAGTGGGTGTCCAAATCATCTGATTGTGATAAATGTACACTACATATTGAGTACATCGTAGGTTGCCTAAGTGATCCATCAATGCTAAAAATTAACACCAAAATTTAATCAGGTCAATTGAACTTAACAAATATATGCAGTATGTATGTGTACTTATATCTTTTGGTTAACTGCTTGTATCCAGTTTCCTACGGGCCATTTCTATTGTTTGTTTAAAAAGAAATGTTTCACTTCACTTCCTTCCCATGTTTGCAGAAGTACTGAAACATCCGACAACACAACAATTGCGTTTACTTGATCTCCTTTTCTCTGGCAATGTAATTGGTACCGAGCTTGATAGCTGAAGTCGCTGAAGTGCAGCCAGTATCCAGTATCAGGAGATAGTGGGTTCGAACCCCATTGTCGGCAGCCCTGAAAATGGTTTTCCATGGTTTCCCATTTTCATACCAAGCAAATGCTGGGACTTTAGCTTAATTAAGGCAAAGGCCACTTCCATCCCCCTCCTAGCCCTTCCCTGTCCCATCGTCGCCGTAAGACCTATCTGTGTCAGTGCGATGTAAAGCAAGTTGTAAATAAAAATAATTGGAGTAACTACATGCTCATAACAGAAACTGCAAGTCTGGAGTCTGCCTCAGGTAAGGTTCTCCATCCAGCCACTAGTGACACGCACAGTGCCTATATACAGTATAAAAAAACATACAGGTCCAATAATACTACCTTGCAGACTCCTCTCTCCCCTTCTTTATCATACAAACAGGCAACGCTTCACCTACCCTGGAGATCTGTTTTCTAGAAATCTAGCCATCCATTCGATCACTTATGTCCAGTCCAATAGCCCTCATTTTCATTGGTAGTCTCACATGATCCCCCCTATCAAAAGCCTTCTATAAGAATAGTCATGCGGTCCATCTGACCACCTGAATTTAAAATATCTGCTATATCTTGCTGGAAGCCTACAAGCTGAGCCTTACTTTAACTTTTTCTAATCCCAAATCACTTTCTATCAAATCAATTAGTAATTTGTCTAATATAATATGAAAGAATTCTTTTGCAGAGCTTACATACAATACATGTAAAACTGACAGTATGCTTGTCAGCCTTTCCTTTATACACAGGGTGTACTTTAACAACTCTCCATTCATTTGGTATAATTCCTTCATGCAAACAGTAATCAATTAAGTACTTCAGATGTAGTAATATATCCCAACACACCGCCTTTAGTAATATCTTCAGAAATCGCCGGGCTGAGCGACTTGGACAGTTGAGGCGCTGGCCTACTGACCCCAAATTAGCAGGTTTGATCCATGATGTTTGTTGTTTAAAGGGGCTTAACATCTAGGTCATCGACCCCTAATGGTACGAAAAAAGACTAAATGCAGTGACAATGAAAAAGTCCAAAATTTATCCACTGACCAGAATTCAAAACGTGATGAAGAATGAACGCATGAATATGAATTTAAAACAATCAGTGGATCCGACCTGCAATCCCTCACCTTCCCAGAAACTATATTACAGATCAAGGGACTGCTCCCAAAGCACAATCCTGAATCATTGATGCTTGTTGTCTAAAGGGGTTCAAAATCCAGGTCAAGGCCCATATAATGGTACTTACAACTAGTAAAGTAGAACCATGGTATTTCTCTAGTTGCGGTAATAATCAAAAGTAGCATATACTCATGGTGTTCCTAACATTATTGTACAACTCACAAGTATTGTATGTCGCACAGGTAACACAGGCCTATGGTGTTTCTTATATAATGAGCCATTCGTAGGCAAAGCAAACCCATGGTGCACCTCGCATAGAACTAATAATGGACTCTTACTATCCAGTGGTGTTCCTCACATAGTGGGTTCAAATCACAGGCAACACAGACCAATGGTGTCGGCTCATATGGTGGTACTGATCACAGGCAAAGCAAAGACCCGTGGTGTTTCACATATAATGGTACAAATCGCAGGCAACGTAAGCCCGTGATGTTCCGCATATAGTGGTACTGATCACAGATACTGGAAAACCCAGTGAACTGCTCTCTGCTGCTACTAATCACAAACCTACTGTGTACCTAACATACTGGTACTACTATAATTGGTCAGCTTCATTGTCTGTATTCATACGAGTACACAAGTATAAAGTCAAGAATATTCCACCTAATCAATACTTTATTATATTAGTTGTGTATAATATTTCAATCACATTGAAAGACACAGTACCAGTTTCGACCCATTGATAAGGTCATCAGCTGCTGATGAACCTGCTTATTCATAACACTCTATATATATAAAATAACTTGTCCTGACTGACTGATTCATCATCGCTGAGACAAAACTAATAGACATAAAGAAATGAAATTTTGGGCATAGATTCATATTAAGATGTAGGTGCTCGCCAAGAGAGGATTTTTGGATATTCCTTCGCTAAGGGGGTGAAAAGGGGGTTGAAATTTTAAAATGAGTATATCTATATCTCAAAACATTAAAAGTTTACAAATGTAAAAATTGGCATTTAGAATCTTCATTAAGAATAAAGGAACACGTATTTTTTTGTTTTTGGAAAATCCCAATAAGAAGGGTGAAAAATGGTGAAAAAGGTGTTGAATGCCTTTAATGAGGATACTTATATCTCAGAAACTGAAGATATTACAGACCTGAAAATTGGTACTTTTGATCTCTTAAATATAAAGAAAACATGTATTTTTTTGTTTCTGGAAAATCCAATTAATGTGAGGGTGAAAAAGGGGTGAATTTTTAAAATTAGTGCATCTATATCTCAAAACTTTTTGTTTACAGACAAAAATATTGGTATTTATAATCTTCATTAAAAATAAATAAACACGATTTTTTTGTTTTTGGAAAATCGCAACAGGGGTGAAATTGGTGAAAAATGGGTTGAATGCCTTTAATGAGGATACATGTATCTCAGAACCTGAAGATATTACAGACCTGAAAATTGGTATTTGGGATCTACTTTAAAGATAAAGAAGCAGGTATATTTTTGTTTTTGGAAAATCCAAATAAGGGGGGGGGGGGTGAAAAGAGGGGTGAATTTTTAAAATGAGTGTGTCTACATCTTAAAACTTAAAACGTTTACAGATGTAAAAACTGATATTTAGAATCTCTCTTAAAAATAAAGGAACAAGTATTCTTTGTTTTCTGTAAATCCCAATAGGAGGGGTGTAAAAGGGTTGAATGTCTTTAATGAGGATACATATATCTCACAAACTGAAGATTTTACAGAAGTGAAAATTTGTATACGAGATCTCCCTTAAAAATAAAGAAACACGTATTTTTTGTTTTTGGAAAATCCAATTAATGGCGGTTGAACAGGAGTGACAAATTGGGGTGAATTTTTCGAAAGACTATATCTACAGAATATCTGAGAAACATAAAATGTTACAGACGTAAAAAGTGGGTATTTGGAATTTCCTGTAAGTGTAAAAGAACGTAGGTGATTTGTTTTTGGAAACTCCCCTAAAGGGGAAATAAAAAGGGGTGAAATTTTAAAATGAGAATTTCTACATTATATATAAAAAAAAATAACATGTTACACAAGTGAAAAATGGTATTTTTTATCTCTATTAAAAATAAAGAAACGTGTATTTTTAGTTTTTGGAAATACCACTCAGGTGGAGGGGGGGGAGATAAAAGTGACAAAAGATTTCTTTTAATTAGGCTACTGATATCTCAAAAATGAAGATGTTACAGACGCGACATTTGATATTCGGCATCTGCTTTAAAAGTAAAGAAACACGCATTTTCGGAAAATCCAATAAGGGTGGGGGGGAGTGAAAGAATTGAAAAATTGACTTAATTCTATGAGAATACATATATCTAATAAAAATAAAGTTGTTACAGACGTGAGAATTGGTATTTGGAGTTCCTTCAAAAACTAAGAAAAACGCGTTTTGGAGGGGGGGGGGACCATCTTGCGGGGTGGGAGTGAAAAGGAGTTGAATTCCTTTCACGAGGACACATAAATCAAAAACTGAAGAAGTTAGAGTCATGATAATTGGTATTTAGAAGATCCTTTACTATTAAGGAAACAAGTAATTTTTTGCCGGATAATTCATTTGGGGGGGGGGGGAGTTTGAACGGAAGTGAAAAAAAGTGAATTATTTTTATTGGGATACTTATATCTCAAAACTGAAGGTAATAGACGCGAACATTTGTGTTTGGAATCTCCTTTAAACATAAAGAAACAAGCCTTCTTTTAATTTTTTTTGGGAGGGGGGGGTGGTAAATAAACTTAACGGCGGTGGGGTGTAAAAGGAGGTGAGACTAATTGATTTTACTGTTCATAATGTAATTATAAGGAGCCTCCATTGCTCAGGCGGCATCGCGCCGGCCTCTCACAGCTGGGTTCCGTGGTTCAAATCCCGGTCACTCCATGTGATATTCGTGCTGGACAAAACGGAAGCAGGACAGGTTTTTCTCCGGATACTCCGCTTTTCCCTGTCATTCATTCCAGCAACACTGTCCAATATTTCATTTCATTTGTCATTCATCGATCATTGCCCCAGAGGAGTGCTTCAGCAGCCAGCACAATTCCTATTGTCGCCGCCAGATGGGGCTTTATTCATTCCATTCCTGACCCTGTAGATTTTCGATGTACTTATTCTGATCATAAACCGATCATTTTTAATCTTTCCTGCGTTCGATTTCAACAGCCATCTTTTCCTTCAGAGAACGTTCTTAGATTACAGTAGAATCTCCTGGCATATAAATAAAAATTTAAACACATTTGATATAAACGATAGGAAGGAGATTGACCGTCAAGTTGTTCACCTCTATAATAAGGTCAATTATGCACGGAAGTACAGTATGTCATTCGTATCGCCAGAAATCCCGCACACTTGCCTACGCGCGACAATGGTGCTGGTCACATTGTCAACAATGACAATGGCAGCAGATGCAATTTAACGCCAAGTAGCGGTCTTACATTTTGCTATGGGGTCCAGAACATATAATAATAATAATAAATAATAATAATAATAATAATAGGCCTTAGAATGTTTTGGACCGTCGTCAAAATGTGCGGACCTCGCTGGAAGCGGGTCCTGGCCTTGTAACAACTACGAATACAGTCCGGCCGCAGGTTCAGTACTGCCAATGCACCCAAGACGACACCACGCCGGATCTCCTTCAGGATTTGATCCATACTAAAAATGCTTCTAGGAACAGATGGCAAAGATTTAGGGACCCAACTGACCGCGTGGAATACTTTGACCTAGCCCAGGAAGTACAAAATCGATTGCTGGAAAGAAAGATTGAAAAATGTGAGGAACTTTGCCGTAATCTCTCAGAACACGAGTCAGATCGCGAATTTAGCTGGAATCTCCCAGAAAATTAGTCAGATCGCGAATTTCGGAGGATTAAATATAAGACGTTAAGCATTCAATTATAAATTTCAGTATAATACCGTAGCGAAGCACGGGTATCTTGCTAGTTATCCATATATATAAAATCATTGCTGAGCCAAAACTACTGAACATAAAGAAATGAAATTTTGAGGATACATTTATATTACAATGTAGGTGCTCACTAAGGGAGGATTTTTGGATATTCCTTTGCTAAGGGGAAGAAAAGCGGGGTGAACTTTTAAAATGAGTGTATCTATATCTCCAAACTTTAAAAGTTTACAGAAGTAAAAATTGGTATTTAGAATCTTCTTCAAAAAATAAAGAAACATGTGTTTTATTTCTTTTAGGAAATTCCCAATAGGAGGGGTGAAAAAGGGGTTGAATGCCTTTAATGAGGATACTTATATCTAAGAAACTGAAGTTATTACAGGCCTGAAAATTGGTATTTGGGATTTCCTTTAAAAATAAAGGAACACGCATTTTTTGCTTTTGGAAAATCCAATTAATAGGGGTTAAACAGGAGTGACAAACTGGGGTGAATTTTTAGAAAGACTATATCTACAGTATATCTCAGAAACTAAAAATGTTACACACATAAAAATTGGTATTTTGAATCTCCTGCAAATGTAAAGAAACATAGTGAACCCATAATTCTACGATGAGAAAATAATTTTCTATTTTTCCAATATTTATTTCAAATAAAAGTTACTTGTTTGAGAGCGGCCATGTTTGCATTTCATGAGTCTGGCTGTCTCGTGGGAACTAGCTCACCGTGTCGAGCCGAGCCGCAAGCTCGTGAAACGCCGGGACATTTCGGTGGACTTCGAATATTCAACAATTTTTCAAATTCAAGGAATTCTTCGTAACGAGAGATTTTGGCAACATAGTAAATCCTGAAATAAAGAATCTAAATTATTCTTAAACCCTACGTGAAGACAGAACCCCCAGGGTAAATATAAATGCAGTTAAGCCTAGAGACAAATCCGCGTCCGACCCGCGGACTATCGGCACGTGCCAAGGTCGATGAATGAAGAAAACCTGCGAAACGCCCGGGCAGAAATAATTTATTTCGCCTGTTGCAAGTATGGGAAAATTATGAAATTAACACAGAAATAAATCGTAAGTCTGTCCGAAGTTATGGAACAAATTTCAGGAAAATTGGTCTATTGGATGCGGAATTAGCATATTGCACAACCAGGCTTCATGGTGTGAGTAGCACCATCCCATAGAGTATAAAAGAAATCTCCCTCCATATATTTCTCAGTGTCTGTTTGGTTTCTGGAGCGGCGGAGCCCACGTCCTTAGTCGGCAGAAAAGTGTGAAAAATTTGGTCTCCAAATAACTTTACATTTCGTGGCTATGGTTCAAATATACTGTTAGAAATGGAAGTTGATAGAAATTTTCTGAGCTGCCGCTAATGGAAACTTTGAAGGTTTAGAAGTAATTGATTTTCTCTCGATATTCAGTGTGTGTTTGTTAAAGAAGAGTTTGAAGTTAGCTGTGGCGTCTGGTTTCTTATCTGTTGGAACACCTGGACTTTTTAGTAGGGTGAAGGAGGCAGCGGTCTGGTGAACGCAGTAGATGTGGTCATTTGAGCAGAGTGTTCGTCGCTTGCTCAATGTTTGAAAGTGCGTTGGAAAGTGTTGTGTAATTTAAGTTGTATGTATGAGAAGACGATAAATTTAGCCATGGAAGGCTAAAATAAACGAGGTTTGCTGGTTAAATGCAGCCAGAATCCAGGACGATGACTACGATCGCAGGTCTGTGAATATTTTATATCTATGTTGTAGTTAGATTATTGTTTGTCCCTACCAAAATTTTTCATTCCGTGTGTTGGGTTGATATTTTGTAATGATCCGGAAAAGATATTATATTTCTGGTCAGCGTGTGAAAATCTTTAGTGTTGTAAAATTCACATCAAGAAACTATAAAATGCGAAGTTTAAATCTTGTGTTAATATTCTTTGAGATATTGTCCGAATTGAGAAAAATTAGGAAGGTGATCATGATAAAGTAGTCGTGGCGAGTGCCTTAATTTCGAATATTGTTTGAAGTCAGAAATTTTTTGTCGAAATAATAATAATAATAATAATAATAATAATAATAATAATAATAATAATAATAATAATGTCTACCACGGGATAAAATCTTCCTATGTTAAAAAGTGGATTTAACAAGCATGTTCTATAAGGTTTGCGGGTGTCTAGAAAATTCCAGTGAAATCCGATAAAGATAGGTTTTATTCATGGGAAGTAAAATTTTGTGACATCGTGTATGTCGTTGATAGGGAAAATCACGGTGTGGTGTTGTATTCTCGAGGTCCGAAAGTTGTAGTAACAGTAAAATAAATAGGCGTATTTTTATAGAAGTCATTTGTCACGAGAGGGAGGTTTGAAAAATTCTTGAGATATAAGAAAATGGATTGAGAGCGAAGAATTTATATATGCGGAGATAAGAGTGGTAGGAATGTTGAAGGCAGAGAAAGACTGTATATTTCATATAATACCGCCATGAGAAGGTGATAATGAATTTTTGAGACAGGCTATATTTGCCGAGGAAGAATTTTTGAGACAGGCTGTATATTAAATGTGAGATTTAGGTGGCAAGCTGTAGTATATTCCGCTAACAATCCAAAAGCTGGGACCTGGAGAAGGTCGGTTCGAGATAATTATTGTGTGAAGCACAGTAAATTTCAAATAACATCCCAAGTGAAAAACGATTTGGTGAAGATGGTAACTCTTGGTAGTAAAAATTCAAGTGACTAGTTGCGTAAAGTCAGTATAATGAAAATTAGAATAATATGACCTCAAGGATAGAAAACATTTCAAATACACGGTTGGTGTTGTTTGACTGTAATGACAAGTTTCCAATCAGTAAAGTTCATAAATTACAAGGCGGTAATTTATCATTAAATCGGAAACATTTGTGGAATGAGATATTGGACGTTTTAAAGCGATATGTTTGGCTGTATAGATTCACTGGGTTTTGTTTCACTGGATAGTCATGGATATGAATGTTTGGAAAATGACGGTAGGCGATTTGAGGGCCTCACCCTAAAATTATAGTATGGATTTCTGCAGTGGTAGTGATTATTATTTTTGGACGAAATCCTCTAAATGTTAGACGTGTGTTGAAAGCTATTATTCTTTTCTAAACTTCACTGCGCATGCTGAGATCATGTTTGAGTTGGGGGAATGTTCGCCATGCGATATTTATTTTCAAGTTCACTTTTTTTGTAACAAGATAGACTTACTGCATTTTCCAACTTGCGTTTGTTCCGTGGCAAGAGTTGTTTCGTTGTGCGTTATTAGTTTTGACCAGATTTACAGCCGAGATATTTAAGAGTTTGTTTGAAATTACGATTTCGCCTGATATGCTAGGGGAAGTGTATACGACCCAGTTTCCGCTCGACAATAGATTTAGGACGTCACATGTTATCGTAGGAGTATACTGATGAGACGTCCTAGTTCACGCTCAATGATAGAATTAGGAAGGTACGTGTACATAGAGGTTAGTGTTAGGGTGTACAGACGTTAGGTAAGCCCGACGATAGGTCTGGGAGGTCAGCTGTACATATTCAAGTCTTAGATTAGATGTTTTTGCGAAGTGACCTGGGCGATGGTAGCGTCTGCAGTAATATATGCAATGTGTAGAGAGTTAGCTCGGTAATAGCTAGGCCAAGTTTGTGCACATCCCTCAACTGCTGGAAGGTGTTTACCTAAGATTATGGAACTGCTATCGGCAAAATGAGGGTTGTCCAATATTAGATACCGAGGTAACAGTGATTGAATATTTTACTGCAGTTCTCTGTGCGTGTTTGAGTTTAATTAACTTCAGTATTGTATTTTATTTAATGGACATAATTGTTTTGTCGTTCTGATGTCCGTTTCGTTTTGATAGTGTGCATGTTGACACTCAACGTACTAGTGTGAGACTTGAGTTACGAATGCGGATTCGACTCGTCAGCCAGTAATATATTTTATTTTCAATCTTTGTCGTTCTTTCATTTTTATACGTTGTGGAATTCGATCAACTGATAACTTGTATGTAGTGTGTTGGGACAAACAATAAGTAGATGGATCTATGATGGTAGTCATTGTTAAGTAGGAAAGAATTCAGTAAGTTTGTTTATTTATTTTTTTCATGTGGACTTGCAATTTTATTAAGCGTAACGTAACGATTCATAACCTGAAAGTCGGTTTTATAATAATATTTTTCAAGTGTGGGTCTATTCTGTTTAGTTGTTCAAATGGGGTATGTTATTTTCATTCGTAAACCTGCAGTCCACAACAAGAAAAATATCATCTGCAAACCTACACCAAAATTACTGATTTTGTTAATTTCTGAATGCTCTAAGTGGTCTATATAGATCTCAGCTATTTTTCCTGAAGCTGGTGATCCTATAGGGAGGCCTTGCTGTTTATAAATGGTATCATGGAATCTAAAGTAATTGTTATTGAGGGCAAATTCAATTAAATTAATGAATTCATCTATTTCGAGATACGTAGGTTGCTGTGATTTTTTAAAATTGGTTTCTATTAATTGTTTTTTTGTGGGTATGTTATGGGCTGCCTGGCCGAGGCGGTAAAGGCATGCTCGGTTCGCCCGGAAGGACGTGGGTTCGAATCCCCGCCAGGAAGTCGTAAAATTTAAGAAATGAGATTTCCACTTCTGGAGGTGCATATGGCCCTGAGGTTCACTCAGCCTACACCAAAACTAAGTACCAGGTTAATTCCTGAGGGCAAAGGCGGCCAGGTGTAGAGTTAGCCACTCTACCCCATCTCGTGCCGAGGTTAACAATGGTGGAAGCCTTTACCTTCCACTCCTCCAAGGGCCTTCATGGCCTGTACGGAGGTGACTGCTTTTTCTGTGGGTATGTTAGGATACATGTTGATAATATCATGATACTAGACCATGATAATGTTCGATTTTCAGCTCTTTTGTAATGTTGCAAACTTCTGCTGAATTCTGTACTGATTTCTTAGCTAAGAATACGTAATGCTTTTTGAGAAATGTTTGTATAAAACCTGATAATTTATAAGTCTGGCTTGATCTAAAATTTATAATAGGCTTCATGGGTACTTTTTCTTTATGGATTTTAGGGTATGCTTTCGCAGTCAGTAGTTTAGGATTCATTGTGGTCAGCTTCATGATTTCTTGCTCGTTTAGGATGAAAGGAATGTTTTTAATAATGTTTTGAGATTTTTCTGAATACTGAGAGTTGGGAGCCTTCTTGTTTAATTTGAAATGTATTGTCAAGGAATCATTGTTTAGTTTTAGTTATGTACTCATTTTTGTTGATAATGACTATGGTATTACCTTTGTCTGCCTTCGTTACTAATAGGTTGTTATGCTTAATCTTAAGTTTCTAAAGTTGAATACTATCGACTGCATTTCTATTAATGTTGTTGTTACTAATCCTATTTATGTATTGTGGTAATTTCTTCTTCACTTCATATCTGATCTCATTGCGTAAATCGTATGGAACCTTATTTAGAGCGTTTTCAGTTTCAGTGATGATGGTTGTAAGATTTTGAGAAGTCTATGTGTTTTTCCAATTGTGTTTAGGCCCCATGTTCAATATGTTGGTTTCCACTTCATCAAAATTCGTGTCTGTTAACTTCATGATAGGCGGTTGAAATGTATGTTTATTGTCTTAATCACGTTTAATGGTGGTACTGTATATCTGTTGGGTTCTATCTTGTTTACTTTGGATTTGTGATTGTTTGATTACATTTAACTTCTTATCTAACGTATTCTGTTTCTGGATTGCTAGGTTGGTTAATTCGTCTTGGGTTATTTGTTGGAAATTATCCCAAAAGCTGCGAGGTAAATCATGGGATGATTTTAGGTGTGTTTCATAGAGTTTGATATTGAGATTACGTTTTTTCCTATAAAGGAATTTTATTTCTTCTGTTAACCATATTTTATTGGTTTTCTTCAGTGTGTTTTGTGACTGAATAGTGTTCCTGTGCTTGTTATATTTTTTAAGAAAATTATGTGTTAGTTCATTAGATAGGCATTCCCTGTATTTTAAAAAAATACATATTTAAAATGGATCAATAAACATAAGCTTATACACACAAACGAACCCCCACAAGATACACCCCACTCTGCCTCACCCCCTCCACAAGCTGCCTCGCCTACCCTAATACCCCTCCCTCTTAATGCTGCTACAGGTAGTCCCCGACATACACAGAGCAGTGTTCAGCATGCTCCCAAAAACACAACATAAAGCTAAGATTCCACATAAGTAATAAACACATCCTGGTTTACAACACGTTCAATAGGCAATCTCTACTAGTCAAATTAATTTCACCTTTTCTTTTTTCTTTCCCTTATAGATCAACTGACATTGTCCAAATGAAAATGCAAGTATGAAGAGGGGAGCATTCATACTTATTACTATTGACATTGGTACTCTATATTACAGCAACTTATACCTCAACATGAAGCTCTAGTACAAAATCAAGCATGTTTAACATCACAATAATGGATTGAGAAATGAATAGATGTACTCAGCCTGAACAAAGCCCCATTATACCACCAAGAAAAAAAGAATAACATTTTCTTCACAATCACAACCCAGCAAAGTATTTTAGAAAGCAACTGGTGGACATGTTACCAATGCAACAGAAGATATTTTTAAACGTGTCAAAGATAACAAGGACTTTTTAGATTTTAAGAACTGTACCCTGAAGTATATTTTAACATTACATAACATTTTAATGAAATTTGTGTCACTCATGTTTAGACTAAGCAATGTTTTAAATTGGTATAATCGATATGAATAAGCAGGTTCATCAGCAGCTGATGACTACCTTATCAATGGGTCGAAACCGGTACTGTGTTTTTTTAATGTGACTGAAATATTATAGACAACTAATATAATAAAGTATTGATTAGGTGGAATATTCTCGACTTTATATTTGTGTATAGTGGTACTAGTCGCAAGTAATGGTGACCCATGATGTTCCCCGTGTGATGGTACTAATCACAAGTAGTTTCATGTTTCTAATTCAATCATCCCTTGGTCACCCCTTTCAGTCACCTCTTAAGACAGGCAGGCAACACCGTGTGTGTATTCTTCGTATGCGCCCCCAACCCACAGGGGTGCACGTCTGATCCTGGCTCAGTCCAGTGGTATTTGAAGGTGCTGAAATACATCAGCCTTGTGTCAGTTGATTTACTGGCACATGAAGGAACTCCTCCAGGACTAAATTCTGGCACCTCAGCATCTCTGAAAACCATAAAAGCAGTTGGTGGGGCGTAAAGCCAACAACATTATTATTATTATCATCATCAACTCCAGAAATCTTATCAATTCCAGCTGCTTTTCTAGTTTTTTTACTTTTATAACTTCTTGTAAGTATCTTTGTTATCACAGGTAAATTTCACTACTTCACATTATCCTTCCTTATATCCCAATTTTTTTTTTTTTTTTTTACAGAGAGCTGACTAAATGCTTCTGTCTTTTGTAAAATCACATACACACACCTCTTGTTCATTAATGATTGCCAGAACGTCCCTCCCGAGACCCGTTTCTGCATTTAAATACCTGCACACACCATTCCATATTTTGCTAAAATTCATATAACTGCCAATTATGCTTACCATAGCTGACTTCTTCACTAAATTCAATTTTCTGGTAAGTTCCTTCAATTTCACAAATATCTGCAACCCTTTCTAACCTTCACCCACTCGTTAATCTCTTATTTCCCTGTTATAATATAGTGTGTCTTTACCACCTTTAAATGTAGGCCTACATACCTGTTTTCACACCCCTCCACAATTTCTTAAAACCAAACCTATAGGCTGTTTACATAACTTTTCCATGTCTCAAGAACCAAGATACTCTAGGCCTGATCTTCATGAACAATATCTTGTTACATTAACACTTGTCAAGATGAATAATAGAAATAATGAAGTAGAAAATTACAGTAGAGAGTGAAATTTAAAAATTAATCAGCAGAAAACCAGAGTTATGGTGTATAAAAGAGGTGAGAAATGGAAGGGATAATTTGGCAGTTGATGGGAGTAGGCCTATATAAGCATAAAGCTACTGGCAGAAGATAAGAAAATAAGGAAAATCATACATTATCTGTAATAAAGATATGGAAGTGGAATACTTACTTAAAAAACTGCAAAGAAACAAGCAAAATCAGAGAAAAATACATAGATGGGGAACAGATAGGTATAAAGCTGGAGAAAGAACTTTACATTCTTCTTAACACGTTCCGTACCTACTTCTGAGCGGGACACTTGAATGCCTGGACCAGCCATTTTGATGCCCGGCCCTCTTAACATGCATCACTTAATACAATTTACAATTACTCCTAAACTATAAATGTTAGAAAAATGATATTTTGTGCTTACCTCTAGTAAATATTTAGGGTGTGATATCTGGTGTCACAGGTTTCAAAATACGTCTAATTCTATACAGCCTATCTGTATTTTCGGCATAATGATTACTGTCACCGAAGTGAAGAAATGAAAGAATATGAAGGAAGAGTATTCGGAACATCGTATTAGAAAATATCGGAGTCTGAAAAATAGGGTCTTCGGTCCAGTACATTTTTATATCAGGATTTTGGACTAATCGGTTACCACGATTGCATGGTCGAATTCTTTGTGAAAGGCCGGGACACCACACTCGCGTATAGATTGGTCTGCACACACACACACACACACACACACACACACACACACACACACACACACACACTGATAAAATTCGTCATTCAAGAAAATACTCACGTAACTCAAAATGTCCTGCTTATTTTCTATTTGAATGTTTATACCTGAAATCCCTGTAAATGGTGGAACGGGTGGACAATAACCAGGGTTATATGTATCAGGCACTTCACTTTTCTCTACAGGCCTATCGGATTCGGGAATCGGAATTTCCTCGTCACTCTCATTTTCAATATCTGAGTCTATTTCAGGAATAAGTTCATCACCAGAATAATCATTGTGAACAATATCTAATAATTAATCTTCCGTAAGAAACTTTGTTTTATAAGCCATTATACTACACTTGGTAAGAACGACACGCACTGCATTGGAATCTCTAGTACTATCTTGACGCACGAGGAAGTGCTGAGATTTTCCCGCTAAAACAGCTCAGATAAACGTGAGCCCACTCAATGCGAGGGTTATCTCAAAAAGGTCAACCAACTTCCTACTACGACCAGTAACGCTGACTAAGGTGTAAGAATCTATAGATGACGAATATAAACAGCATTGCTTCGCGCGGAACATTAAATGTCTTACGCCGTCCACGGCCCGCAGCATAGGAGCAAGCTTGAACGTCTTACGGCGTCCACGGTCCGCAATGAGTTATTAAACAGAGAACGTATGAAACCAGGGTGAACAGTTCAACGATGTAACATTAACAGAGGAATGCAGAAAAGAAGTATGAGGGAAGTGTAAACTGAGGAAATTCATATAGATAGTAACAAGGATATAAATGTTAAGGTATCCTAAACTTCATAACTTCACTGAAGTGTTCGGAAGATCTCAAAAGTCTAAGTTTGTTTAATTATTAAAAATAGGTCCAAGAATTTGTGGGATGTATGTATGTATGTATGTATGTATGTATGTATGTACACACACTCAACCACACAAAAATTGCCCAGCAAAGAAATATTGAATTGTCTACATCCTCAAAATGTGAGGATATTCGTAAACTGTGGATAGTCGAAGAGATGATACTTTGAATCCTCCCATCTGCACAATACGTTCATCCTACTTAAAACAAGAGGAATTTGACAGAAAGTGATCTTCTGCAATAACCAATTTTTGTGTGGCTGAGTGTACATTATATTTTTTCTACATTTTGGTAACATTCTTCAAAGTTTATCTTTAGTATTTCGTATTATCAACTAAATGCCTGTATTAGTACTGATTATGTTAAATTAATACTCTCTCCCCTCAGTTGCTAGCCATCTGTGACTGGGAGAGTAGAGTATTCTAGTCGTGCATTAATTCAACTCCACCAAATTTGCACTCAGCTTTCCACAAAGCTTTGAAACAGTTCATCTAAAAAACTCATCACAGAAATATCTAGATATCTGTTGTTATTCAGTAAAACAATTTTATCTCTGCTTTCAACAAGATTTCTGGATAAATTTAAACTACACCTGCTAAATTATGCCTGTACAGTCATAGGACAGTGGGGACTGGCGAACAGAGATGGATGCTCCATGTAAGGCGATGCTCTTTTTTGGTTACTTAAGGAGAGTGCCAATGTGCTCCGTGCAGGCGATGCTCCTTAGTTGTTAATTGACAGGAGTGTCAATAGAAGACTCATAAGGTGTTACCAACTGCTTAGTTTGTTCTCGGCACTGTTTTCATGCGCACAAAATAAGGGGTTAGATTTTATTTACAGCTTTTCCTTATTGGTTTGCGTTTGTCGTGCCTAGTGACAAAAAACCGTTGGTCTAACACATCAAGTGTGCAGGGGAGCAGGGGTTCTGTTTCGTGTCAGCCACTGGCCCACATTGCGAATTAAGATGTTTAGATTTTGTTTACAACTTTTCTATCCTGGTTTCTGCATGTCCTGGCAAGTGACAAAAAGCCACTGGTCTAAAATAACAGGGGTGTTTCACAAAAAGCCTTTTGAAGGGAGTGAGACCTGTTTCTGTTTTGTGATGGCTATTGGCCCTCAATGCCCATGACTCAATAGATGTTAGAATTTTCTTAGGATTGATTAGTGAGGCAAAGTTGGCTATAATGCCTAAATGCACTGAATTCTGGGAGTGACAACATGCTTCATAAAATGCATCCAATGGTAGCAAGTGTTCAGCAGAAGGCTGTGGGAAATGGTAGAAAATTTGCTGAGTTTGGTAAAAAATAGTAAGTTTCTTCTGGGGACAGGATGGTGAGATTTCAGCATCAACAAACATGTCTCTCCTCAACAAGCATTTTAAGGTAACAATATATTATATATCTCGCCAAGTAATGTGTTACATGCAGGTCCTTATCCTTCTAGTATTATATCATTATGACACTGCAGTATTTTTACCATTCTCTCCAGTTTCCTAACTACAATTCTATTTCTACCCTTGTTCTCAGCCCACTGCATTGGAAGTCTTGATACAATAGAAGAAGGGTTCCTGTTAAAATTTAATTTTTTTCTTCTATCTGTCTAGCACTTCTTGAGATATATCATGAGTTTATCAGACTTATCAAAAATATTGTTTGCATTTCTTTTCCCAAAAAATTATTTATTCTTTCCACCTGTCTAGAATTTCCGAATTTCAACAGAAGGCCTCCAGTCAACTTTCTTGTGGAATCTGCAATTATTTGTATTTCTTTTAATTACACAGTTCTATCTATGTCACATTCCTTGATTAAAGCCATCTCCAGAATGCCTTCTCTTACATTCACTACACTAATGCCATGACTCATTCCACTGGGATAAAAATATATCTTTAATACTAAGTATATTGCATCCCTGATAAATCTACCTTTCCCACAATCTCCACACTATCTGTTTATAGTAATCTACCACTTCACACTGAATAATTGTTCTCTAGTGATTAAGATGTAACTTTCATGACATTTAGATAAACAATTTCCAAACTTCAGTGGCTTGGTCTAGGTGAATCAGTTTACTTTTTCCTCGTTCAGTTTTAAGAGCAACTAAATAATTTATAAACAAATAAATTACAATGGAACAACAATACCTCTGAACATCTGAAATGAGGCAGCGTAAGTGAGCGTTAATCCAATGTACATAACAGAGGTAGCACACATGTCACAAAGTGCTGGAGGCAGCAGTATGAGAGGATTGAAATTTCTATTTCCCTTTGTTAAAGTCTGTACATCTTGAGATCCATCCTGGAAAAATTAAAATACAAGAATAAATTATTTAACTGAAAACACTGCAATGTCACAAGAAAAGATAACAGCTCATTCTAACATGAATCCTCCAGAGAGTTACACTTTAAACCATACTTCTTGCCTTAGTCCATGGAATTACCGACTGAATTTCTATGAATTTCTCACAATTTATGAAATACTAAAAATAGTCTTTTGCTATTGGCCATGTGAAACTAGATGAACTGCTGATATAAAAGAAGATTCACAAAGACACACTTTGTATCTTGATAGAAATCACGAAGTTCTAATAACTGAAATAATGCAACTGGTGCCTTCATGCAACACACACAAAACGTGAGAAGTAGGCACACAGTGTAATCAAAAAGTTGTTTTAATGGGTAAAATACTGGGATTACCAGCCAGGTTGTGATCAAGAAAGCAGTGATGACAGTACTCTATGTTGCCCAGGATGTGGCAAGAGGCTCCAATAAGTCCCTATGGTAAGTAATGTGTAAAGTATCTGTATCAACTTCCACCTCTGCTGAACTTCATTCATTCATTCAGTGAAAATGGTGATCTACATCGATATACACTGAGTGGCCAAAAGTCACTGGAAGACACTGAATTTGATGTTAATAACGAGTTGCTCCTCCACGAGCCCTCAAAATGGCAGCAATATGATGAGGCATCAACTTGCCAAGGTGTTGCAATCGTTCTGGAGGGATCTGGACCCATGCATCTTGCAATGCTACCCACAATTGGCCTTGTGTAGTTCGTGTGGTGCTCATGGAGCGTACACCACCATCGGCAGCATCCCATAAATGCTAGACTGGATTAAGATCGGGAGATCTGGAGGGACAATCCACGGTCGCAACTTCACTGGAGTCCTCCAACCACCTGCGTGCCACCACAGAGCGGTGACATGGCGCATTGTCCTCTGAAACATGGCATCTCAATCACGGTACTCTAGGGTCAGAAAGGGATGCAGATAATGAAGAGGCTTGTTGTTTAAACTGGCCTAACGTATAGGTCATCGGCCCCAAAATGGTACGAGATGGAACAAAATGACATAATTAAATTTCTTTAAATGTATCCACTGACTAGAATTTAAAAGAAATTATGATGAAAAATGGTTATGAAATTACAATAAGTGTACGTAATTCACAATGCCTTATTCTCTGATAAAATGATAAAAATGTAGATTACAATGGAATAAGGCATTGCCTTGAAATACAGTGATATATATCATTGAAGTTAGAAGTTAAAATAAAATAACACACAAACTAAAATAGAGTCAATGGAATTAAAGCGTAGTTAACAATAAAATAGAGACTAATGGAAAATATACTTTTATCTATCTATCTATATATATATATATATATAAAATTGGATGTTGGTATGTTTGAAGCTAACAGACTTGAAAACTACTGTACCGATTTTGCTGAAATTTTCAGTTTGTTCTTATTACATCTGAGAGGCATTATGAAGTGGTTTGAACGAAATCTGATTGGTAGTTTGGCACTGAGGGGTGAAAAATAAAATAGGGGAAGATAAGCAAACTGCAAGACAAGTCCGATCAGCGAGTTGCCTACCTAACAGTATGTGAAGATTATGATGTGTTCCTTAAAACTTATTTCTGGTTTTATCAAATAGTGTGGGGGCAGGACAGCCCTCCCAGCCCAAGGGGAGAGGATGAAATGTAAAAGTAATCAAAAACGACCGATATTAGTGTCGTATCCATAGTTTTCGGGATCACTGAGATGAACTATGACACTCAAAATGCTGCTTAAGTCAAGTTCATCCCGAATAGCACCCCTAGGGGTGGGGTTGAAAGCGGGGTGAAATAATGTAGAATCCATGGTTTTCAGGGTCGCTATATATGCTGAAGTAAATAAATGTACACAGGCAGGACAACGTCTGTTGGGTTTTGCTAATACACTATAAAACAGGCCACTATCCCTCACAAAACTGATGACTAGGTCTATTGACTGCTCATCTCATAGGATGAGGGAGATGGTACTCTGAAGTTTCGGACTACGGTGCACATCGGCCAGGTCCACGCACTCCATAAGGATGTGTACCATGGTAAAATGACTACTGCAAGTACACACTGGGGGGGGGGGAGGGGGAGTCTTCGCCCTTCAGTAAATAGGATGCGTTGCTATGCCATGACCGATCGAAGGAAGATATTACCACTGCTTCCCACGAGAGGCCCGAAGGGAAATCTTCCATAACTTCATAAATCCTTTTATCGCTCTTAGCTTATTTGGCAAGAGGGGTGGCCTGCCACTCCATCTTCCAATGGGACATAACCAAATGTCTCAGCTGAGAAGGAATATCACTGGCTGGAAACTTTTAAGGCAACGGGCGCACTGTGACAGCCTCCTTGGCAGCCTTATCAGCTAATTCGTTTCCCCTCTACACCCATGTGGCTTGGGAGCCACATAAACGTGATTCTGGTGCCGGCATCCCAACACCCAGCCAGCAGGTCCTTGATCCACTGCACCAGAGGGTGCCGAGGGAAACATACATCAATAGATTATAGTGAGCTCAAGGAGTCTGTACAAAGCAGTAAAATAATAATAATGTTATTTGCTTTACGTCCCGCTAACTACTTTTTCGGTCTTCGGAGACGCTGAGGTGCCGGAATTTAGTCCCGTGGAAGTTCTTTTACGTGCCAGTAAATCTACGACACGAAGCTGACGTATTTGAGCACCTTCAAATACCACCGGACTGAGCCAGGATCGAACCTGCCACGTTGGGGTCAGAAGGCCAGCGTCTTAACCGCCTGAGCCACTCAGCCCGGCTGTACAAAGCAGAAAGTGCCGGCACTCATCGGACAGCGCATACTGCAGAGCTTTACAGATAGCCTAGAGCTCTGCTGTGTACACAGGAATGCAGATGGTCTGAAAGAATATCCACATAAAATGCACCTGTCAGCATTTCTCTTGCAGTCGGACAATGGGGCCTAATTGTGACCATGAGGACGCCGCCCAGACCAGAACAGCCACCTCCAGCCTGGACACAACCTTGTTGACACGCAGGATCCATAACTTCACGGGGCATACGCCACGCTCTCACGCGCCCATCAGCTTGATACAACTGGAACCGGGGTTCATCGGACCATATCACATGCCGCCACTGTTCCAGGGTCCATAGCCGATGTTTGTGAGCTCATGCACGTCGTTGAGCTTTGTAACGAGGTGTCAGCAAAGGGACACGAGTTGGTCGTCGGCTAGTGAATCCTATGGGGAGCAGTTGCCTCCTTACAGCTCTGGTAGAAATAGGTTCCTGACTCCCAACATTCAACTGGGCAGTGATCTGACTCACAGTAGCCCACTGAGCACCCAGTATGGTTCTATGGAGGCGACGTGATGTCCATTCATTAAACACCTGTGGTCTTCCCGTGCAGCAGTTTAAGCAGGTGATACTGTGATACTGAAGATCTACCCTCAACACTGTTGACCTCGGAAACCCAAATTCGCATGTAATCTCCGCAATCCTATGACCCATGCGCCGTGAGTCGGTGATCATCCCACGTTCAAAGTCAGTTAACTCACAACACTGGTGTCTGCGACAGACTGCTCAGCTATGCCGCAACGCTCAAGGGTCATACACTGTACATTTTCGAATGGGACTACCCTTCCCGTGACTTTTGGCCACTCAGTGTACCTAAACGAGCACCTTCACAACACCATACTGGCACACGATGAACTTATCCACTGCCCTGCTAGAGCTTCAGGCTTAAATCTTATTGATGGGGCAAGGAAAAGAGTAACATGCAGAAGATTGCCCACAATCAGCTCCACAAACATCAGGCTATCTATGGGACCTAATATCTGTTTTGCAAGACAATTCATCAGACAATGAGGAACTCTTCCTGAGCCGTGTGCTCTCCTGTCTAGACGCTTGAAGGAATAACTGGACATCAATGAATGTTTGAGTTGATATTAACTATCCATTCAACAATCCTACATAGAACCCCTAATAACTGAAATCTAAAATTCAGCACCCAGACTAGGCAAGGCGAGATAACATACGTAAAAAATCTGAAAGATAAGGAAAAAGGCAGTAGAAAAGCAGGTATTTGAATGAAGGTCCTTTGCCCGAGATGACTTTTGTTATAACTGCACTGTTCAAAATGCACAGATTAAAGCTTCAGCAACAAGACTTTCATAACATAACACCATTAGTAACTGTTGCACATCCCCACCTACTTGAGTGATATTCCATGTAGCTGAACCCAATCAAAGATAAAGATACACGACAAACTTAAACATTACCTGTGCCAAATTTTGGATGTGTCTCAGAGTAGATCTTCATTTAAAGAGGAATCCCTTTTCTTCTCCACCTGAAGCAAGTACCAACCAAGGTCAGTTATTCTGGAAAATGTTTCAAGTTTCTTTAACACGTTGAAGATGATGTCACCACTTATGGGGTGACGGACGCTCATACAAAATATAGTATGTCACCCCTTATGTGGTGACAAGGTAGTGTGTCCAGGACTCTCAACTTTACGCTGTTAAGCGAAAGTAGCTCTACCATTCGCTGTTGTAGTGCACTGCTTGTTCACGTAAGGTGTTCATAGAGTGCAGATGATATAGATGATTCCCTTAGGGAACCTGAAATATCTGTCCTGAATGAGTAAATTTATAATACCAATATAAATGGTTCATTATTGGACATTATAAATTTTCCAGCTAACTCATTCCTGGCTGCCATTCCTTTCTCAGCACACTGTGCATTGTGCGACAGTAGAATTTCTCTGGCATTTGACATATGCAACCATCAGAATTCAATTATTAATGGCAAGGAAAATAATGTGGATTGGAGCCTATTATTGCTTTATTCTTACATACTGTTGTTACATAACTTCAGAAATGGTTATTATTAGATCAATGGAGCTTCATTGTTCTAAGGAAAGTTAAAATTACAAAAGAAAACAACAGAGATGAAGATATATCATGCTAGTCATTGAATTTATGCCATAGTATAAATGACATGAAAGGATAACAGTTTTTACAAGATACACATCACTCTTGAACCAAATCATAGTGAGATTTGCATAAGAATGCTTTGTACGGTCAATGTTTACAGTATGTTACTTTCTTCACTTTCCTTGTAGCCTGTCGACCTCCAATTTCGCTAGCCTCTTCGTAGCATATGCTGCAGTATTTCCTTCTCTTCCATGTGGAATTTTCATCCTTTTCAGTTTCTTCCGTCTCCACAAGGAGATGGATACCACGATTGTGACGAGGTGTTTCTACTTCATCCGACAAGCACATAAGTTCAAGAGCACATTTCTCCTTGAAGGTAGTGATGGACATTTTCTACAGCTTTGGCAATGTTTGATAGTTCCTGTATGCAATCCATGAATTCACCAAGCTTGTTCCAATTAGTAGTTCCGTCACTACTTTGTGATACCATCTGACAGTTTTCCAAACAGATGTATTAAAGGACAATAGCTGATCAGATATATCAACGCCAGGTAATAACTACGGAGGGTTTGAAATTTTCCGTGTTACTCTTATCATGTTTTCCTGAAGATACGAATTCTAACTGATTCTTAGTTGAGAGCATATAAACCTCACTTGTCCATCCATTTCAATGCTAGGATACCATTCTGTGATTCCTTAGCAACCATTTCTCCTTTCTTGACTTTCTTTTAGACCTGACGGAAGCCCAACTATTCTTCGCAAGGTACCAACCAGGCGAGTGCGTCCAGCTAGGAGTTTATTCGCCAGATCAACAGACTTGTAGAAATTGTCTGCGAACAAAGTTGATCCACTGTCTAAATAAGGATCAATAAGTTCCATCACAGCAGCTGTAGCATGTGGTAGTCCAGGGTTAGCAGTTGTCCATTTGCCGCAGTATATTTTTGCGGTGTAGGTGTAGCTGTCTATCACATAGTTTGAATACCTTCACCCCGTATTTACGAGCCTTATTTGAAATAAACTGGCGAAATATTAGTCTTCCCCTGAAGGGGATCATAGATTCGTCAATGACTAATATTTCTTGTGGCTCATTTAGTTCTTCGAAATTCTTATTGAGCTTTAGAACAAGAGGTGATTTTATACAACCTGTCTTGACTTCGGTTCACTTCGGTGTTGAAATGCCAGAAACGCAAAATCAGTAAGAACTTGGCCCGCTTCATTACATGACTCTCAACATAGATTTTATAGTCTGTTTTTTCTTGATCATTAATTATGTAGTTTGGGAAACTGTGCAAAGCCCATCCACATCAATAAGCTCAAGAACTATTTCATGTCAGCACAAATGATATCAGTCCCCTGTGTGCATCTACTCCGCCTACTCAAACATTTCCCTCACAACATATTCCTTGCATTTTCATTGGTCTCATGCACCATAATATTGATGATATTGTCATTAACTGTAGTACAATAGAAATCAACTGGTTGAGGTTTAGCACTCAAGAGGGAATTTCAAACCGGGGCTACGTGTGAATAAAAAATGTTTCTGCAAACCTGAGAATGTTCCCAAGCATGATGCAGCACCGGAATCTTTGCTAGTGTCCCCACTACACAAACTACTGTCCAATTCCGACTCTGAAAAGGTGGCATCACATTGCAAATCCGAAATGTCAACATCACTTGAACTGTTTTCAAGTTGTTCTATCTCTTTATCGGTAATCATGGTTTACTTGACACAGAAACACATATAACATGAAATTAATTCTTGTCACAAAACTGTAAAATACAAGGAAATCCTTGAAAGGTGCGTAAACCAACAGTTCACAACACATAGCACAGGGTTCCACAACAACGAACGTAAAAATGCCGTCACCCCTGTAGAGGTGACGTGCACTTTATCTGTTGCGTTGTCAACCAAATAACCATATGTCACCCCAATAGGAGGACACAAAAATAGTAACTTTGAACATAAATTATGTCTTTGATTATCATCTACAAATGAAATTACGCACATCCGCAGCCCACAACAACCTGAAATATGTATATCTCATTTCCACAGTTTACCATGCAAAAAGCAAATGTACGCGTCAACGCTAGTGTGTTAATCAGAAAATCTCCATTGTTTCTGTAAAGGCTGAGCCTGCATTACGGTGAAAATCTCAACTAGCAAAAAGCTCCAAAATTAACTTGCTTAATGTATGATCCACTGCCAAACATTCACTTCTGTAGTTGTATCTTCGGTACACTGAGCCATGCCATCTTCTTTCACTGCCAGACCGAGTAGCTCAGATAGTATGGTACTGTCCTTCTGAACTCAAGTTAGTGGGTTCGACCAAACAAAGAAAATATGTGATCCGTGTCACACTAAGGAGTAACATTATCCGAATGCAGCTCCGTGCACCAATGTATACAGACAAGGAAAGAGAGTGGGCATGCCATCAGACACATCAGGCAGCTAGAGAACAGGAGGAAGAAATTCCGCTGGCTACAGCTGTCCAGCTACACACTTGAAAAGTAACAGACCACAGGTAAGCTGCTCAATGTACATAGATTAAGAACAATCTACAGACCCATAACCGAGATTTGGGACCTCCTGAGATCTGTGAAAGGCAAGTACTCCTCACATAACCACAGGAGTCCACAAAATTCCATGCAACGGTGGCCAAATTTACAGACGTACGACAAAACACAGTATCACCACAAGATTTGAGGGACACAACAACACTGCCAACTAGGACAGAAGTCTTCTGTTGCTGAACACTCTACTGGATGGCCACGAAGTACATTATGACTTAGACAAACTCAACTACACTACACTACCACTCTTGGACAACAGAAAGCTGTAGAAATTTTCAAATATACAAACCATTTATAACTTATGTCTGCTGAAACTAATTTTGAACAAGTAAGTTTTTAAACTGTCCGAAAAAGGAAACTTGATGGAGAAGGAAAACAGTCACCTTGTTTTCATTAGTAAAATATTTTGTGGTTGATTTGATCTGACAAAAAAAAACTGAAGCCAAACGGCAAATTCTGTTACGATATGTTTTTTTTTCTTTCAGATAACTCATAAATTTATTTATTCAAAATTAGCTTCAAAAGACTGAAGAACCTAATATTACTGAAAGGAGATGGCCTCGGATATCACAAAATATACCAACAATTTCAAGAAGGAAGAAACTGAATGGGAAAACAAAGCCTGTAGGCTATACCCATACAAAAAAAAAAAACAATGGTAAAGAAGCTAAGTGGATGGAGGAGCAGGTTAACAACTACGGGAAAGTATAATCAGGAACTGCTAGCCACCACAGTAAACCAATCAGTATTGACCCCGCTCCCCACAAAGCAAAAGTCTGGGACATACCTGCAAGAGTCAAGTTTTTCAACAGTCACAATGAAAACTAAGAAATGAAGTTGGCTGGAGGCCCAAATTGACCTGCAATGTATTGTTCCAATAAGTACTCCACAAATTGTAGAACTGACAGAGTTCTCATTAAATGCAATATTTATTGCATCTGTTGCTTAACTAAACTGATTTGCAATACCCTGACATTATGTTCAGCTTTTTGTTTCTTCTGCTTAATTCAGTTTATTCAATTATTATGCTCAAAATAAAATTCTTAAGATACTGATCTACAAAAATGAAATATTTTCATATCTTAACTCATACCTCATGTACACATCTATTTGAAAATGTTCATAAGTTGACAATGACAGAATTCATTACCTGTACCCCAATAAGGTTTACATTAAAATAAAAACCTAAATACCACTAACATTTCTGGAAATGAAAATTTACACACAGCAGCTCAAAAAGTATTGGAGGGCTATAGTTACATTACATTATTGTAAACACTATGTGTCATTTGAAGAAATAACTTATATACATCCATAATCTGTATTTAAGGCTTTGTCTAAAATAACATTGATGTATGGAAATACGGTCAGGTGTTTACAGTTGGAACAAGAATGTTAAAGGGCATTTCAGCAATGACATCAAACAAGTACTTGTCTCAGCAACTCAATGCCATGAACTACTCTCAAGTAGACCTTGGGTATACCTTGTGTGTGGTGTACCAGGGAAACAGTTTGTCTTCATCAGCAAAATAATTCATGATAGCTTTGAACTAAAGAGGAAACAGCTGAAGCAGGAAGGCAAATTCCAATTAGGAGTTTCTGAAACAGGATATCCTCCAAAGATATAGGAGAAATATTCATTCATTCATTCATTCATTCATTCATTCACTTAGCTCCCATAGACTGTACAATTACATATTTTGAAATATGCCAGCAGTATAGGAGTTGACAAGTGATTTCTTAATACTAACAATAATATATGCACAATAATGAACATTTTGAAAAAGAAAGAAAAAAAACACCAAGTACCTCAATGTTGGGGCAACACAACTTAATTTTTTAAATAATAAATATTAATAACCAATATTTACAAGACAAAATAAAAATCTATGAGTGCAGTGTTAATAATACGTATATAATCAATGCGACATTAACATTTTTAAGGCTATATACTAGATAGTAAGAACGTTTACAAGTTAATAAGTAATAACATCATTACCAGCACTTCGTCATGTATTCTTCTGTACTATAGAAGCAGCTATTCATCAGGAAATTTTTTAAAGCTGTGGTAAATGAACTGATGGGACTAATATCTTGAATCTTATTTGGAAGCTTATTATACAATCTGATTCTAACAGAGTTTACATGTCTCAAGGCAATGGTTTTACTCGTGCTCAATAAAAAATATTATTTCTTGTTCACGTCTGGTAATTGTGATTGTCAAAATTCTTTCTGAAGTGATCAATATTTTGTTTTTTAATGTGTAGAATGCTTGGTAATGGGAGTATCCTTAGTCTCTTAAATAATGGTCTGCAATGATGTAACCTGTTACGTCTCGATATAATTCTGATAACTCGTTTCTGTATTCGAAAAATAACAAGATTTGATTTGCAGCAGCCCCAGAGACCAATAGCATACGTGATGACTGAATGGAAATATCCAAAATATGCTATTCTAACATTCTTCACTACAACTATTAGACAAAATCCTTACGGCAAAACAAACAGAACTCAGAAACTTCCCTATTTTTTGAATATGATAATCCCATCTTAATCTTTCATCTATATAGACACCTAGAAATTTTGTGGTCAACGTATTTTCAATTGCATTTGCATTTAATATAAGGTTGTGTTTTTTTTTTCCAGTTTTGTCATGGTAGGATGCCTTGAATTCCATGTATTGGGCCTTTTTTAGGTTCAATGTTAATTTGTTTTTCCTAAACCATGATTCTAACCTAGATAGGACTGTATTTGCTTCAGTTTCTATAGACACAGGGTCAGGATTATTAATAATTATGTTTGTATCATCATCACACAAAACTGCAGTTTCTACTTTATTGTGAGGAAGATCATTCACATAGATCAAGAAAAGAACAGGCTCCAAAATACTACCCTGCGGAATACCTAAATCTATGTTTTCACCTGAGAGTGATGTCTCATTATGCCCTATACCGTTACGTTTAATTTCAACAAACTGGGATTGTTTGTCCAGGTATGATCTAAACCAGTCGTTAACTCCTCTAATTCCAGTCTGATATAATTTGTACAACAATATTTCATGATCAACAGTACCAAATGCCTTTGAAAGGTCAAGAAATAGTCCTATCACAGTTTCATCATTCTCAAGAGCATTTATGATCAACTGTGTAAAATGTAATAAAGCAGCCAAAGTAGTACTGCCAGCTCTGAACCTGTGTTGTGCATTATTTAACAAGTTATATTTGATAAAAAATTTAGTAAGCCAATCTTTCATTGCACATTCAAATATTTTTCAAATAAGAGTAAGTATTGATATTGGTCTGTAATTATGTAAATAGTGTAAGTTTCCACTTTTAAAGACTGGGATAACTTCAGCTATTTTTAGGAGATTAGGAAACTGCTGTACCAGATAAGGAGCACATTTTTTAATGGATTTTGTGGGAATTTCATCTACACTGGTGGAAGCTTTATTCTTCAAAGACTGTATGATTTTAAGAACTTCCAATTCTGTTACTGGAGTTAATTGCATAGAGTTTTGCACAAAGGTTGGGAATTCTGGTAGTACATCTGATTTATTTGCATTTTCAAGTTTGTACGATAGGGATAGAAAGAAAGCATTTATATAATTAGCCAAATGATGAGGGTCATTCATTTGTATTCCCTTATCATTTTTTATGGCAGCAACTTTATTTCCAACTGTGTGTGTTTGTTTCTCCCTTGATTACATTTCGTATGGTTCGTGATTTATTGCACAACTCTAACTTTCTTGTTATTGTGCATTATCTTAGCCACCCTAGGAACTATTTGATAGACTGATTTGTAGTTGTTAACATTCATACAAAAAACCAGGTCACAACTCTGTTGTGCTAATCTACGTGGTAATTTACATTTTTGATTTGAAATCTGTATACCCTTCGTGACCCATGACTATTTTGAAGTTTCATTAATTACTGCAAGTTTTTTTTGGAAAATGTAACTCAAATTTCATTTTAAAAATGCTTAAAAAGGTTCTATAATTTTGGTCAATGCTATGATCAAATGTTATTGGAGCCCAGGTCTGAAGTTTAAGACTTTCATTGAAACTGCCACATGCAGCTGCAGAGAATAAAACGAGTTAATTGTGTTTGCTTCATTTTGGTTGAAAGCTTGATAGCATTCTCAATTTCTAGTTGCAAAATTTGAGCATGATGATCTGATAATCCAAAATTTCTATTGGACGCTTGCATTCTAGAACAATGGAAATTAATACAAACGTTGTCTATCGTAGCTGAGGTGGCAGTTACCTGGGTGGGTGTAAAAATTAAGTGTTTTAGATTACAGCTTTGAAGAACATGCAGTTGTGATGTTGACAGAAGGTTTTCTTCAGCAAAATCTAAGTTAAAATCACCACAAAGTATTACATCTTCGCTGCTATTCCTACTGTAAATGTTATGAAGGACTTGATCTAATTTTTCTAAGAAAATCCCCACATCAGCATCCGGTGAACGGTACACGGTTAACAGAATTACCCTTTTACCATAGGGATGCTTAAATTCCACTGAAGTCTGTTCAAATTCTAATTCAGAATTATGCACTTCAAGATCCTTCCTTTCTTTCTTTACATTCAATTCTTGACTTAGCAAAAATACAAACTCCTCCATGCTCTTTATTAACCTAACTGTAATTACTTGCCAAATAATAACCTTCAATATTGATGAGTTCAAGTTCATCATTATTACACCAATGTTCATCCAAACAGATAAACATAACATCCTGTATTGAATTTAAAATTACTTGTAATTCTAAAATTTTATTTTTAAGTCATTGAATGTCCTGATGAAATATTTTGAACTGCCTATTCCCACCCTCCAAGTCATTACCGGTATTTAATTCTGGACCCACATTCTGAATTGAAAAGTTATTGGGTCCAGAATCTAACATGTTTCCCGGACTAGGGAGTTTTAGGATAGTTTTTTCCTGATCTTTACTTGTCATAATGTTACTTATTAACTAGCTTACATATTGCTTCCCCAGTCTATTCTAGTGCATGCCATGCCTCGTACGAGAAGTTTGGTTTAATTTACTGATGTCTAATAGTAACATTTTTGAAAAGACTACACATTTTCCTGAATTTCTCATTTGCATCCTTGACAGCTTTATTCACAATTGAAAAGTCAGTTAAATCATGTCTATGGGGCACGTTTGTCACTATCACATTTGTATGGTCAGCTTACCTAAGGTCCTTTTCAGAATACTTGCAGCCTGATGGCCTTCATTTTTCGCTACGTCGTTAGTTCCGCCGACAAAAACTATGATGTCGTCTGACGAGTTTATTAGCATTCCTCAAGAGGGGTTTCACTACTTCTGAAAAGGGGGCACCTGATTGAATAAAACCTGCCACTTCACCGTCGGCTCGCAGTTCTGCTAGATTTGCTGAAAGGCCTTGATCGTGACCATCACCAAACAGTTTCACTTTCTTCTCCTTCCTTACTTTCTTGATCACGTTATCAACGTAAATTCAGCGCTTTTTTCGTCGGAGAACTTGCATCTTGGGAGAAAGAAGTGCTTCCTTGCTCTTCCCTACAAAGTGTGCCTCATGAATGCACAATGACAACAGCCATAGGAAACTATCAGCAAAATGAACAGAAGACAGTTTTAATGTTATTGGATTTACATCCCACTAACTACATTTTTATGGTTCTTGGAGAAGCTGAGGTGCTGGAATTTTGTCCTGCAGGAGTTGCTTTTACAAGCCTATGAATCTACCGTCACGAGGCTAAGGGTACGAACAGACCAAAGATGCATCGCAGCTCGCGGTTTACGCCGCGGTCTATGGAGGGGGAACATACCAGCGAGGTTTACCTTTCAGTGTTCTGAGATGTGTTTACAGTGAGTGGACGTAATGTTTAGATCTCCGTGTTCAAGTTAAAGATAATCTATCCTCTATTGCTGAGCTTTTACAAGTATACAGTATGTTTTCAAGTGACAGTGGAGATAGTGATTCAATGTGCATAAGCACACAATGGTGACTACTTTCAAATCAGTCAGCCCGCCAGTGGAATGGTCATCCTACAAATCAAAGAAGGTAGGCGCTGGGGGAATATCACAACTTATTTGAAGAACTGAAACACCAGCCGGACGGATTCCATTCATACACGAGAATGTCCCTTGAAACGTTCCAAAACATATACAAAATGTGGAATCAAAAATTGATATTGTGAAGTATCATAACTACCACACAAATACACACGCGGGCTATGTGAAACACGTGGATCAAGGGCACAGTACAACGGGGGGATATATCATGTGATCTCAATCCAAACATGCCAATCAGGAGCAAGCTACATCGATGCCTCCCGTTCTAAAGTGATGAGAACACAAACTCTGTCATCGCGCTAGACCTCCTGGTAAATCGCGATGGTGAATGGAAGCGAGCATCTTTGACATGAACTGTTCCTTTTAAAACTGTGTGTGTGTTACCAGGAGGTGACATCAAGGCATCGACTGCAATGTAAACTGTGACCGCGAGCTGCGATGCATCTTCGGTATGTTCGTACCCTAACGTATTTGAGCACCTTCAAGTACCACTGGACTGAGCTAGGATCAAACTTACCAAGATGGGCTCAGGCCAGTGCTCTACCACTCGAGCCACTCAGCTTGCCAGATGACAATTACATGCCTATGCTAAGGAACATAGAAACTACAGCCATAAATACTGCAGGAAGGTAGTATTAACTGATAAAGGTGAACCTTTCCCAGGCAGACAAAAGAATAATAGAGTGGCAGAGAAACTGAACTACACACAAAGAATCTGACAGCTACAATTAAATACGGTTGGAGTTATGTACTTGGTTGGGGGTGCACAATATTAATGATAGTCGGTGTGTTTCACTGATTGTAATATGGAGAAACCCTACATTGAAAATCCCAAAATTTCACCTTCCCCACAGTGTCAGTGATATGGGGGTTACCAGGGCTATGTCTTCACCAAAGATAATAATGATCCTAACACAAAATTGGTTGCTCTACTACATGTCAAACTGCATGGCAACACTGCCATAATTATGAGAAACCAGTCTCGTTCAGAATTTGCAGCATGTTCTAAAATAAAGAATACGAAACACTTACCTCGAAAACATATATGAAGGAGGCATTAATGTACACATGTTAATAAATAGATACTAGAACAAACAACCAAGAATTTTGTGGAATAAAACCTATGAAGTTAACAGGAAATCATAAAACAGATCCCATTATATATTAAGACTGTAAAAGATTACCTTCTTTCAGACGAATGCTTGTTTGAGGTGATCTGGTGTATATTTACTGTTTGTACGTATTATTGTTCCTACCAAGAAAAATGAATTTATATCATGTAGGTTTTGAACCTATGTCACGAATAATTGAGTGTTAACGTACGAGGCGTGTTTTTTAAGTAAGGTCCGTTTGAAAATAAGTACACAGTGAAAGGTTATTTCGAAAAAGTAAATTTTTTTCAGAAAGTACATACTTCACTATTTTTTGACATAGATGCCAAGTTTGTTCAAACACTTATCATACCTCGTAACCAATTTTAAAATATCCTCTTCATAGAAACTTGCCGCCTGCTCCGATAACCAAGAGTTCACTGCCGTTTTCAAGTCATCATCATTGTAATGGTTGCCACTGAGGTGATGTTTGAGGTGGAGGAACAGATGGTAATCGCTCGGTGCAAGATCAGGACTGTAGGGTGGGTGGTCTAAAATTTCCCAGCCAAAACTGTCCAATAAATTGCGGTTCTGACCTGCAGTGTGAGGTCTTGCATTGTTATGGAGAAGGACAATTCCCTTCATCAGCATGCCACGTCTTTTGTTTTGAATCGCTCTGCGTAGCTTTCTCAGGGTTTTTGGCAGTATGCTTCTGCATTGATAGTGGTTCCTCATTGCATGAAGTCGACCAACAAAACACCATGCCTATCCCAAAACACCGACGCCATGATTTTGCGCTGGGACAGAGTCTGTTTGGCCTTCACCTTTACAGGCGAGTGTGTGTGTCTCCATTCCATGCTCTGTTGCTTCGATTCGGGCGTGATATGCAAAACCCATGTTTCGTCTCCAGTTACGATCTGACTCAAGAAGCCATCACCTTCTTCGTCATAACGAGTCAAGAACTTCATCGCACACTCAAACCTTTGGTTTTTGTAGTCCTCTGTTAGGAGTTTTGGGACCCAACGGGAGCACACTTTCCTAAACTTTACTTGTTCAGAAACAATGTTGTAAAGCACTGATCTCGACACGTCAGGAAATTCGTTTGAGAGACCTGTTATTGTGAAGCGCCTATTCTCACGAATCTTCGCTTCAACTGAAGCCACCAAATTATCTGTAATCAAAGAAGGGTGACCGGAGCGGTCCTCATCATGGACACTGTCACGGCCGTCTTTGAACTGTCGTACCCAATTACGCACTTTGCTTTCACTCCTAACAGTATCACCGTACACTTTGCAAATCTAATTTCTGCAGCAGACAGGTTCCTTGCTGACAAAAACCGTATCACTGACCGAACCTCACACGCGGCGGGCGAGTTGATAGTCTTAAACATTTTGAAAGCACAGAACAGAACCGTACAGGTTAGCTACAGAGCTGAAACTGAGCACAGTTGTTCCCGAGGCATACCGGTACACGAGGCACGTGCTCATTGCGATATGCGCGCGAACTACTAGTGTCTACAACAAAACAGACCTTACTTAGAAAACACTCTTCGTATTCACCACATTAGTCCCCTTTTCTTCTTTTTTTTTTGCTATTTGCTTTACGTCGCACCGACACAGACAGGTCTTATGGCGATGATGGGATAGGAAAGGTCTAGGAATGGGAAAGAAGCGGCCATGGCCTTACTTAAGGTACAGCCCCAGCATTTGCCTGGTGTGAAAATGGGAAACCACAGAAAACCATTTTTAAGGCTGTGACAGTGGGGTTTGAACACACTATCCCCACACACATAGTACTGGCTTGAGTTTAGCACACGGTTACATTAGATGTTGAAAATGTTCACCGCTGGTTGCCAGAGACACAGAACGACGAGCAGTCCCCGCAACTACGTCTGTCAACATTGCAAAGGGGATCGTTGCACATGACTCTGTAATCTCCTGTTGATAGGCCTCCAGTGTGTGCAGCTTATGTCGACAGACTTGATCATTCACAGTTCTCCACAAGCAAAAGTCCATAGGGGTAAGATCTGGCGACTGTGGAAGGGAACTCAATGGGCTTGCTTCATCCAATCCAATGTCCCTGAGGACTGTCATCCAGGAGTTCATGCTGCTACATGGTAGTGTGCTGGCACCCCATCCTGTTGGTAGAAGACCTCTTCATCAGCTCCATAAAATGCACATTCAACTGGTAAAATTAATGTGCATAACATTTCCAAGTACACTTCTCTAGTGACAGTACCATCAAAGAAAAAGGGTCCCCTAGATGACAGTCCACATCAGACATTAACCCCTGGTAGATTGACCGCCTTTTCCACATGAACATGCAAATTTTCCAGTGACCAATACCCACAGTTACGTTGATTTTTTAAAATTTCAATCTGCTTTACGTTGCACCAACACAGAGAGGTCTTACAGAGACGACTGGATAGGAAAGGAAGCGACCATGGCCTTAATGAAGGTATGAAAATGGGAAACCATCTTCAGGGTTGCCAACAGAAGGATCGAACCCACTACCTCCAAATTCAAGCTCACTGCTGCGCGACGCCAACAGCACGGCCACTCGCCCGGTTTATGTCTATTCAGTGTTGCATTAAGTCTAAACTGGGCCTCATCAGCCCACACTACCTTCATCAGAAAGTGTTCATCTTGATTTACCATTTGTTGATACCGTTTGCAAAATTCAAAGCAACTGACAATGTCAATATCCTGACACAGTCTGACAAGGAGTGTATACATTTTTCTGGCGGACTCTGTACATACCCTTAAACTTGAAGTCTGTAAAAAAAAAAATTTCAGCCACTGCATATTGCATAACATTTTCAAAGCCCTGATGTTTTGAAGAGTTAGTTACCTGTTTCCGCCAGTAGTAGTAATACACACACTTGAATACAAGAAGACAAAGCATTTCACCCAAAAACATTGTGCATGCCTGCAGGAATGGATGATCAAAGGGCCGTTCAACTCCATCTGAACCTTTAGCAGTCAGTCTATCAGCCCACCTATGAATAAGAAAAAGAATGATGTTAAAAACATGGCACTTAAAAAAATAAAGAATACTATAAGAGGAATAGATAGTTATGCTAATGTTTCGTAGATTTAGAGAAGGCATACAGCAGAGTATTAAAGAAAGATTGTGGCCATAACAAAGGGCTGAGGAGTCAGGGATTAGGTTATTAGAGGGCATCAAAGGCACTTACAAAGGGCACTAGGAAAGTTTTGCAATACACGAAAACAGTTGGCTGAACACCCCTGTTATGGTGAGGGATGAAAAGAGGGGTGAAAACTGGTCTAGAAGACAGCAAGGCATGACATGCACACCAGTTGTTACCAAGCAGTGGGATTAAAAGCAAGTTAAGATGTCAGTGGGGTCTAAAGGTGAATATCGAGCAATTATCCGCTAAAATTTTGCTTGTGGATTAACTGTTGACCAGTGCCTGGAGGAAATGACTCCTGTACTGGGGAAAGACTGTCCACATTGGACAACAATTTTCCGCTGGTATAAAGAGTTCCAGAGGGGAAATTTTGGGGTTGAAGATAATCCTCGTTCTGGGTGACTGTCTGAATCAGTGACTGAGAAAAACATTAAAGCTGTGAGGAAAATGTTGCAGCAAGACAGGCGGTTGACATATCAGCAGGTAGAAGAGACCCTCCACATCCCTGCACCAGCTATTCATTCAATTTTAGATGACCATCTCCATGTTAGAAAAGTTAGAAAGGGCACATCGAGGGAAATGATGCCGAGAAATGCTAAAACAGTTTGAAAATGGGACTTCGCGTATCGTCAATGGCATTGTTACAGGTGATGAAACTTGGCTTTATTATTACAATGTCCCAACAAAATCCCAGAACAAGGTGTGGCTGCTGAAGATGAGGGTACTCCTGTAACCGTGCAAAAGTAAAGGTCAGTGAAGAAAGGATGATTGCAGTATTCTTCACTAAACAGGGCATCCTGATTCGGGTTGTGCTAGAAACACAAAGGACAGTTACTGTTGGTACAAAGAGACTTGTCTGCCTCAGGTCATCCAGGCTCTCAAGCAGCTTCGTCCAAGGTCATGGCTCAACACTTGGCTCTTGCATCAAGACAATGCTCCAGCACATCGTGCTAATGTAACAATGAATTTTCTTGCCAGATCAGGGTTGACTGTGCTTGATCACCCTCCATAGTCCTGATCTTGCCCCATGTGACTTCGCACTCTTCCCAGAAGTGAGGATGAAGCTCAAAGGGCAGCGTTTTTCATCCGATGAGGAGCTTCTGGCAGCATGGGATCAAGAGTGTGAAAATGTAACCGAAGAAAAGTGCCAGAGTTGGTTCAGCGACTGGTTTCGACGTAAGGAGAAGTGTATTGAGTGTGGTGGAAATTTCGAAAAATTCTAAAGCATTCACTCGCATTGCAAAACTTTCCTAGTGACCTTTGTATGTTGACAATCAGGCTACAGCGAGAATTGATGGTGGGATAAGTTCTCGCTTCATAGTAATTATACAGGTCCGACAAGGCAGTAACCTTTATCCTTATTGCTCATCATTTACACAGATCATTTACTGAAAGGTGCAAAACAGAAGGAAGGGATTCAGTTGAGTGGAAACGTAGTAAGCAGTCTGGCCTATATCGACAACTTGTCCTAATGGTTGACTGTGCTGACAGTCTGCAATCTAATATCTTGGATGCTGAAAGTAGTGCCGCAGGGATAATATGAAAATTAGCATTTGGTAAAACTTTACTAGAAGGGGTGCAAAAGAGAGGTTAGGAATCCAACATGGTGTGGCTCACAGGACTTTGTAACATGCTATAAAAAGCTGCCGACTTTGGTGCAGCTAGCAACAAGAACAGTGGTCTGGTTTGGCTAGATTATTGGCTAGTGACAAGACCATTGGTCAAGACAGGTTAGACCACTAGCTAGTGACAAAACAATCAATGAACATTGACTTACCCAATACGGCAGGGGATACAGTGTGCTTGCTGCTAGCAGATATTCAAGTGGGGCTTGTTTCAAAGCAATGTGTAGAATTGTAACGTATAGGGGAATGCTTCTCCTCAAAAGATGTACCCTTTTTGGCCGAGCTAACTAAAAAATTGGTGAATTTCACTCATTGAGTACTTAATATATTAATGTCATGAATACTGCAGTTGCGTACAACAAACGTGCCTTGACATGTTACTTTCAAGTTTAGCAGTTTCATTATCAACACAGAATGTAACAGCCATGGGCCACACATGATGCAGGCTCTACTAGAGACAACAAACTGTTCTCCTGCCAATAATAACACAGAAAATGCTGTATTTCAGACTGATCGTCTGTTAATTTTTCTACATAAGAATACTGGGGGGGGGTGTTCTGGGTCCCTGGCAAAACAAAGGAAAGATCCCTTCTCTTTCCTGCTCTACCACACCAGAAATTAACCAGTTATCTGCCACCAGTGAATGCTATAATAGAATTACAGGCCCGTGGAGTCTACCATATTGTTACGTGCCAGGCCTGTTCCTGGAAGGGACTAGTGAATCAGCCGACTGGGGAGGTCCAAGACAGCCTGGAGAGCATGGCAGGTATTTCTGTGTATTGTTCTCGATGGCTGGCTTACGTGAGAGTTTCTTGGAGATTCAATGGGAATGATCCACCTCTAGTCATCTCGCGAATTTTCTGGTTCCCATCATCCGAGCTATAAAAAGGGAGGCTAGCCGCGGACAGTCAGTGTTAGGCTGTGTGGTGGGGTCAGTGTTGGTGCTGGACTGAGTGATAGTTGGGCTCCGTGGCAGAGCTATAGTCAGTGTTCGACTCCATGGCGGAATCAGTGTGAGACTCTGAGTGTTAGGGTTCGATGGCTGGGCTGAGGATGACAGAGGTGTCTGGTTGTCGCTAGTGTCCAACCGATGTCTGAACCAGGAGTTGTAGTTGTGATGTCAGAGAGTCCAGTACGTAGATGAACTGGAGACGACAGAACAGAAGACTGTGCACTACCTCAGATACTGTGTGTTTCTGTTGACTGAGGATCGCCATGAGTCAGCGACGGAAGCCGCTATCATGGACATACATTAACATTCGCTGTTTTATCGTCCTACTGTTGAATACTGTTTAGTTATTCACTGCATGTGACTCTGAATTACTGGCCTGTCCCTGGAGTCGAACCAAGAAATAGTCATCGTGTGTTGTGTAGCCCGTAGCCCTGTGTTCAAATCCAGCGGTCTACACACAGCTGCTGTATGAGGTGACTGGACTTGGGGAAGTGAAAGCAAGGATCAGTCGTCCCCAAGTATAGCAACTGGTTGGACCGTCTGCTGCGCCATAAGGAAGAAAGACATGTAAACAGACAGCAATTAGTAAGTTTGGCCATTCACGGATGATTGGGATGGAGAGAGACTGTGTGTGTGTGTGTGTGTACATGCATTTAATATGTTGCCCTGAAATAAATTATAGTTAAAACAGATGTCATTTTATTTGTCAGAAGTTAGAATAGACCCTGTGTGTGATACATCGTTGTAATCAGTATCAATCAACAGATCAGATACTACAGGTTTCAACCACCATCGGGAGCATTCCGGACAGTGTGAGTATAGTGGATACACACACCATACTTGCCAACTTTCAAAAAGAGAAATCCGGAAGATCTTAGAGCGGAAAATTTTGAACACTCACATGCGTCGCAAAGTCTTAAGACATAATAAAAAGGACGGCAAGGGGGTAGGTTATAAACAATACTAATACAAATCAAATATATGTTATGATCGCCCCTGAAATTAAATAAACAAAGTTACATCTTGACGAGTGCACATCTGTTTCCACTGAACACTGGGAACACTTTCCGTGATCTTATAAAACAAGGAAATTAAACAGAATATGCCTCGCTAAAAGACTGATAATACCGTTTCTTAGTTGAATTCAATACAAACACCACTAAAAATACTAAATCACCAATAAATTCATCACACAATTCCACAAGTTTCATAACTACCACCAATGTTACTCACACCAACACACAAACAAAGCCTTTCACAGCTGATACGAAGCACTACGCAGTTACTAAAGTAGTTATATATACATTCACAGCCTGCTACTTTTCACGGATTTCTATTCTTTAAAATCACAGCCTGCTACTTGTTTGGGAACATCTCAGTGAATGAAGTAGCAGTTGAGCTTGAACAGGTGACAAAAGCACAGTGATAATCGATAATGTGATTTACTGGTCGAATTTCAAACACTGCATCTCTTATTACCAGCTACTATTGAAAGTCAAACAAATCCAATTTGACCGCAGAAAGCGAAATGAAGCGCAGATAAAACCGGAATACTTGGCAGGTATTACACACATACAAACTTTTACGTTTTCATTGTGTTAATTACTGCATGGCAGTTAAGACCAGAGGCCACGTGAAAATGGAGTCTCAGCTAAATGTGCTCTTTGATATGATAGAGAAAATGGAAGAAAGCCAGTAGGGGATCGTAGAAAGCCAGGAGAGGTGGATAAAGGAGATGAAAGACGACCAAAAGGAAACTGAAGACTGCCAGAAGAAAACTGAAGAGAGACAGGAACGGACGCAGGACAACCCAAAGGAGACAAGGTGACAAGGAGATGGAAGATGGCCATAAGATAAAGGAAAACTGCTGAAAGAGGACTGAAAACAATCAGTCCTAGGAAGTGGAAGGAAGCGGCTGTGGCCTTAATTAAGGTAAAGCCCCGGCATTTGCCTGGTGTGAAAATGGGAAACCACGGAAAACCATCTTCAGGGCTGCCGACAGTGGGGCTCGATCTCCCGATTACTGGATAATGGCCGCACTTAAGCGACTGCAGCTATCGAGCTCGGTCAGATTGATATCAGAAGGAAAACTGGCGACTAAATATAGCTGGCTCAGCTGACACATACGTGTGGCCGGCCGCTGAGTATGTAGCAGCTAGCACAAGACAGCGGGATTTTGACGCTACTTTGGCAACGATTTACACTAGATTAGTGCAAGATGGTATTATACAAACTATTTCATGATTATGACCGAACATTTCTCCTTCGATTGATTCGTAATTAGCACATTTCAATAAATAATAATTCGATTACCGAAATTAAAATAAAGAGCATGTCAAAAAGCCTGATATCAGGCGTTGCCACTTGGAGGGTTAAGAAAGGTGACAGGAAGGAATGTTCCAATTACAGAGGAATTACATTAACTTCCCAAGTGGGAAAGCTGTATGAAAGGATTTTAGAAATGAAAATAAGACCATTGATAGAATTAAAGTTATCAGAGGAACAATACTGATTCCGGAAAGGCAGTTGATCTAATATTTGGACTGCGTCAGCTAATGGAGAAGTATTATGAACATAAGGTCCTTTGGCTGGCCTTCCTGGATATCAAAGAGGCCTTTGATGCTGTAAGCAGGGACAAAGTCTGAAGTACTGAGAAAAAGTGGAATCAATGACATAATAAAACGAATTAAGAATTTATATGAAGACATCTGTAGTTGCCTCAAAACACCATTAGGAATGATGGAAGCCTTTAGAATAACTACAGGCCTAAGACAAGGTGGAGTTCTGTCACCTCTTCTCTTCATTACTGCGATGAATGAGATTCAACAACACGTATGCCAAAACGGTGACAACAAACTGAAAGTCATGCTATTTGCTGATGACATCTGTATATGGGGAGATTCCAAGGAGGAACTTCAGGATCAGATCAATGCATGGGCAGTAACAGCTAAAGGGTACGGCCTAAGATTCAGTCAGGAAAAAAGTGGTGTTGGTTATGCAAAGAAATGGTCAACCTGAAGGTTACATTGAAATATAGGGTAAACAACTCAAGATGTCCAACAAATTCAAATATCTAGGAAGCATGATATCAGCAACAGGCTCCATTTAAGAGGAACTTACCAGCAGGATTCAAGCTGGAGAGTTGTCTGAGACCTAACATGGAACCCAAAGGTAACAATGAAATGCAAGCGAGCAATTTATCCGACTTTTTACATGCTAATTTCAACATATGGGAATGAGACCTGGACCATGAGGAGTATGGATGAAGCAAGGATTCAGGCATCTGAAATGAGATTCGTCCAAGCAATGGTTGAAAAAACAAGAGAGAAAATTCGTAATGACAACATCAGGGACATGGCTCAGGTTGGCAGAATGCACGATAACATTACTCTGCGTAGACTCAAATGGTATGGATCCTGATCGCATACCCAGAAAAATGTATGATCTGCAGTTAAAATATTGAAGATCAAGAGGGTGGCCAAGAATGCGATACACAGACATGGTGAAAAACAACATTCAGCAACGAGGAGGGTACTGGGACAACACTGAAGGAGAAAAGTACAAAGACAGAAGCTGGTCGAGGAGCTTCATTCGCCGACCCATCGTATAGATGGAACAACGTGGGATATGTGTGTACGTATGTATATCGATAAACACAGTACATGAAATATCAAAGTTTGCCACACTGCAAAAATAATTACTGAGAAGACATACCCACATAACAAGTTATGTAATAAAAATAAAAACTACAAGCATGTCCTGTGGTATTGACAGGTATTAAAGGCGAAGTTCAGAACAGAGTATCCTAGGATATAGGCTAATAAAACTAAGTCCAAAGTAGTTCTGTACATTACTGTGTTTTGATAGGTGTTCATCAGAAATGTACACCACTATTAATGACAAACATGATCTTTACGTTATTTAGATTTACAGCTCAACGTTAGAGTCCTTGGGCCATTGACGAGACATGTTTAGTGGTAAATGATTTCCGCTGTTTATGTATCATACATAGTGTGAATATTACCGGTAATATTTTAATTTCATTTTATTTTGATAGTGTGTTTCACCGGGCACAGGGCACAAGCACGAAAACTTACAGGAAGTTATCCTTTAAATTTCTCTTTCTCAATGCCCCACTTGTCCTCTCCCATCCCTTACATGTGGTGAGTCACATAATGAACTCACCTGTATTGCTTGCCAACTGCACAACACATGTAAACAGCTGATACTGTGCGGTCCTCAGTCATGCGCTCATGTCTGTGCTCAGTTCGCTAGTAGAGGTCCTGATAATTTCTGCATACCCCACACATTTTCCTTGGGAATTTTGAGTGGTAATATTAACACTCTTCACCGCTAATGTTCTGTTGCAAATTCAGTGCAATATATCTCAGGACAAAGATGAATCAGTTACCCCTGGTGATTAACCAAACAGTTTAGGAAGAAACGGTGATGGATCCTCTGTTACATTATTGGGTTTATTATGCCCATACATTTTCCAAAACATCTTCAGACACCCTGTATAATATGTAAATAATAGGTAACTAGTGCACCAATTAATAAAATAGCTAAAAATTGCCAAAGATAATTATTGCCCAAGAGGATAATGAGCATAAGAATTTGAAAGTATCAATTGGTAAAATTTTTGCCATATTCTTGCCTCTGTTCTGATGAAAACACATCTGAAATATTCATTTTAAAATTAAAAAAAAAAAAAAAAAAATTACTCCTTTGTTCAAGTCATGACAATATCAGTAAATATACACTGAGTATGATAAGTACAATAATATTAATCAACTAAAATTGAACAGTATCAAGGTAAGGAGAGAAGTAGCCGACAGACTGCACAAGCACCCTACTCCAACAGTTACTCTAAAACATAAATTTGTACTACTACCAGTTTTGGCTGCAAAATTGTTTTCACAGTAAACTATCAATTACTTTGGTATTCAAAGCATCCCTCTGAAAAAAAAAAAAAAAATCACAAAAGTACCGAGTTCAAATGATGTTTCTTTCTGCTTCAAGCACAAATACCTTTAGAATTTGAACTAAACATTTACAGGCATGTTCAGAGATTTTACACAGGCAGATGGTCAGGATATTAAGCGTAAGGTTTATTAATGCACACTATAATCTAGGAAGAATGCACAGAAATGAAATTGTAGGCCTACGGTTAAGAAAAATGTTGTAACATCCTTTCTCATATGGTGTCCTAAGTTTGTATAACCCAACCACCATTAATTGAGCTGTTAACGTACAAACAAAACTGTACCGGCAAACCTTCAGACCAGTCAACAAAAATTTGTAAGGTTGTCAATGTTCTCTCTTTTAATAATATCACATTATAGACATTTTCTTTTAAATAGCCTAGGACTGATATGTCCCAAATTTCAACTGGGAGTGATTTTTAAGAACATATGGTAGCAGACATAAATGAGTACACACTATTGTGATGAATGGGAAGGGACAAGATTAATTACAGGTAAAATGACAACTCTATTGAACCTTATTCTTTGCCATGTGCTTCAGAGTGTTGAGACAGCCATGGAAGGGAGAAGGTTGTAAACGAATGTTCTTCACTATAAATAAAGGTTGCTTTGAAAAAATTATACAATAAAGCTTGAGGTTTACATCAAACTATTCAGGATTTAATAAGACAAATTATGTCACAAAAATGGTAGTAATGCATCAAGAGTTAACCCAGATAAGTACCAGTAGTCAAGTTATTTTAGTAACTTGGAACACTGTACTTATATACAGTGCTAAGAATTTGAGTTAGATTTGGGAAGGAAGCAGCAGTGTCCTGTATCAAACATAGTATTTGTCATAACTTTAAGTAGGAAAATGCAAGAAAACACTTTGAAGATTCTTCTCTTCACAGTCAGAAATTTTTTTTTTACTAGTGGTTTAATGTCGCACTAACACATCAAAGGTTTTTGGCTCTGTAAGGAAGAGGAAGGGAAAGGGTTAGGATTAGGAAGGTAGCGACCATAGCCTTAAGTAAGGTACATCCCCAGCATTTGCCTTGATGTGAAAATGCGGAAACCATAGAAAACAATCTTCAGGGCTGCCAAAGGTGGGATTTGATCCCACCATCTTCTGAATGAAAGTTCACAGCTATGCGACCCTAACTGCACAGCGAACTTGCTCTGTAGAGCCATTGTTACAAGGCTCAATGCACTTTGTTCCATCCCTTACAACAGGAATGAGGAAACAAAACTAAGCCAGCTTGCCGTTTTGCAACAGTGCTGATATAGTCAAAGACATAGAACCTCCAAAACTTCTCAAAATTCCCATATGCACAGGTCAGAACTTTAACTGCAGCTAGCAGCAGTAACACTCTGTTAACACACACTTTCTCCTTACCAAACCAGCCAAGTGGTAAGGAGGCTAATTCCATGATCATGGCAGATGGAATTAAACTAAATCTAGCACCTAAGACAAAATGACATTTCACAGCAGCATGCAACATTCCAATAGCACTAGAAATATCTTAAAATACCCCACATGCAGATCCCAGGAAGGGAATAGAACAAAACTGGAGAGGGAACATGTAATATAATAATCACATAGGCCTAGTGTTGTGGTGAAGGAGATGCTCTATGAGAAGGCGAGACAGTTGGTGGCCCTGGCCTATAGGCTACCAGGAACTGCCCTGGCATTCGCCTTAATACAGGAGAATGAAAAACCATGAAAACGATTCTCAGGACAGCCAACGGTGGGCACCAGCCCCTCTCCATCTTCCAAATACAAAAGCGTAGTGCAATCGTAGAGCCATGGCCACTCCTCCTCTGCTCGGTTGGTCGGTCTGAATGCAGAGCTGTCAGACCACGGACCACCCGTGGCTATTTATAGGCCGAAGCCTACTCTGGAACCGCTGACGCGAGATCAATGGCTGAATATAGGAATGGATTTTAACAAGTTAGCTTTAAACAGTGTTTCAAAGAGAAATGCAGTTCAATTATGTTTGTCCATCAGTATTCCTCTATACCACTTCACCAGCAGTGCCCTTAAACGTAACTGTGTAAATAGTTTCATGGACCTGCAGATGCTGAAGTGATTTGACTTTCAACATTTGTTACAATGATAAAGTAAACCACTCAACACATCCGACTTTCCAGAAATTTTGCTTTAAATACTTTCTACACATTACAGGTAGCTTGACAGTGGGGTGGTTGTTACCACATTGGATGTAGCATACATCAAGACTATGAAAAAACCTACAGCCTGTTTTCCAGTCAGTGACCGGGTCAAGAATGGAATGAATGAAGCCCCATCTAGCTGCGAGGATAGGACTTGTGCCGGCTGCCGAGGCCTGTCACACTCCTCTGGAGCAATGGTTAATGACTGACAGATGAAATGAAATGATATTGGAAAGTGTTGCCGGAATGAAAGATGACAGGGAAAACCGGAGTACCCAGAGAACAACCTGTCCCACCTCCGCTTTGTCCAGCACAAATCTCGTATGGAGTGACCGGGATTTGAACCACGGAACCCAGCGGTGAGAGGCCGACACGCTGCCGCCTGAGCCACGCAGGCTACACATCAAGACTATCCAACATGAAAAATTCTAGCCTATCACTCATGATGTGCCAGCTGATTTCTAGCTACTACTAATCATTCTTGTACCTCCTTTCAGCAGTACAGAAAAAGCTACTAGATACCCTTGAATTAAGATGCATCTAGACTCTCTGCATGTTTCCATAATACAATCCATAGTTGAAATTCATGCCATTAAGGTATCCTGTGTTCACTTTATGCTGTGTTTAAATTTCTCAGTAATGTAACATCAATTAAATTAATAGGACTTCATAAATTATGGTTTTTTGCTAGTGCTAGTGGTTTAACGTCACAGAAGTAAGTTGCACAGAAAAAATACGGTACAGATACCCATATAACACAAGACACTTTTCTCACAAGTTAAACTTGCCAACATTAAGTTCTTTACGAGAACGATTTCTTGCACAGAACATACATGGTAATATACCATCCAAAAAATAAAAATAACATATTGACGGCTGAATTAATTTTCCTTTGTTCCAGATTTTTAACGTTTTGAGTACAGGTTCGTATAAAATACAAAGCATAGAGTTAAAACAACTAAAATACTAATAAAAGGTATACTTCTGCCAATTTTAAGGAAAATGTCAGTGAATTACTGTACTTACTTTGTAGTAATGGTATTTAAAGAACCAGTGAAGACTAAAAGGATGGCAAGAAAGGCCTGATATTTTGTGAATGCCATCCTTAACACTTAATAGAAACTCTGAAGATTCCGATAGTTAAACACGACAGGTTTTATAGAGAACTCGTATTTCTAACCTATTTGACAAACGTCAAAATCATATGGAGCACCATACTCGTACAACGAAGGCACACATCGACACCATAAATGTCACAAAGACTTAATACTATAGTCAACCAACAAATCCCTCGCTACATCCTCCCACCAGTACAGTTTATCATATGACTAATAGGCTGCTTTGTTTCAATGACGATAGGAACATCAAACAAATTCCAACGGTGCCATTAACTCCCGATGACTCAACTTAATATACACAAGGAACAACAAGGAGGTTAGACGAGAGATTTGAACCCTGGCACAAGACCCGCACGTGACGTAACATCGATCGATTGTTCAAACATTGTAGTCGATTTGATTAAAAGTGTTCTATCCACTGCCTTCTCGATCGGCATCCGAAGTCAGAAAGTTACAAATAGCAAAGTTTAGTTTACGGGACGGGGGGTTATTTATTTATTTATTTTAGGATTGTGGCGACGTTTAGTAAATTCTCAGAGGCTTGCAGACTGAACGCTGAAAGGCATAACAGTCTATAATGATAATGTATGTATGTAATTTATTTATTTATTTATTTATTTATTTATTTATTTATTTATTTATTTATTTATTTATTTATTTATTTATTTATTTATTTATTCGCGAGTGGCGAAGTTAGTGCTCTTGGCTATCTTTTACACTTATCCAGAACTTATACAACTCCTACAAAACAGAATTTCTTGGGAAATATTATTTTTCTTCCAGTTCTGATAAACCCCTGTTAAGATGTTACATGCAGATGATCCGTTTCTATGATCTCACGATTTTGGTAATGGCTTATAATTTAGCCTTATTTCATAATCGGTCACTTTCTAATTTTCACTGTGCTCAACTCCATCTTAGTAATCTACTTCCACAACTGGATCTTAGTTTGCGTAGGCACTTCTGTTGACATTTTCTCATAGCTTAGGTTCAGTCACCATTTTAATAACTGGGCGAGTTGGCCGTGCGGTTAGGAGCGCGCGGCTGTAAGCTTGCGTCCGGGAGATAGTGGGTTCGAATCCCACTGTCGGCAGCCCTGAAGATGGTTTTCCGTGGTTTCCCATTTTCACACCAGGCAAATTCTGGGGCTGTACCATAATTAAGGCCACGGCCGTTTCCTTCCAATTCCTAGGTCGTTCCTTTCCCATCGTTGCCATAAGACCTATCTGTGTCGGTGCGACGTAAAGCCACTAGCAAAAACCATTTTAATAGACCTCAAGAACAAACGCTTACTAGATAGGAAAACTGAGCGCGAGCAGATTAAGATACCCGGTATAGAATCGTTACACGTGATTCTCCACAACAGAAGTATTGTGACATTATAAAGCAATACCCAGACCTTTTACGAGAACAAATCAGTTTTTCCAAATCACCAACATAAGGTAGAGGAGGGTAAAGGCTCGCTCCCACATAGTGGAATCGAATCGAACCGAATAGCCGAAATTTCCACTCGACCGCTCACATCTAGCGGAACAGAATCGAACGGGATTCTACGGGAATCTTCAGGCTTGCAATGGACGGTCTGATAGAAGGAGTGAGGAGGCAGAGATCGGAGAAGTTTCTGGGTGCATGAAATTAACAAGAGAGCCGAAAGAAGACTATTCAAACTTATTTGAATGTTTATTGCGCGATGAAGCTAAGTCTCGACGGTAGCTCAGAGTTACTGTATTGCAATTTCAATAACTACTTCAGATACCGTAGCAGAATTTAACAGAAAAGTTCAGTTTTACAGGAGGAAATGCTACCTCAGATGCAATGGGAGTCCGTGATCATTTTTAAAACAACTTTAATATACCATATTGTGTCCTGTGGCAGGATGAAATCATTAATCGAGGTAGCCTCACCATTATTTTTTTACAATCTGCTTTACGTCGTACCGACACAGATAGCTCTTATGGCGACGATGGGATAGGAAAGGGCTAGGACCATGGCCTTAATTAAGGTACGGGACGAGCATTTGCCTGGTGTGAAAAATGGGGAAACCACGGAAAACTATTTGCAGGGCTGCCGACAGTGGTTTTCGAACTCACTATCTCCCGAATGAAAATTCACATCTACGCCACCCTAACCGCACGGCCAACTCTCTGTAACATTAATTAAAGACAGTGAAGTGTAGTTATTGTCTACAACAGAGCAATTTGGTATACAGTAGCCTACTATTTGTTAGGAACACATATACGACAGTTTGAAACCTAGGGAATGCGGCTTAGAAATCGTTCACTGTAAATATAATAAACACTTAACTATAGATCCCATATGAGATGTGGTGTCAATTATCGTACTGATATACCGTATGTGGACTCCACCATAACATGATTTTGTGAGGAAGTCAACAAAAATTATGAAGTAAATTGTATATAGACTACAGTAACCTACCACAAAATTTAATATTCTAGTAAGTTTGGTTTTTCATAGCCTTGGTTATTTGCTCCCAGGCATTATTTTTACGTTGTTGTAGTAATGCTCGTGGGTCTTGTAGTAGAGGAAATTATATTTTTGAATTAAACTGGTAAGTTTTCCGTGTCTTGTATTAATAAATTAAATTAACTAACAGAAAACAGAAACTGATATCTCAAAAACTGAAGACGTTACAGACGTAAACATTGGCGATTGGCATCTGATAAAGAAATGCAAATTTTTTGTTTTCGGAAACTCCACTCAGGCGGGGGTTAAAAAATTTGAAAAATTAGTTAAACTATTTGTATGAGTCTACCTATATCTCAAAAACTATAGATGTTGCAGACATGAAAATTGGTGTTTGGAATCCCCTTTAAAAGTAAAGTAACATATATACCTTTGATTTCGGAAAATCCAGTTAAGGGTGGGGGTGAAAGAATTGAAAAATTTATTGAATTAATTGTATGAGGATACTTATATCGTATGAAAACTAAAATTGATACAGACGTGAAAATTGGTATTTGGAAAATAAAGAAACGGACATTTTAGGGGGAAAGTAAACTTGGCGGGGAGGGGTTGAAAAGGAATTTAATTCCTTTTATGAGGACACATATCTCGAAAACTGAAGATGTTACAGTCGTGATATTAGGTATTTAAAAGCTCCTTTATAAATAAACGCGTATTTTTTGTTTTCGGAAAATTCACTTAAGGAGGGAGGGTTAAAGGAAGTGAAAAGATTAATTCTTTTTATGTGGATATTTATATCTTAAAAACTGATGGTTACAGACGTGAAAATTGGTATCTGGAATCTTCTTTAAAAATAAATAAACACGTCTTGTTTTGTTTTCGGAAATCCACTTACAGGGGAAAAAATTGAAATATTCGTTGAATTATTTGTATGAGGATACTTACATCTCTAAAAGATAAAGATGTTACAGACGTGAAACTTAGTATTTGGAATATCCTTTAAAAATATTTTTTTTTTTCGATTTGAGAGAAAACAGTATGTACAGTTCTATGTTACATGGTCATCTTAGTTTCAAAAGGCAATAACACAAACGTGGTTTACAAAGAGTTTCCGGGGTAAATGAAACTCAGTTTGTCGGTGAATGTTTATACATTAGGGATTTTCAGATAATGTCTTAGTGCAGTACCGAGGAACGAATACGTTTATTATTTTATGAAATCCACGCGAGCGAAGCCGCGGGTAACTGCTAGTCTATATATATAAAATAACTTGTCCTGACTGACTGACTGACTGATTCATCATCGCCGAGCCAAAACTACTGGGCAGAAAGAAATGAAATTTTGGTGATACATTCATATTAACATGTAGGTGCTCGCTATGGAAGGATTCCTGGATACTTCGTCGCTAAGTGGGTGAAAAGGGGGGTGAATTTTTAAAATGAGGACATCTATATCTCAAAAACTTAAAAGTTTACAGACGTAAAAACTGGTATTTGGAATCTCCTTTAAAAATAAAGAATCACGTATTTTTTGTTTTCGGAAAATCCAATTAAGGGGGGTGAAAAAAGGGGGAACGCGGGTTGAACACCTTTTATGAGGAGACTTATATATCAAAAAATGAAGATGTTACAGGCATGAAAATTGAAATTTGGTACCTCCTTTGAAAATAAAAAACAAGTATTTCTGCGTTTTTTGATAATCCGATGAATAGAGGGTGAACAGAAGTGTTAAACGGGGAGAATTTTTAAAAGGACTATGTCTGCACATTATCTCATACTGTACCGTACCCAGGGGTAGTAACCCACTAGGACGATGCCTCCATTCCGGTATGAACATCCGACTAACTCGGGGTTGGGCAGAGAAGTGGGTTGGTTGTCGATGGGCCAGGCTAAAAATCGAAGTTTCTCACTGAATTATAAGTAAATGACAGGAAAATGGAGGTATAACTCGAATGAGAAACAATAATATGGGGTAGGATGAGTTTATTCACAAAATAACCCCGAATCATACGAACAGAAAACCAAGTAAATAAAATAATAAAGACGATAATGACATAATCTCAAAAACTGAAAAGAACTGGACATTAAAAATATTAATTAATCAAAAAATTAAATGTGAAATGAAATTTCAAGCACCACATTAAATACTTGTGAACTTTTAAAAATATTCTTCATCTGATTGTCCAGTGTTCATTTTATATAATAGTATACGTACGCGTGTAGTAATACGTATTCGATTCGCATGGAGCAACACGATTTAAAGTATCAAATTGATACGGGTTTTCAACTTTATCGAGTCTTCGTAAGATTAAACATTAAAAAGAAAATTAAGATAACGGAAAATTACGATAAAAGGAAAATTAAGACGCAATGGAACACGATATGAATTACGCTACATTTACAATGAACACAAAATAAGCAAAGTATCTCACATATCTACATCAGATAAAGAAAAGGAAGACTTACATACTACACTGACTCGACATGAAACGCGGTTCACCAAAAGAACCATCAAGATTGACCATCAATATTACCCAACACTCGGGCTGTTCCCCATTAAACAACAAGACAACATTCCCAAACAACATGAAATATCACAAAACACCATCCTGTAAGAGAAAACATATTATTATCCTTTATTAACCATGTGGGCCGGCCCCGTGGTGTAGGGGTAGCGTGCCTGCCTCTCACTCGGAGGCCGCGGGTTCGATTCCGGGCCAGGTCAGGGATTTTCACCTGGACCTGAGGGCTGGTTCGAGGTCCACTCAGCCTACGTGATTAGAATTGAGGAGCTATGTGACGGTGAGATAGCGGCCCCGGTCTAGAAAGCCAAGAATAACGACCGAGAGGATTCGTCGTGCTGACCACACGACACCTCGTAATCTGCAGACCTTCGGGCTGAGCAGCGGTCGCTTGGTAGGCCAAGGCCCTTCAAGGGCTGTAGTGCCAGGTTTGGTTTGGTTTGGTTTGATTAACCACGTGGAAAGCAATGGGCAACATTGCCTTCTTCTGCTGCATTTGCGCACCCAAATGCGCGTTCATCCGTCACATATTTCCTGCTGTGCTGTGGGCTGAAAGGAAATGTTATAACTCAGTACTGTACTGAGGCTTGGTTTCTGTTCGCCAAGATTGTATCACGAAAATTCCATCTCATTCACGCTGTCTATGTAAACACGGCTAATAAGAAAACCTGTGAGGCGATATCATCTTTCCTCGACTACACGGAAACTCACGTACAATCGTACTTCTTACTGGCATGCTTCGACAATTTATTACACACATCAGACTCATTGGTCTGGCATCATTTTCCGTCAATTCCGATGATTATTATTCTCTCAGAAGACAATAGCAGGGACATATTCACTGAACATCATTCTTTTCACTTCATCAGGCATGCAATCGGCCTGCATAAAGAACTTCATAAATTAGCATGCATTAAAACCTCTTATATATCTTACAATTCTCATCAGACTTTTCCATTATGAATCCAGGTTCAATCCCCGTGCAAATCTTTGTGCGAAACAGTTTCCAACCTACATTGGAAGACCCTATTCATTCACGTTGCTATGCAGCTCCACACGTGTCAGTATCTGAAATACCATGTGTCATGCAATCTAAGTGTTACTAATTTTCTAAATGATCAAAATTAAATTGAATTTACTCTCAACGTAGCAAGTGTTTAACTCGGAAATTGGATGATCTTGTCAATCTAATCCTCCTATCACTAATATACAAGAAAAAATCGGAATAATACTAAGCTAATTATCATGCATAATATAACAACAAATAATCCTAACAACTTCCTCATTATCCCATCTACACTGACTGACAGAGCAAATGCAACACCAAGAAGGAGTGGGCAGAACTTTATGCCAATTGCAGGGTAGACTGACGTCACTGAGGTATGCTCATGATGTGAAATGCGCCGCTGTGCTGCCCACGTAGCGAACGATAAATGGGACACGGCGTTGGCGAATGGCCCACTTCGTACCGTGATTTCTCAGCCGACAGTCATTGTAGAACGTGTTGTCGTGTGCCACAGGACACGTGTATAGCTAAGAATGCCAGGCCGCCGTCAACGGAGGCATTTCCAGCAGACAGACGACTTTACGAGGTGTATGGTGATCGGGCTGAGAAGGGCAGGTTGGTCGCTTCGTCAAATCGCAGCCGATACCCATAGGGATGTGTCCACGGTGCAGCGCCTGTGGCGAAGACGGTTGGCGCAGGGACATGTGGCACGTGCGAGGGGTCCAGGCGCAGCCCGAGTGACGTCAGCACGCGAGGATCGGCGCATCCGCCGCCAAGCGGTGGCAGCCCCGCACGCCACGTCAACCGCCATTCTTCAGCATGTGCAAGACACCCTGGCTGTTCCAATATCGACCAGAACAATTTCCCGTCGATTGGTTGAAGGAGGCCTGCACTCCCGGCGTCCGCTCAGAAGACTACCATTGACTCCACAGCATAGACGTGCACGCCTGGCATGGTGCCGGGCTAGAGCGACTTGGATGAGGGAATGGCGGAACGTCGTGTTCTCCGATGAGTCACGCTTCTGTTCTGTCAGTGATAGTCACCGCAGACGAGTGTGGCGTCGGCGTGGAGAAAGGTCAAATCCGGCAGTAACTGTGGAGCGCCCTACCGCTAGACAACGCGGCATCATGGTTTGGGGCGCTATTGCGTATGATTCCACGTCACCTCTAGTGCGTATTCAAGGCACGTTAAATGCCCACCGCTACGTGCAGCATGTGCTGCGGCCGGTGGCACTCCCGTACCTTCAGGGGCTGCCCAATGCTCTGTTTCAGCAGGATAATGCCCGCCCACACACTGCTCGCATCTCCCAACAGGCTCTACGAGGTGTACAGATGCTTCCGTGGCCACCGTACTCTCCGGATCTCTCACCAATCGAACACGTGTGGGATCTCATTGGACGTCGTTTGCAAACTCTGCCCCAGCCTCGTACGGACGACCAACTGTGGCAAATAGTTGACAGAGAATGGAGAACCATCCCTCAGGACACCATCCGCACTCTTATTGACTCTGTACCTCGACGTGTTTCTGCGTGCATCGCCGCTCGCGGTGGTCCTACATCCTACTGAGTCGATGCCGTGCGCATTGTGTAACCTGCATATCGGTTTAATAAACATCAATTATTCGTCCGTGCCGTCTCTGTTTTTTCCCCAACTTTCATCCCTTTCGAACCACTCCTTCTTGGTGTTGCATTTGCTCTGTCAGTCAGTGTAGCTAATCGTAAATAAAAATAAAAATAAAAATATAGAAATCATGCATTCCTCTCTTATCCGTATTTACAACATTACAAAGGTGAAATAAACACATGCCGTCAGGCTTAATTTACGTTAAAGAAAAATCCCTACACTAAACCGCACTAGTATTTTATCATAACCCATATAACATGCCATAATTAAGAACATGCGTATTATCTTGGACGACTCTCAGGACACTGGCAACGGCTCACATCCTAGCCGTGGTATGTGGTTACTCCATTTTGATCACTGCTTTAACACATAGAAACAATCTTCCTTCTTCCATGGGCGGTGCCATTTTCTTGCTGAAAGTTCCTGAACACTGCAACACAGAAGGCTTTAGATGAATGTCTCTTCACCGCTCAATTATGCAAGTGCCGAACCAACCCTTGTTAGCTGTGAACTCAGCCAACACACTGACAAACAAACACACTTGAAATTTAACAATTAGGGTTTCTATATGCAGTTATTAAGAGCGGCTTGCGGTGCGGTTCGAAAGTTCTTCGCGAAACGCGACCGACACGAAAAGCGTCTCTTCTTCACTTTCCAATCTGCGGCTAATTATTACCGTCTATTTTTCTGTAGTGAACTTTGCGCCATAATATAATCTGCAATTTAACACTGCACCAGTTACTTCAGTCAACTGCACGACTGAAAACACTGTTTATCGGTCTTAAAACCATACACTGTTTTATGTATATATATATCCACGTGGCAACATTCACATACAAGTAGCGGAGCAATACCGAACAACGTTCACATCACGTCGGCTTCCACGGTCAAAGTGACGCTCTCCAAAGCTTGAGACGCTAAGGAAGCTTGGCTAACGCCGTTGTAGCTATGGGATTCCCACATATTTAGAAAAGCCACCAATCAGCGTGCTTGCCATTCATAATGACTAGCTCATTTCATCATCAACTATCAATCAAGTATATTTTTCAGGTCGTAAGTCCCGAGAGTAAATACAACGGGTGAGCTAGACGGCTAAATTCGCACGATATCAGTTTGGTGGACGTCTCCATCTCGCAAATTGATTCATAACGCTTCATAAAATTTAATCATACTTAATCTACGGATGCCTGTAAGTATTTCTTTTTGCTATTTTGTTTTACGTCGCACCGACACAGATATGTCTTATGGCGACGATGGGAGAGGAAAGGCCTAGGAAGTGGAAGGAAGCGGCCGTGGCCTTAATTAAGGTACAGCCCCGGCATTTGCCTGGTGTGAAAATGGGAAACCACGGAAAACCATCTTCAGGGCTGCCGACAGTGGGGCTCGAACCCACTATCTCCCGATTACTGCCTGTAAGTATTTACTTATCCTAAGATACCATAAAAAGAGTAAGTAAGTTTATCTAATACCATTTTATTACATTAAAATAATCTTGAAATAAATAAAAATATAATTATTCGTTAAAATCAAACTGTTTCCTCTCTTACATTAGCTAATTAATATAGAAAAATGTTCAAAGATCTTTGACTTAAATAAATGTTGACTATATTCAATGTTTCTTTTCGAAAGTAGAAAATAATCTTAAGATGCTTCATAATGATGTCATATTAAATTAAAATCACGTTCAAGTTATTAATTTTTGTCTGTTTGAACACGAAACAATTCCCTAAATTGTCTTTCTAAAATTTATTATAACATATCGCAGATCTATCCAGAAATTATCAGATTATTTGCCTGCATCTAGCTATTAATAATTTATAATCATGTTTTATATCATCATCATTAATCGTTGGTATAAGAAAAACATTAATCTTCTTATTTATTTCTCGAGGATATCAGATTCAGTGGCTTTCATGTTCGGAATTACGAGGAACAAAAGATAAATGATAAGTCATTCAACATTTTTTTTAAATACCGGTAATTAAAAATTACCATTACTAATCATTCATGTAGATTATTTACCTAAAATAAAAAAATAATTCAAAATTAAGTTAAGTGCCAATTATTTATATCTCGAGCAACATGTTAGCGTGTCACCAACGACTTGAAAATAGAAACCTGTAACCTGTTTTCCAGTCTTTGACCGGGCCAGGGATGTAATGAATGAACCATAATATATAGGCTGTTAGTACGATGGGGTCGCCACTCCCAAAGTGATATATTACTGACTGAAGATGCTATGAAATGATAATGGAGAGTGTTGCTGGAATGAAAGATGACAGGGAAAACCGGAATACCCGGAGAAAAACCTGTCCCGCCTCCGCTTTGTCCAGCACAAATTTTACATGGAGTGACCGGGATTTGAACCACGATATCCAGCGATGAGAGGTCGACGCGCTGCCATCTGAGCCACGGAGGTTCACCAACGACTTATAACACCTTATTGACCATCATTTCGGAAAAATATGTGGTCTGTCATCTAAGAAGACTTTAATAACCAGTATTTTCATCATCTAGTTATGGGCAACCTCTTCGATAATATTATTGAAATGAGCAAGTAAGCACTCTTCTTCTTAATCTGTTTACCCTCCAGGTTCGGTTTTTCCCTTGGACTCAGCGAGGGATCCCACCTCTACCGCCTCACGGCCAGTGTCCTGGAGCGTGAGACATTGCGTCTGGGATACAACTGGGGAGGATGACCAATACCTCGCCCAGGCGGCCTCACCTGCTATGCTGAACAGGGGCCTTGGTGGGGGATGGGACGATTGGAAGGGATAGACAAGGAAGAGGGAAGGAAGCGGGCCGTAGCCTCAAGTTAGGTACCATCCCGGCATTTGAATGGAGGAGAAGTGGGAAACCACAGAAAACCACTTCCAGGATGGCTGAGGTAGGAATCGAACCCACCTCTACTCATTTGACCTCCCGAGGCTGAGTGGACCCCGTTCTAGCCCTCGTACCACTTTTCAAATTTCGTGGCAGAGCCGGGAATCGAACCCGGACCTCCGGGGGTGGCAGCTAATCACACTAACCACTACACCACAGAGAAGTAAGCATTCTCATTCTATTTATTACAATGAACATGACTGTGGTCAAGAATTCGGGTCAATGTGGGCTAAATCTGCTCAATATTCCCTATATGGATTCATTTCGATGATCTACAATCAATCAATCAATCAATCAATCAATCAATCAATCAATCAATCAATCAATCAATACTGATCTGCATTTAGGGCAGTCGCCCAGGTGGCAGATTCCCTATCTGTTGTTTTCCTAGCCTTTCCTGAAATGATCGCAAAGAAATTGGAAAATTATTGAAAATTTCCCTTGGTAAGTTATTCCAGGTCCGCCTCTGTGGTGTAGTGGTTAGAGTGAATAGCTGCCACCCCCGGAGGCCCGGGTTCGATTCCCGGCTCTGCCACGCAATTTGAAAAGTGGCACGAGGGCTGGAACGGGGTCAACTCAGCCTCGGGAGGTCAACTGAGTAGAGGCGGGTTCGATTCCCACCTCAGCCATCCTGGAAGTGGTTGTCCGTGGTTTCCCACTTCTCCTACAGGCAAATGCCGGGATGGTACCTAACTTAAGGCCACGGCCACTTCCTTCCCTCTTCCTTGTCTATCCCTTCCAATCTTTCCATCTCCCGCAAGGCCCCTGTTTAGCACAGGAGGTGAGGCAGCCTGGGCGAGGTACTGGTCATACTCCCCAGTTGTATCCCCAACCCAATGTCTGAAGCTCCAGGACACTGCCCTTGAGGCGGTAGAGGTGGGATCCCTCGCCGAGTCCGAGGGAAAAACCGACCCTTTAGGGTAAACAGATTAAGAAAGAAAGAAAGAATGAATGAATGAAGTTATTCCAGTCCCTTACTCCCCTTCCTATAAACGAATATTAGCCCCAATTTGTCCTCTTGAATTCCAATTTTATCTTCATATTGTGATCTTTCCTACTTTTAAAGACACCACTCAAACATTCGTCTACTGATGTCCTCCCACGCCATCTCTCCACTGACAGCTCGGAACATATCACCTTAGGATCATATTTACTGCTGGATGTGGAATACCGAAGGATTAATATATGTTATGAAATTAAATATATGCATTCTTAACCTTAGATCGCGTCAGCTAACTTAATATCACCATTAAAATACATTCATATCTTCTCTCTCGCTGAAATAGTAATCATCACCATCATTACTCTTCTTATTATACAACCATTCTTCACATATGTATCATCTGTTTCATATCTTCGCATCATATCTATTTCTTCATTTCAGTAACTCTTATCCAGGGTGAAGCGAAATTCACGCACTCGGGCGCCGCAGCGCGACTCCTTACATGCCAGCAATAATTAAAAAAAAAATGTCTCTCACAAAAGTTCGTCCTGCGAGTATATCCGGCAGAAAAAGGACGTTGAAGAGTGGAATTCTGGCAACACTGTAACCACAAGAATGGTAACTACCTCTGTCAGCACATATTACACCTGCTGTACGGTTGGTGCAGTGGATGTAGTTTTTGGTTAGCATGCAGGAGGTCGAGGGTTCGATCCTGAGTTGAGGCGCATTTTTATTTGCTAATTTCCATAGGACATTACATACTGTAATACAGTAAGACACCGTAACTTAGGTCACATGCGTCCTACATTTACAACTTTTTGTAACGCTGAACACAACAAATACGTGGTTAGACAAATACACAGTTGAAACAAGTGACCTGTCATAGGACAGAATAACTACACAAACAATATCACTTTCGAGATGCTAACGATGATAGCACAGTACAATAACACAACATCTACTTGTCATTTACATCATCATCATCATCATCATCGTCATCTGTTTACCCTCCAGGTTCGGTTTTTCCCTCGGACTCAGCGAGGGATCCCACCTCCACCGCCTCAAGGGCAGTGTCTTGGAGCTTCAGACTCTTGGTTGGGGGATACAACTGGGAGAATGACCAGTACCTCGCCCAGGCGGCCTCACCTGCTATGCTGAACAGGGGCCTTGTGACAAGGAAGAGGGAAGGAAGCGGCCGTGGCCTTAAGTTAGGTACCATCCCGGCATTCGCCTGAGGAGAAGTGAGAAACCACGGAAAACCACTTCGAGGATGGCTGAGGTGGGAATCGAACCCACCTTTACTCAGTTGACCTCCCGAGGCTGAGTGGACCCCGTTCCAGCCCTCGTACCACTTTTCAAATTTTCGTGGCAGAGCCGGGAATCGAACCCGGTTCGGACCTCCGGGGGTGGAAGCTAATCACGCTAACCACTACACCACAGAGGCGGACTGTCATTTACATACTGCATGTAATTTTTATGCGCGCTCAGATGTAGCTGTTCCACCTAACGCGCATTACCCCTCTGACAGATATTGTTCTGCATGATTCATCCCGACACCGCTACTTGTGAAATGGTCGGTTTCGAAATACACTGTTTCCCTAACAGTAATAGATGTGATGTTTCCACAATCCCATCGATATAATAATAATAATAATAATAATAATAATAATAATAATAATAATACCGTCCGCTTCTGTGGTGTAGTGGTTAGTGTTATTAGCTGCCAGCCCCGGAGGAAAAAGTCAACCCTGGAGGGTAAGCAGATTAAGAAAGAAAGAAATAATAATACCAAAAAATAATTCATTGAGATGCATAATACACAGCATGCGGTTACCAGACGCAATGTTGAAAGTCATAATTAGTGGGACCATGGTGATAACACATACAAATTGTAACCGAGTTTGGGCATTATTCGCAAAGCACATTGCTAGGCCTACTGGTGACGTAAGGCCCTAACGAAATGTAATGGACCTGAACGAGGCCAGAATAATAGTTGCTACTAATCTATAGGACCATTGGAGGAGAGTACAAGGAAAACAGGTTTCGCATCTAGTTGATTAAGTGGTGCGAATAAATTCAGGCCCACGACGTGGAAAGGGCGCCTTTCAAAGTTGACCAATGAAAACGATTGTTCGTCCATTTCTAGGATCGTAGTATGTAAGTGCAAATGGTTTCTAGAGGATCCCTTGCAATCGCTGTTGACGATTAAGATGCCAGATACCATACCACCTTGGCTATATTCATCATCATCATCATCATCATCATCATCATCATCATCTGTTTACCCTCCAGGGTCGGCTTTTCCCTCGGACACAGCGAGGGATCCCACCTCTACCGCCTCAAGGGCAGTGTCCTGGAGCTTCAGACTCTCGGTCGGGGATACAACTGGGGAGAATGACCAGTACCTCGCCCAGGCGGCCTCACCTGCTATGCTGAACAGGGGCCTTGTGGAGGGATGAGAAGATTGGAAGGGATAGGCAAGGAAGAGGGAAGGAAGCGGCCGTGGCCTTATGTTAGGTACCATCCCGGCATTCGCCTGGAGGAGAAGTGGGAAACCACGGAAAACCACTTCCAGGATGGCTGAGGTGGGAATCGAACCCACCTCTACTCAGTTGACCTCCCGAGGCTGAGTGGACCCCGTTCCAGCCCTCATACCACTTTTCAAATTTCGTGGCAGAGCCGGAAATCGAACCCGGGCCTCCGGGGGTGGCAGCTAATCACGCTAACCATTACACCACAGAGGCGGACTTTGGCTACATTCACGAAATAAAAAAACATACTCTTCAACACAGGACCGACCGCTCGACCACCTGAATGCTAACCCAAAACTCTATCCACTGCACCAACTGCACAGCACGTCTCGTATTTGCTGACAGAGGTAGTTACCATACATGTGGTTACAGTGTTGCCATATTGCCAAATTGCCACTCTTCAATGTCCTTTTTCTGCCGTATATACTCGCAGGACGAAAGTTTGTGAGAGATATTTATTTTTTATTGCTGGCATGTGAGGAGTCGCGCTGCGACGTCCGAGTACGCGAATTTCGCATCACCGTGTATATATCTCAACTTGACGCATATGAATTCATAACTATCTTTTTTTTTTTTTTTTTTTGCTAGTTGCTTTACGTCGCACCGACACAGATAGGTCTTGTGGCGACGATGGGATAGGGAAGGGCTAGGAGTGGTAAGGAAGCTGCAATGGCCTTAATTAAGGTACAGCCCAAGCATTTGCCCGGTGTGAAAATGGGAAACCACACCACGCAAATGTTGGGGCTGTACCTCCATAACTATCATCTATCCACTTAAATATTCCAATTTCTTCTCAATTCTCTTCGGATTCACTTCATATTGCTCATATGTCTTCTTATGATCCACATATAACCTGTATATCGCCCAGTATTACATTCATTTAACACCCTAACTTAATCATAACATTGACCACAATGTCGGTATACCATTCGCAATTGAAGTAAATTAACCTCTTACTTATCATAGACAGCATTACGAACGCATAATTAGGTTACCACTGATCTAATACATCCTAGCCGAGGAATTGTCATTTTTAGTTAGATGACTACCCATTATCCTCTTACGTCGTTATATGTACGCTATTTCACATACAAGTTCACTCTTCTGGAACTAAATCAATGATAGCACTGCACAATTATATATGAAACATAATCAGAAAATGGCACTTTTCAAAACAAACTACCCTATTTAAGTTACTTACTGCAAAAGAATATTAATTGACTTATCTTTTCTTCCACGTATTCCATAGATGTTGTGTCCAGATGTATTACGACATCTAGTTAGGTATGTCTGCTACATTGTGCCGGTCTCTGGGAACATGTGGGCAGGTCATCTATCCTTCTCCATCACCTCGGGATATCTCCGTCGACTTCGGGTCACTATCACCCCACAGTCAGGCTTGGTCTTCTTAGTGCATGATGCTGGACATCTCTTGCGCAGCTAGGACAAAAATACAGACAGACATGGTCAGTTTCGTCATCTTAGTATACTCAAAGTCTTCTAATACTCATAAACGTATTGAAAAGAAAGCTTCTTTCAATTAAATCCAGCTAACATATTCCAGACTACTAATATGTCTACCAAATTCTCAATTATATAATTTGCTTTAGGTTTCTATACTGTATATTGTTTTCAATTCCCGTAGCTTTTATATTTTCTTGCCAGCGACTTCGAATGATATCTGCTGTTTTTGCTTGGTGTCTTGTGTCGTAGTCTGTTACGCAACGTTTCCCAATAAGTGGTTCAATTTCTCGGTTTATTAATATGCGATTCTACGCAATACTCCTGTAGCCTTGCTCTTTTCTCTTGATATTATTCCAAGTTCTTTCCTATTCGAGCTTTCTGCTAGCATTAACGTGTTCTTCAATACTGTCGTCCCGTGCAGCTCCAAGTGATTTCTTCTGGAATTTTTAAAATAATAATCTTGTAACAATCCCGTATCCTTCATTCTTTTTCACCGCCTTCTTGATAATATTTCTCGGCTTACTCCCGATATGAATACAGTCCTCTCGACATTGACGATTGAATTTGTGTGCCGTGTTTAATTTTCTCGCGGCATTGCGTCCAATTTTGTTCCAAAATTTTCATTCATGACAGCGAAATGGCACACTATGATTTTATACAATTCTAAATTTCTTCAAAACCTTTTGGAGCTTAAATTTGTTGCCATCTAGTCACCCTCTGTAGTATAGGCTTAGCCTCTGTAACTTCGGGCTACAAGTCCATATAGGATTTTAAGTGTTTTTCAAAGTGTATTTCAAAAGGAGCGCAAGTGTTTCGCCTCGTAGAAATTTGTTTATGGCTGATCCCCTAAACCTTCTCTGTTGGCTATGCCGTATGTTTTAGGCAATTCCCTTGCCCCCTTTGGGCTTTGTTGGCTGCCTGGTTGCGCCTTTAACATTGACGTTTGTTTTTTCCATTTATTATTTATTATTATTATTATTATTATTATTATTATTATTATTATTATTATTATTATTATTATTATTATTAGCTGTGTACGGCCTTTTACGGGTTATGATTTATAAAAGTCACTAACTAGCACCTTCTTTCGACGTTGATTTTCTCCCTTCGTCCTGCCGCCGCGCTACCATGGCAACATGCCTCCCCCCTCTTCCAGCCAATTGGGCTGGCCTTCCTCCCCTTCCTCCGGTCCATCGCTCGCTTGTCGAGCTACGGACGGAGGTGAGGGACTTGACTTGCCTGATAGCCAGCAGCGGCAGATGTACTCGGTGCCTTGAGTTGTGGCGGCTAGTCCGTTTGGGTTTCGAACCCTGTCTTGTCCATGGTGTGGAGGTAAGCTCTTCTACTAGATAAAACTGATGTACTAGCGCGGGGTAGAACGAAGGGAGGATCCCACTATTGGGATTCCGAAATATTCAGTCCTACGACGTGAGTGTAACCCAGTGCCTTTTAATGTTATTGTATACCGGGCGAGTTGGCCGTGCGCGTAGAGGCGCGCGGCTGTGAGCTTGCATCCGGGAGATAGTAGGTTCGAGCCCCACTATCGGCAGCCCTGAAGATGGTTTTCCGTGGTTTCCCATTTTCACACCAGGCAAATGCTGGGGCTGTACCTTAATTAAGGCCACGGCCGCTTCCTTCCAACTCCTAGGCCTTTCCTATCCCATCGCCGCCATAAGACCTGTCTGTGTCGGTGCGACGTAAAGCCCCTAGCAAAAAAAAAGTTATTGTATATGGGCAGGCACCTTGAAAATTAGCTGCCACCTCCATCGTCATTGGTTAAGGATAATAGAGTCTCTGCTATTGTATGTACTGAGTGCTTTTGAACGGAGGGCAGTTTGAACGATATTGTACGTGTTAACAAGTTTAAAGGAAAACCCACTAAGGGGATTTGTATTGAAAATAAATGTGGTTATTCACTAAAAGGAATGTTAGTTTGAAACAGGCCCAGGCCCGTGCGATTTTTCCTCCATTCCTTCCCCTGTGGGGATGTTTGTAAACCTACGCAGGGGTACAGACCACTAAGGCCATTTAGCATGAGCACTTATTGTCTCTGTTTAAAGTGTCATTAATTATGGACGAGTGTGTAATGTCAGTGAACACTGTTGTCAAGGTTTATCTAGTGTAAATTTTGGATAAGAAACTTGTACCTTTGAGAGGCCGGACTGTAGTAAATTTTGGATTGGAATTTGGAGCAAAAGTGCTCTTTGAAATAGTGTAACTTTAGGGCTATGAGCTCATTTCGTAAATTATTGGGTACCTGATGTCTGACTTAAGCCTTTCCTGTTATCAGAGATGACGAGCTCATCGTAATTCTATTTAAATATTATTTGTTGTCTTTCATCAAAGTTGAAAGTCGGAAAAAAGAAGGGAAAGAAATATAATTTCAAAATTTAATATTTTATATTATGCTTTGATCTTCTCTGTGCATCCATTCACCCCGGCACCTTCTTACACCTCTGCAAACTACCAAAACACGGTAACAATAACAATCCACAAGTTGCAGACATCCCCAACTTTCTTCACAAATTGAAGAAAAAACATGCGAGCGCTTCGACCTGTGCGGGAAGAGAATCACGCCAACATGGTCTTCATACAATCAAAATTAAAGAAATGTCAGCATGTGTTTATCAGACAGTAATCACACAGGTAGCATCGCAATCAGTTTGTGATTGTCCTCGTCGTTCACTGTTACGAGCAGAAAAACATTTCGATGTAGAGACTCCTGAAGGTAAAAAGAATCATCTTTGTAGACTGCTGAAACCAGCCTTTATACTGAAGGACCTTGAAACTTAGCTGACCTAAGGACTACTCGACACCACCACTACGGACGTTGGTACCCAGAACCACACCACTTCCAGGTATTTTGAAGATGACATTCCACCTTCACACAAATCCTCAAGATGTTGTAGACGAGTGACCTTCCCTCGTAAGTATTTGGACGTTATCACTGGGGAGGGAATGTGTGGGCGATCATGAGTAGGAAAAGAACTCTGAAAAGCATATCGATATTCTTCTGTTTTTAACTATGAGAAGTAATTAATCTATCTATTGCTGAGACATGTGTTACTATTGTATGTGCTTAGATATAGTAACATAGTAAAACTATTTCTGATATCATTTGGACCTGAACCAAACCACTTGGTGTACACCAAAGAATATATTTAAAGATGCCGAGCATTAACAATATAGAGAATACACCAACAGGAGTTACAGTCAACACACGTGACGTTCTACGTAAGCCCTGCTTCTCTAATCCTTAGCAATGCAAGTTCTATGGTAAGTCATATGGTGTGATTCAACCGCCCCTTCCAATTTAGTTTTATGCAACCCAACTAACGTGCGACATGGTTATAAGGTGGCTATTTCCCTGCAGGCGTACTGTATGGTGCTAATGTCCAGTGAGCACATTTTGCACACGATTCTGAACCCTACAGACAGGTTATATCGTCCGCTCACAAAACATGACGCTTTGAAATCATGTAGCGACGTCCTTTGACCATGTAAGTAGATTTATTAATGTGTCGTGCCTTGTGACCGAGTGTAACGAAGAGAGGAATCAATGCATAAAACTAGGTAACAGTGCAGTAATTAATGTCTAAAATACCGAATTGGCTGGTGTATGTACTCTACTCTCGTCGCACTACCAGCATTTTCCCAACAGTGTAGCATAGCGGATGCGGTTAGGCGTAAGGTTAGCAATCGGCGTTATGTGCTACCGAAGGTTCGAATCCTGCATCATTCAGATACTTTTGCATCGGTATGATCATTGAATACGTAAACACAGGGCGACGTTCGCCACATTCAAACAGTAGAACGACGCTATTTTTCACCTTGTGCCCTGTGCATACTACGCTGGTTGGGGCCTGAATGTAATCTCTATTGTCATTCGGCATATATTCTACAGAGGAATACGTTGACATGCGTCTCATTTAAGGGAAAGCAAAACAAAACTCCTGTGGGGTACTACGTCTGTACCAGGAACGGTATTCCGCCAGGCGACACCGGCTGCTACGACATTCCCCCCAGTTGAAAGACGCCTAAGGATAACGGGCATGATTTAGAAGCAGCCACCAGTCCGCGATAGGCCCGTTGCATCGGGTGAAACAGAAGAGGCCGTTCTGGAGGCAGGTCGTTATAATCCACACATCAGTACAAGGGCGATTGCACAACAGGTGAACAGCAGCCAGCCGTCCGTCTGACGAATACTGCATGAACATAAATTTCACCCATAACATGTTGAGCTACACCAAGATCTCCATGAGCGGGATTTTGAAGCTCGAATGTTCTATCGGTGGCTATTAGGCAGGCTGGACAATGATGCAGCATTCGTATCGTACATCTTGTTCTCGGACATATCGCGCTTCCACAATAATGGGAACGTCAATAGCCACAACATGCATTGTTGGAGTCCGGGCAATCCTCACTGGGTGTGACAGCCGGCCCATCAAGTGCGATGGGGAGTGAATGTGTGGTGTGGAATCTTGGGACATCGCCTGATTGGACCTTATTTCTTTGAGGGCCATTGGGCGGGCCCACGCTACCTGCACTTTTTGCGTCAGGAACTCCCACTGCTGCTGGAGGATATGCCCTTGCACGAATGTTTGACGACGTGGTTGCAACAGGATAGAGCTCCGCCACATTCCACTTTACAGTACCCGTTCGTAACCACCTGACGACGAAGCCCTGTCTCTTGGCCCGCCAGATCACCGGCGTTAAACTACTTCTTGCGGGGGAATTTGAAAAATGTATTTTACACTCAAACGCCAAAAACCTCGACCAGCTCAGGAAACTTACCACGGATGCCTGCCGAAGAATTACACCAGGAATTCTTCAGCGCGTAAGACGATCTATTGGATACCGGGCCAGCATATGCATGAATCAAACCGGTCACCACATCGAGCATTTGCTGCGATAAAACTTGTCAAGGCAGTTGTATTTCCATTATTTCCGGTCCGTATGAGTCCAGCCTGCTAACTAATCAGCCCTTCTTAGGGCCACAAACACATTCATTCACACAAACTTCGCATAAAAGCGGGTATTGAACTTACATTATATGCAGTACGTATTAAATAAATTGAATCCTCGCCCCGAACTCGAACCTCCCACACGTAAGCCCTCTCCGCCGAAACTTTACCGATTACGAAACGGTTCATACGGCGCTATGTGCAGCTTATAGCATGTACGAGGGCAACTCAATAAGTATCTGCAATCAAATTCTATAATTTATTACATAAAGGGGACACACGTTTTATTGATATCATTTTCAACATAGTCGCCATGCATGAATGGAATAATATCAATAAGTTAATTTATTGAATTTACCACCTAATCAATACAAAATGTCATACTTTAGTTGGTTTACTTTGGCATATTAACTAAAATGGTACATGTTTCACCTTGAATTCAGGCATCATCAGCCATTATCTTAACTTAAAAATAGAAACAGGCATCTGATTTATATATACATGAAATAAAATTAAAAAACCTTGGAGAGACTAAAATTACAATTAACATATAGTAAAAGAATTAAAGTTAAGTTGTTATTGTATTGATTAGGTGGTAAATTCAATAAATTAACTTATTGATATTATTCCATTCAAGTATCATCAATACGGATCAAGAATGATATTTATCACATGTAATAGTCACCATGCTTCTCAATGCACATGGTCCACCGTTTGACAAGCTTTCTCACACCCTCCGCAAAAATATTTTTGGTTGCGCGTCAAGCCACGTATGCACCGCTTCATTTCACCTGTTGATCGGAGCTGAATCGACAGCCTCTTAGAAATGCAGCACTTGAAGAGTTTGAGCGGTGTGGGCGGTGGTATGTGGACTCGCATTGTCAGCAATAAAAGAACTCCTTCCGACAATCGACCTATGCGTTCGTTGCAAATTGCAGGTTTCAGTGTGTTTACCAGCATATCACTGTAACGTTCACTTTTTACTCTTTCGCCCTTTTCCTGGTAATGTTCAAGGATTGGCCCTTGAGAGTCCCAAAACACTGTGAGCATCACTTACCTTCAGAAGTTTGACTCTTGAATTTCTTTTTGACTGGGAATCTGGGATGCTTCAATCCCATGCTCTGACGTTTGCTCTCTGGTTCGAAGTAGTGACCCCGTGTTGCATCTCCAGTGATGATCCGTTTCAGAAACGTTTCACCTTCGTTAACAAGACGGTTCAGTAGGTGTTGACAGATTCTGACACCATTGTGCTTCTGCTCTTCATTGAGTTGTTTTGGAACCCATCTCGAACAGACTTTGTGGAAGTTAAGCCTGTTATGCATGATTTCATATGTAGAACCATGCCTGATGTGCATATGGTTTGCCACGTCATCAACAGCCACTCGTCTGTTATTCAGAATCATATAACGCATTTGTTCAATATTGACATCAGTTACGGCTGCAGATGGACGCCCGGATCTTTTCTCATCCTTCAGGTTTGTGCGACCCTTTTGAACTGTTCAATCCACTGGTAAGCACTTCGCTGTGGCAATACATTGTAGTCGTATTGTGTTGAAAGTATTCTATGAATTTTCGCTCCTGGCACACCCTCAGACCACAAAAAAAAAAAAAAACTGATTGCGGAACGCTGTTCCTCCTTGGTGCAAACAGAGAGTGGCGCGGCCATGATCTGATAACCTTGGAATCTACCACAGACGTGGAAAACGGTGCCATCTAGCTTCTGGTGAGCACACAATGCCATAGAACCAACCTAAAGACAATTAGAGCATAATTGCAGATACTTATTGACTTGTCTAGGTTCACTGCGGTCACAATATCAGTTTCATGTTTCGCATGCGTGTCAGATTCATATGATCTAGAAGACGCCATATCGCAAAGGGAAGAAACTGCAAATTGACCTGGCTGTGCGTGGGGTGTAAATCAAAGCTCGCAAAAAATGACAGGCGTCGAATGAGTACCGGTACTCTAGAAAAATCTCAACAGAGCCAATCGATAAGGGAAGCCATGAAGACTGACATCCAAGCCAAATAAGCGAGGAAATACATGCAGCACTCAGCAAGGAACTGGAACAACGCCCCAGAATAGTGTAATGAAATACAAAGCTGCTGAACCTCCTGCAGCAAAACGTGCAAACCCTACGGCCACTACCGAGGAAGCTACGGAATTGTCAACAACACATGACAGGAAGGACACAGACATCAGATGAAATCCCGAGAAGAAGGAAACGCAGGACACATTTACGCAGCATATAGAAAATACAACAGTGCACGACGAAGACAGGACATGCAGCCTATTGATAAAGACAAGGGAGAGCCAGAACCGAAAGGACAGGAAAATAACGAGCAGAACTATGGTGAACTCCACTCTCACAGAATCCTCTGTCAGCACAGGACATCCATATACATCCGATGAAGGTATTGCACCCTAGACTGACGTTGTGCGAACAGGACGCCGAGGAAAGTCCCATTGAAAAGACCCCACAATTATGGGCACGAAGCAAGGACCCCATGACTAAATGGATCCCTCCCTTGGTGAAATACAGGCATCTGTACGCAGAACATGTCTCTTCATAGGCCACCTTCTCTATAATACTACATCAGAGAAAACAGTGAGACACCTAAAGAAATTGGAGTTGACAGAAATGCTGAAATGCGAGGAGATAAACTCAAGAAGAACTTTTAAAGAGTGAAAAGTAGCCATCCCACTCAGTGACATGTACAAAATCACTGCCCTTGAATGTTAGCTTAAAGGGGCTCAAGTCAGAAGATACTGTCTTTGTCGTCCCCAACGACAAGTCTCACGAATTGAAGATTAGTTTACTTCTTTGGAATGTAGAAGCACTCAAAAGCCTCCTAGATTTAACCCCAGGTGAACTGGCATTCTCATAGCGACAGAGACCTTCTCGACAATCAACGTAGAAATCTCCGGCTTCTACTCAAAACATGTCTTCACCAAACAAGGACGAAGAAGAAAAACTGTAAAAGGAATATCCTGCTTCTACAAGTCAATGATAGACGAAGCATCACGTACCTACGAACAAGAAGACACCATAATAATTAAAACTGAAAGAGTGATTTTCATAAGTCTGTACATTGAACCCCTGATTCATTCATTCATATATTTCAGTTAATTCCAACGAGCCTGCAGGCTCATACATAGGAATTGTACATGACATTACATACTGGCGGTCACTTACATATCAAAGTAAAGTTCGTGTACATAAGATTATTAGTAAATGGTTGAGCATATAAACACATACAACATATAAACTATGTACATAATCAATATGAGGATGACAAAGAATTATTTCTGATTGTATTTACGTTTACATAACATAACAGTTGCAGAGGTACAAGAATAGATTACAGATTATTTACATTTACATAACATAAGAGTTGCAGAGGTACAAGAATAGATTACAGGGTATTTACATATACATAACATAAGAGTTGCTGAGGTACAAGACTGCCAAGGCAACCCCGGGGAGCAACATAATCATAGCCGAAGACCTTAACTGCAGGATTCACACTCGTTATCAAACGGCTAAATAGGATATACGGTACTTTGCTCACAACGGCAGCACTATTGATCTAATTTTACTACACAGGTACATCCCTTGGAATAACGGACCACAGAGTATTCTACTCAGCTGCAGAAACGCAAATAAAAAGAACTGCCCAGTTACAGCAGCTTTCATCATAAATGGACTGAAACATGACAATAGCCACACGTAGCACATCTCCAGGAATATAGATGAAAAATATTACAGAAAAATAAGGATAGACTTACCGTCCTCGAAAATGAAATAAAGCCAAACTACCTAGCTGCTGCAGTCCTGGACGTAAATAAAACGGCAACCATTACAGTCACTGCAACGAAGAACTCATAGACGGTTCAATAAAGCATGCTGCCTTGAAAGGAAGCGAGTTCTGAAAGCCCTTCCCACGGCCAAACGCACTTGCAACCAGGAGGATCTGAACACTGGTAGTAAAAATTCAATAGCACCCTAAATCCATCCTACCTAGGGATCGCACTAGAGAACAATTTCCTTAAACTATAATTGAGGCTAATGATAAGAAGGCTAACGGAAGAAAGGGGCAGGAGCAAAATACAAGCAATCGGAAACCTTGTAGACAACATAGAGGCAAATTCTACCCGATGTTAGTCGATTTTCTCAAAACGTTTGATAGACTGAAGGACTGTAATCTGCTCCAAATTAGACCAGATGATAGAGCAAAACAAAGAGCTCTTCGCTCTGACAACAACATCCTGAGTAACAACTCTGTCCGAATCTCGGACACTGTTACTACGTACATCCAAAGAAATAATGCAGACAAACGGTGTGCTGCAGTGGGACCATCTCAGCCCCTATTTGTTCAATGTAGCCACCCATGTCGTCGTTCAGGCGACGACTAAAGAAGAAAAGGAGACGACATTGTGGCAGGGCCACGCGGCATTAAGGAGCTGCAGAAAGGGATACATGCACTAGAAATATGGGCAGAAAATAATGTGCTGCAGATAAACGTGGAGAAGACCGAACACATGATCTTCAGGGAGGGTGGACACCTCTCCTCGAAGGACTAATATTCCTCAAGAAAGAAGCTCTCCAGATTGTAAGCAGTTTCAAATATTTTGGTCTAACACTACAGACAAGAGCACGGTCATACAGGTTCAACACTAACAAGGAACAGTAGCCGTAACTAAATCTACATATAGAATCATAAAATAATCAGACTCTTTCTAAAAACATCCATGACCTTATTCCAGACAAAAAATAGTACCCAATCAATCAATCAATCAATCAATCAATCAATCAATCAATCAATCAATCAATCAATCAATCAATCAATCAATCAATCAATCAATCAATCAATCAATCAATCAATACTGATCTGCGTTTTGGGCAGTCATCCTCACGTATGGTATAGAGATAACTTGGGAATAGCGGAGCTATTGAAACTGCTGCCGTATGGAAAATGTCAAAGCCCGCTTCCTGAAGGCCGCCTTCGGAGTCTTCAAGTATACAAGGGCAAAACTAGTCTACGAGCTCGTGAGAGAACCCTTCCTAATAAAGGACATGAGATGGAAATTCTATCTGTCCTCCACAGATAGCTGGAGAAAATTGTTGAAAGACAGGGACAAGAAAAGCAGGGAAATATGGAGTGATTTCTACACTACGGAAGCAATAATGAACAGATCATGGACCGGTAAAATTCAAGAGCTACATCGTTTTTTGAACTCTATGGCGGTACACCACAAAATGTGCAGAACAAAATTTTACCACAACCCAGGCCTGGACTCTTCATGTGAACTTTATGACAAATACTGTGACCGTTATCATGTATTATGTATGTTGGGTATTCAGCCCGAAGGCTGGTTTGATCCTCTGCAGCTCCGCCAGCAGCTGTCATAAATAGCCTAGGCGTCACTGAAGAGGCGTACTATTATAGACTATTGTATAAACTGATCTCATCAATAATGCTTTGTACAATTTTTTGCACACTTCTTTCGCATTATAAATTCAAAATTATCAATATGAACATGATTCTGGTAAAATTGGTTCTGGGTTGAGTTCAAAGGGGCATACAAAATGTGTGTGTGAGTAGGTTATCCAATGTATACTGATAACACACACTCCTGTTGAAATGTTATTCATTTGGGCGATGAGTATTCACATAGACTACCGCAATTGTGCCTTGCAGCCTGGTGTAACTCGCATCTGAACTAGACAACTCAGCAGCTTTCCTCTTTATTCCGAATATTTGAAAACTTTTCGATGACAAGACGCTAAACGTTGGACGTTGCACCATGGTTAATGAATTGAGGAAGACCAGGTGCTTGAACAACGTGAAAGTCAAGCAATCCGTAAAGTCGGATAAAAAACCGTCAATGAGGTGGCCGATAAAAATATTAAAATGCAAAAATGTAAAGCTTAATAGTAATTTAATTATTTGTAATTATACGTATTTTTTACATTATTTTGAGGTTATTTCGTTGGTTTTCCCCCAGAGTTAGCGAAGGATCCCACCTCTATCGCCTCAAGGGCAATGTTCTGGAGCGTGAGATATTTGGTAGGGGATACAAGTGGGAAGGATGACCAATACCTCGCGCAGGTGGCCTCACCTGCTGTGCTGATCAGCGACCTTGTGGGGGTTGGGGGAGATTGAAAGGGATAGGCAAGAAAGAGGTAAGGAAGCGGCTGTGGTCATAAGTTAGGTACCATCCCGGCATTTTCCTTGAGAAGAATTGGAAAACCACGGGAAACCACTTCGAGGATGGCTGCGGTGGAAATCGAACCTTTTTACTCAGTTGAAGTCCCGAGGCTGAGTGGAGCCCGTTCCAGTCCTCGAATCACACTAACCACTACATCACAGAGGCACTATCGTTAGAACTACAGAAAATGATTCTATGTTCAGCGACAGTGTCAATGGCTGTGCAATGGGCTGCTGACACCAGCCACGGCTTGCTGGTCATGCTTTAAGAAGCTCTGCATAATATAAGTGCGTTTATTTAAATAATTGGCATAAGTCCGGTACTATCCGACTCTTTGGCTGAATGGTAGCGTTGAGACCTTCGGTTCCGAGGGTCCCGGGTTCGACTCCCAGCTAAATCAGGGATTTTAATCTCGTCGTATTAATTATTCTGGCTCGAGTACTGAGTGATTGTGTTTGTTCCAACACTGTCCTCTTCATATTCAGACAATACACTACCAACTATCACAGAAGCACGCAAGGGTGAATACATTCCTCCACATAGGGTTTACGTCAGGAAGGGGTTCCGGCCATAAAACAGTGCCACATCCACAATTTGCACCTGAGACCGCACAGGAGTGGGAAAAGCGGTAGAAGAAGAATAAACATAGTACCGGTACTGTAACTTTTACTTGACACTTCTGCATATGCTCAGTGTGTTCCTGCAATGGCTGAGCCATTAAAATGGTGATTAATTTATAAATGGGAGAACGTTGATTAATACAGTGACTTTGTCATTCTATGAAAAGAATGTTGAAACAGGTAAGTTTCAAATATGAAATATGTAAAATGGTGAGAAGAAAATTCTAATAGCACGTACCGGTAACAACATTATTGCCGTCCGAAGTACATTTCTACGAACGATGTACTTCCGTGGTTTCCGATTGTCACACCACGCACATGTTGTGGCCTTAGCCTACCGCAACTGAAATGAGGCCACAGCCTCAACTGTTCGTATCCTGCCTTCGCTGAATATCTACATGACTTAGTGAGACGTTTAGCACATACCTAACAAAGAAACAATAGAACCTGCTCCTGGATTTCCAAGCATAACTTATGAGCAGACGTGGTCCCTTACTATAGTTTCTTGATCATAAGATGTATTTGATATTGCAAAGCAAAGCAAAGCAAAGCAAAGCAAAGCAAAGCAAAGCAAAGCAAAGCAAAGCAAAGTAAAGCAAATAATAATAATAATAATAATAATAATAATAATAATAATAATAATAATAATAATAATAATAATAATAATAATAATAATAATTGTTTTCCGTCTCACTAAATACATTTTATGGTATTCAGAGACGCAGAGGGAGCGGAAATTTGTCCCGAAGGAATCCTTTTACGTGCCGGAAAATCTACCGACACGAGGCTGAGGTATTTGAGCACCTTCATTATACCACTGGACTGAGATGGAATCGAATCTGCCAACATGGGTTCAGAGGGCCAGTGCTTCTACTGTCTAAGCCATTTAAAGTCATAAGAATAAGACAGCTGAGAGTGACTCATGTACACTGACTGACAGAGCAAATGCAACACCAAGGAGGAGTGGTTCGAAAGGGATGAGAGTTAGGGAAAAAACAGAGACGGTACGGACGAATAATTGATGTTTATTTCAAACCGATATGCAGGTTACACAATGCGCACGGCATCGACTCAGTGGGATGTAGGACCACCGCGAGCGGCGATGCACGCAGAAACACGTCGAGGTACAGAGTCAATAAGAGTGCGGATGGTGTCCTGAGGGATGGTTCTCCATTCTCTGTCAACCATTTGCCACAGTTGGTCGTCCGTACGAGGCTGGGGCAGAGTTTGCAAACGGCGTCCAATGAGATCCCACACGTGTTCGATTGGTGAGAGATCCGGAGAGTACGCTGGCCACGGAAGCATCTGTACACCTCGTAGAGCCTGTTGGGAGATGCGAGCAGTGTGTGGGCGGGCATTATCCTGCTGAAACAGAGCATTGGGCAGCCCCTGAAGGTACGGGAGTGCCACCGGCCTCAGCACATGCTGCACGTAGCGGTGGGCATTTAACGTGCCTTGAATACGCACTAGAGGTGACGTGGAATCATACGCAATAGCGCCCCAAACCATGATGCCGCGTTGTCTAGCGGTAGGGCGCTCCACAGTTACTGCCGGATTTGACCTTTCTCCACGCCGACGCCACACGCGTCTGCGGTGACTATCACTGACAGAACAGAAGCGTGACTCATCGGAGAACACGACGTTCCGCCATTCCCTCATCCAAGTCGCTCTAGCCCGGCACCATGCCAGGCGTGCACGTCTATGCTGTGGAGTCAATGGTAGTCTTCTGAGCGGACGCCGGGAGTGCAGGCCTCCTTCAACCAATCGACGGGAAATTGTTCTGGTCGATATTGGAACAGCCAGGGTGTCTTGCACATGCTGAAGAATGGCGGTTGACGTGGCGTGCGGGGCTGCCACCGCTTGGCGGCTGATGCGCCGATCCTCGCGTGCTGACGTCACTCGGGCTGCGCCTGGACCCCTCGCACGTGCCACATGTCCCTGCGCCAACCATCTTCGCCACAGGCGCTGCACCGTGGACACATCCCTATGGGTATCGGCTGCGATTTGACGAAGCGACCAACCTGCCCTTCTCAGCCCGATCACCATACCCCTCGTAAAGTCGTCTGTCTGCTGGAAATGCCTCCGTTGACGGCGGCCGGGCATTCTTAGCTATACACGTGTCCTGTGGCACACGACAACACGTTCTACAATGACTGTCGGCTGAGAAATCACGGTACGAAGTGGGCCATTCGCCAACGCCGTGTCCCATTTATCGTTCGCTACGTGCGCAGCACAGCGGCGCATTTCACATCATGAGCATACCTCAGTGACGTCAGTCTACCCTGCAATTGGCATAAAGTTCTGCCCACTCCTTCTTGGTGTTGCATTTGCTCTGTCAGTCAGTGTAAATATCCACGAGGCCATATAAAAATAGATCTAAAGGTGCCGCTCAGTGTTAGTGCAAAGGTGCTAATTTGATGCCGGTATTAACAAAAAGGGCCATAAAGGAAGAGTTGAAAATGACAGCCCAGTACCTTTAACATCCATTGTCTTTAAATGTATAGAGCGGTTGGTAGTAAAGGCGTGCTGGAATTCTTACAGTAGAATAACTTGCTTAACTCCAATCAGCGTGGTTTCCTCTCGGGGCGATCCTGCACAACGTTAATAAAAGTCGTTGATGATTAGGGTACCGTATCGCACTAGATTTGCCCAGAGCCTTCGGGCAAGTGTCACATCAACGACTTTTGCTGAAACTACAGCAGCTTAGCAGTGGCGTGGTTGAGATCCTTCCTGGTGGGTTCGGACATAGTGTGCGATGTACGGAGGCGCCCGATCACTGGCTGCTCCATCCAGTAAATTATCGAACAACACAAAGTTCCGTTACTGGACTCTTCATGGTCTACGTGTTCGACCTCTCAGGTTGTGTCTCATCATCAACGGCCCAAAATGCCGATGAAAATGTACTGTACAGGTATATAAGAAATAAGGTGGGGATCCTTGATGTACAAGCTGATATGGAGAGTCTGTCGATGTGGTGCTGCGTAAATAGCCTGGATGTAGTTGTTAATAAGTGTAAATATTTGAGAATGAGTAGGTACAGAATCCTATCATAAACAGTTATAAACTGGTGAAAAACATAATTCCGCTGTGCATTAGTTTCAAATTACTCGGAATAATTATCTGTGGTAATTTAAAAGGGTATTTACAGTGAGAAGAGGAAAGGTGCAAGGCAACAAACAATCTAGTGTTCCTATGTAGGAATTTAAGAGGTTTCAGTCCACGAGCTATAAAGTCAGTTTATCCTTTCGTGGTTCGGCCCTTATTGGTGAATGGTTTGTCTGCTTGGTATCCCACTGCAGCGGAGAACATAAGCAAGCTGTAGATAGTACAGCGGCGTGCGGAAAAGCTTATTAAATGTTACTCCCCTCCCATCCCACACGGTTATCTTCCATTGGAACAACAGAAAAAAAAAACAGAAACAGACATGATCATTGTCCGGAAATCCATCTGCACCTCAATAAATATTAATCTCTCTCAACATCTATCACTTGTTTACCGCTCCGCTCAGAGAAGATAAGAAGTTGCCCTTTTTTCACTTTTTGCTCGCACCTCTGCCTTCCAGAAGGGCTTTTATTGGTTCTCCGTAAAGCTATCGAACTCGCTGTCAGGGAATGTCAAGAAATTTCCTCTTCCCTAATTTCATTTGTACGTAAAGAAAAATGCAATTTGAAGGTATTGCCGGGTGACAGACTGGTAGAGGGAAAGGAACTATTAGTTCAGCGGATGATGAAGAAATGGAAAGATCATATGAAGATAAAGAAGATGAATCACAATATGTAAAAGATGACGAGAATCTAATTGTGATAAACTACTGAAATGAAGTGGTAGGCCAAGGAAGAGAAGGTAATGCAATAGGATAATTCAGATTGAGACAAAGAAATGAAAGAGAAGTGGTCTGGTTGAATTTTGCACCGATCTTAACTTAGTCAAATAGCCTTCATTATGATTAGCCAGAGATTCAGAAAACATATGTTGGTTTGTATGATTTTCTCAGGAGCAGATGTGGACTCTGACCACAACTTGGTGGTCATGAAGTGCCATCTGAAGTTGGAAAAATGAAGAAAGGAAGGAATGTAAGAAGACGAGATCTAGATAAGTTGAAAGAAAGCAGTGTGTTGTATTGTTTCGAAAAGCATATTGCACAAGGACTAAATGAAAAGGCAGAAGGAAACACAATGGATGATAAGTGGACAGTCGTGAAGAATGAGATCAGTAGGGCGGCTGACGACAAGTTAGGAAGACATGTATTATCAAGTAAGAATCAGTGGATAACTTGGAAAATTCTAGGCCGGATTGATGAACGGCGAAAATATAAGAATGCAAAAAATGAGGAGGCAGGAAAGAATACAGTCGATTAAAGACTGAAGTAGATAGAAAGTGCACGACAGCTAAGGAAGAATGGCTGAAAGAGAAACGCAAGAATGTTGAAGGTTTTATGGTCTTAGGAAAGGTCGATGCCGTATACAGGAATGTCAAGGAAAACTTTGGAGAAAGGAAAATTAGGTATATGAATATTAAGAGCTCAGATGGAAAACCACTTCAGGTGAAAGGAGACATGGCGGAAAGTTGGCAGGAACATATCCAACAGTTGTATCAAGGTAGAGAAGTAGATAATAAAGTTCTGGAACAAGAAAATTGTGCTGGTGCAGATGAAATGAGAGACCGAATTTTGAGTCAGACTTGGATAGAGCTTTGAGAGACCTAAATTGGAACAAGTAACCTGGGATTGATGACATACCCTCAGAATTACTGACTGCCTTAGGAGAAGTCAGCATGGCATGTGTAAGATGTATGATACAGGAGAAGTGCCATTCGATTTTAGACAGAGTTTTGTTACACCTATTCCCAAGAAAGCAGGTACTGATAAGTGTGAAAACTACCGTACCATAGGTTTAGTATCTCACGCTTGCACAATTTTAACTTGTAATATTTACAAAAGAAAGTAAAGACAATTTGAAGGTCAGTTGGTAGAAGATAAGTTCGGCTTCAAAAGAGATGTAAGAACACCTGAAACAATCCTGATTTTACGAAAGATCGTGGAGAATCGAAATTCGAAAAACAAGCCCACGTACGTGGCATTTATAGATGTAGTGAAGGCATTCGATAATGTTGATTGGCCCGAGCTATTTGAGATTCTGAAGGTGATCGGAAATAGATGCCGAGAAAGAAGAATTATCTACAATCTGTACAAAAATCAGTCTGCAGTGAGAAGATTCGAAAGCCATGAAAAAGAAGCAGCAATTAAGAAAAGAGTAACGCAAGTCTGCAGTATGTCCCCACTCCTTTCTAATAGTTATATAGAACAGGCAGTAAAGGAAAACGAAGAGTTATTTGGAAAAGGAATCACAATCCAAGGGGAGGAAATCAAACCTCAGAAATTTGGCGATGGTACTGTTATTTGATCTGAGTCTGGAGAAGATCTGGAGAAATTACTGAATGGTATGGGCACAGTCTTGGAGAAGGTTTAGAAGAGGAAAATAAATCAATTCAAAACAAAGTCAATGGAGTGAGGTCGAACGAAGTCAGGTGATGCAGAAAGTATTAGATTAGAAAGCGAAGACTTAAAGGAAATACATGAATATTGTTACTTGGGTTATATCATAACTAATAATGACAGCAGTGAGGACGACATAAAATACAGACAAGCACAAGACAGGAAGGTCTACGCCAAGAAAGTAAATTTGCTCACTTCGAACATTGATAAAGGAATTAGAAAGATGTCTTTTAAGACTTTCATCTGGAACATGGCACTGTAATAAAGTGAAACATGGACGATAAATAGCTTGAAGGGAATAGAATCTTTTGAAATGTGGTGATGCAGAAGAATGTTGAAGGTGATATCTTAATAACCATTCCGGAGCACACTCAACATGAACTTAATAACCCTAGGCGAAGTGTTTGCCCTGTATGAACAGATTAGGATGATTTTATGTGATATTTAAGAGTTAATTGTTCTTCTATAGTATTCTACATTAAAATAAGAGACTACGTTGACAATATATGTTAGTGCTACGAAGTGATTCCTAGATTATTCGATCACAAACCTTACAGTAAGAAGAATTGGCTTTACGTCTCACCGACACGAACAGTTCTTATGGCGATGAAATGAAATGAAATGGCGTATGACTTTTAGTGCCGGGATATCCCAGGACGGGTTCGGCTCGCCAGGTGCAGGTCTTTCTATTTGACTCCCGCAGTCGACCTGCGCGTCGTGATGAGGATGAAATGATGATGAAGACAACACATACACCCAGCCCCCGTGCCATTGGAATTAACCAATTAAGGTTAAAATCCTCGACCCGGCCGGGAAACGAACCCGAGACCCTCTGAACCGAATGCCAGTACGCTGACCGTTCAGCCAACGAGTCGGACTTATGGCGATGATGGGATAGGAAAGGCCTAGGAGTGGAAAGGAAGCTGACGCGGCCTTATTAAGGTACAGCTCCAACATTTGCCTGGTGTGAAAATGGGAAACCACGGAAAACCATCTTCAGGGTTGCCGACAGTGGGGCTCGAACCCACTATCTCCCGGATGCAAGCTCACAGTTGCGCGCCCCTAACCGCACTGCCAACTCTCCCGGCACTTTACAGTAAGAGAACATGACATTTTCATAGTTGTTTATTACATTAAGGCCTTCGACAGATTAAATGGAGCCGTAGACGAGCTAAAAATCAACGTTAAACATAATCGAGGCTACGGAACATTTTAATTAGAACATACTAATCGTATGCCTTTGTATGCTTGTGTGAGAGATGTGTGCTATTTTGTTGTATATTTCAATGTCATGTTGTAGCATTGCGACGTCTTACTGTTGTTTGATCTTCTCGTGTTCTGTCACGAGGGAGGATCATTGTAACCGCTGAATTTATAATTTGTAATGTTGTGGAAAGAAGTCTTGAATATTTTCTGATGGTGATGAAATTAAGAATAAGGATAGGAGTGATTTGAAATGATCGGTGTATATTCTTGGTGGATAGCCAAACCAACGAATTGAAATAAAATCCAACGAAAGGAAATAACATGTAAAATGAATGAGACCTAATCAACAGATAGTAATTTCACATTATAAGGAGATTAACCGAATGTTAAAAATCAATTAGAAATAACATGTAAAATGAATGAAACCTAATCAACAGATAGTAATTTCACATTATAAGGAGATTAACCGAATGTTAAAAATCAATTAGAAATAACATGTAAAATGAATGAAACCTAATCAACAGATAGTAATTTCACATTATAAGGAGTTTAACTGAATGTTAAAAGTTAATTAAGTGTTGTAGTCAACTAATAATAATTGCTAATAATACAAATTAACATTATGAATTTAAAATTAATTAAATGCTGATTAATTCAGTCAGTGAGACCAGATAGTGAAGTGATAAACTGCGAACTGTGAATTAAAGTCAAGAATGATTAAACTTGACCTAATCAACAGATGGTAATTTGACATTATAAGGAGATTAACTGAATGTTAAAAATCAATTAAGTGTTGAATTCAACTAATAATAATTGCTAATAATAAAAGTTGACATTATGAAGTTAAATTAATGAAATGCTGATTAATTCAGTCAGCGAGACCAGATAATAAAGTGAAAAACTGCTAATTGTGAAGTAAAGTCAAGAATGATTAAACTGGACCTGGCAAAGATATTAAATTACAGTTTTAGTTTGATAGACAAGGATTAAGTCAATTTTATTGGATTAATGATGCATTTCGGAGAGGAATTAATGAAGAATTAGAAGGATTTGTTGACTAATAATCAAATGATCAGAGAAAGGAGAGACGAAGGAATGGACGACTTAGGTCATTGTACATGAATAATGTAAATACGTATTTATAGAGATTTTGGTAGATTTTGAAGTGATTTTTGAAGTTAATTCAGTTTCAGCGATGACAGAATTAATTTGGTCAGTGTAAGATCTATATGTGTTATTGAACACGTGTGAGCGAGTCACAGATCAGGTTTGGAAGATAATTCTGATTGTTTTAATATTCTGGATCAGGAATATTTTTGCTAGTTGCTTTACGTCGGACCGACACAGATAGGTCTTATGGCGACGATGGGATAGGAAAGGTCTAGGAGGAGTGGGAAAGAAGCGGCCGTGGCCTTAATTAACGTACAGCCCCAGCATTTGTCTGGTGTGAAAATGGGAAACCACGGAAAATCATTTTCAGGGCTGCCGACAGTGGGGTTCGAACCCACTATCTCCCGCACGCAAGCTCACAGCTGCGCGCCCCTAACCGCACGGTCAACTTGCCCGATGGATCAGGAATTAATTAGTTCATTTCATACTTTAATTTCAGAGTACCCAAACAACGTGCATAATTGCGCCAGAGAGAAAGAGAAGGCGTATTCTACAAGTTAAATTTTCATTGTTGGTGATTTTAAAGTTTGTGAGCGTTTAAATTCAAAGAGACTTTCTTTAATTCATTTTAAAATCAAGAAAGGCGTATTCTGCAAGTTAAATTTTCATTTTTGGTGATTTTAAAGTTTGTGAGCGTTTAAATTCAAAGAGACTTTCTTTAATTCATTCCAAAATCAAGAACAGATGATTGTATTTGTGATGTTTATTTCAGTTGCATCCATGTTAATAAATGTTAGTTTAATTTCTGTTACGTGTGTCATTTCCTTGATAACTTCCAATTACCGTTCTTTTTAATCCCTATAAAAAGTATAAGTCGCCACACACGAACGGTCCACGATGAGATTTCTCGTGTCGGCCAATTGTGCTTGGCAAAAAGGGGCAGTATGCACATATTTAGCTTCCACATACTATGTTGTTTTAAATGACAATAATTATGGCAATCAGCCGTGGGTACCACTTGTTTTCTACGCAGACATTGAAGCAATCCTCAAAAAATTTAAAGCACGCTCATATTATCGAGATATACCCTTTACTTATACTACTCACATACATGTCCCGTAAAAATTTTTGCAAGGGTACTTTTGATAGTTCGATAAATAACTTAGAGCTGCTCAAAATACTTTTAGGAAAGCGTGACAGAGATTCGGTACGTCTTACAATTAGCCGTATTTTAAATACTGCACTAACATTCCTATGAAACCTCTGACTGAATTTACAACATGAAAGTGTTATAAAATGTGATATTTGTGATTGTACATTTTCAGATAATGACTACAGTTTTCGGTCTGACAACTCGATAAATATGTATAGATGGACATCGAATAATAGTTGTTATCTAAAGTATAGATTTCCTAAATTCATTCCTGTAATTCTACATAACTTGTCTGGTTACGACTCACATTTTTTAATTTGAGAATTTCGAGCTTCAGATGAGAAGAGTGATCTAATTCCTCAGAACAAAAATTCGTAAAGGTAGAAGATAAATATAGCCTACTATAAAATTGCGATTTATTGACTCGTTTCGCTTCATGGGGAGTAGTTTTGAGAAGCCTTGTAGTAATTTTCAATAAGAAAATTTACCGCAATTTGACGTGTATTTCTTTAAGAAAACCAGTTTAATAAAATTCAGCGAGAAAATGTATTCCCTGATGAATATATTGACAGTTTAGAATGTCTCAAAGAAGTCTCTTTGCCGTTAAAAGAATCATTTTACAGCTCACTAAATTCGACTGAAATTATTGATGATGAATATTTACATGGGCAACGTATCATGCGCAACTTTCAAACGCTAGGCTAATACTCCGAATTATATTTTAAGAGGCATGTACTTCTGTTGGCAGAAGTTCTTGAAAAATTTCTCTATGTTTGCAAGGAAACGTATTGCGTTGACCCATGTCAGAATTACACAGCACCTGGGTTATGTTGGAATACGATGTTAAATTACACGAAAGTCAGTTTGGATCTGCTTACATGTATTGACATGACACATTTTGTTAAATCATCCATTCGAAGTGGTTTAAGTCTGCGTAGTGCGCGGTATTCTAAAACAAATGATAAGAATATGCCCAATTATGATCCTAATGGTCAGACTCAGTAATTATATTGTTTATCTTGACGCTAACAATCAGTATGGGTGGACATTCAGCCAACATCTACCATTAAATAGCTGCCGCTGGCTGTCGTAGTGTGAGATTAAAAATTTACAGCTGCACGTCGTAAACGATGAGCGCGATAAAGGTCGTATATTTGAAGTAGATCAACAACATTCTAAAGAGTTACACACTTCTCATAATGAGTTACCGTTCTGTCCTCTAAATATGAAGTCCCAATACAACCATTCTATTCGCCAATGTAAATGACAAAATTCAAATATGTACCGTAATTCATTACCGGAATTTAACACAGTGTCTGCAGCATGGTCTGAAGTTAACAAAAATTCGTCAAATACTAGAATTTTATTAGACAACATGGCTAAAGCCATACATTGAACTCAACAATTATTTAAGGACGAATGCTGTTAACGAGTTTGGAATTGTTTTTATAACCTTATGAACAATAGTGTGTTTGGTACGACAATGAAAAATGTTGACAAACATGTTGGTGTGAAATTAATTACAAACTGGAGGATTGTTGGTAAAAGTACGCTGCTAAAATTTAATAAGTAGTCCTAATTTCCATAGCTGTATAGTTATACATGAGATTTTAGTAAGCGATGGATCGTGTTCGAGTTAAGTACACTGACTGACAGAGCAAATGCAACACCAAGAAGGAGTGGGCAGAACTTTATGCCAATTGCAGGGTAGACTGACGTCACTGAGGTATGCTCATGATGTGAAATGCGCCGCTGTGCTGCGCACGTAGCGAACGATAAATGGGACACGGCTTTGGCGAATGGCCCACTTCGTACCGTGATTTCTCAGCCGACAGTCATTGTAGAACGTGTTGTCGTGTGCCACAGGACACGTGTATAGCTAAGAATGCCAGGCCGCCGTCAACGGAGGCATTTCCAGCAGACAGACGACTTTACGAGGGGTATGGTGATCGGGCTGAGAAGGGCAGGTTGGTCGCTTCGTCAAATCGCAGCCGATACCCATAGGGATGTGTCCACGGTGCAGCGCCTGTGGCGAAGATGGTTGGCGCAGGGACATGTGGCACGTGCGAGGGGTCCAGGCGCAGCCCGAGTGACGTCAGCACGCGAGGATCGGCGCATCCGCCGCCAAGCGGTGGCAGCCCCGCACGCCACGTCAACCGCCATTCTTCAGCATGTGCAAGACACCCTGGCTGTTCCAATATCGACCAGAACAATTTCCCGTCGATTGGTTGAAGGAGGCCTGCACTCCCGGCGTCCGCTCAGAAGACTACCATTGACTCCACAGCATAGACGTGCACGCCTGGCATGGTGCCGGGCTAGAGCGACTTGGATGAGGGAATGGCGGAACGTCGTGTTCTCCGATGAGTCACGCTTCTGTTCTGTCAGTGATAGTCACCGCAGACGAGTGTGGCGTCGGCGTGGAGAAAGGTCAAATCCGGCAGTAACTGTGGAGCGCCCTACCGCTAGACAACGCGGCATCATGGTTTGGGGCGCTGTTGCGTATGATTCCACGTCACCTCTAGTGCGTATTCAAGGCACGTTAAATGCCCACCGCTACGTGCAGCATGTGCTGCGGCCGGTGGCACTCCCGTACCTTCAGGGGCTGCCCAATGCTCTGTTTCAGCAGGATAATGCCCGCCCACACACTGCTCGCATCTCCCAACAGGCTCTACGAGGTGTACAGATGCTTCCGTGGCCAGCGCACTCTCCGGATCTCTCACCAATCGAACACGTGTGGGATCTCATTGGACGCCGTTTGCAAACTCTGCCCCAGCCTCGTACGGACGACCAACTGTGGCAAATGGTTGACAGAGAATGGAGAACCATCCCTCAGGACACCATCCGCACTCTTATTGACTCTGTACCTCGACGTGTTTCTGCGTGCATCGCCGCTCGCGGTGGTCCTACATCCTACTGAGTCGATGCCGTGCGCATTGTGTAACCTGCATATCGGTTTGAAATAAACATCAATTATTCATCCGTGCCGTCCCTGTTTTTTTCCCAACTTTCATCCCTTTCGAACCACTCCTCCTTGGTGTTGCATTGTCACTGTCAGTCAGTGTACAATACGATAGGATAATGTTGGCTTTTGTGTACACGAACTAGCCAACACTCCGATGTATGAATTCCATTATGATTTTATGGTGAAGAAGTACCTTAAAATGTGAAATTAATCTGTGCAAATACAGTATCATTTATCTACCAGACTAAAACTGATAACTATTATGAGGACAAGGTTTGATACAAGTAACTATGCAGAAAATAATATCTACAATCTCCCAATAGTTAACAAGAAAATTCTAGGCAAAATTGAAGATGAATGTGCTGGAAATATTATAGATTTATCTGCTGGTACTAAATCTAAATCATATTGCATTATGACTCTAAATGATCTAGTAATACAGGTATTGAATTAAAATGACTCAATGATCTAGTAATACAGGTACTGAATTGTTTTGAGAAGAAAGTTATTTAGAATGAGCTGAGTGTAAAAGGTGAGTTATAATCGTTATAAAATATCAAAGCCATTTCTTAGTAATAGTGCTGATGTAGTTATTTTGTTATTATTAATAATGTACAGTCGTATCAGCACACTAATTTTTAAATTTATAACCGCTTTTTGTACACTAACGTCCATCATCAGTGTTAGAATTTAAATATTTAATTCCACATGAGTGTGTCGTCAAAATGAGTTAAAATGAGTTAAAAAAATTTCAAATGTAGCCCTTTTGACATCAACTGTAAAATAAGAAAAGGAAGAAAAACAATTGTAAAAGAATGCAAATAATATATATAAACTTACAATGATGTTGTAAAAAGGAAAAGGCAGTGTACACTTTTTACAACATCATTGTAAGTTTATATATATTATTTGCTACTTTTACACTTGTTTCTTTTCCTTGTCTTGTTTTACAGTTGATGTCAACAGGGCTACATTTAAAATTTTTAAAACTAATTTTGACGACGCACTCATGTGGAATTAAATTTTTAAATTCTAAAACTGTTGATGGACCTTAGTGTCCGAAAACCGGTTATGAATAAAAAATAGTATGCTGATACGACTGTATATGATTAATAATAATAAAAATATGTGTAAAAGGTTATAAGAATGGTGTAAATGATAATCCTCACTTTTCACATAAATAAATGGTTGTTATTAGGAGTAAGGTGTATCAGCTGTATAAATGAAAATCCACAGCTTGTTTTCAGTCATTCGACCGGGTCAGGAATGGAATGAATGAATCAATACCCTATCCAGCGGCGAGGATAGGAATTGTGCCAGCTGCCGAAGCCTGTCGCACTCCTCTGGGGCAATGATTAACGACCGACAGATGAAATGATATTGGAGAGTGTTGCTGGAATGAAAGATGACAGGGAAAACTGGAGTGCCCGGAGAAAAGCCTGTCCCGCCTCCGCTTTGTCCAGCACCAATCTCACATGGAGTGACCGGGATTTGAACAACGGGACCCAGCGTTGAGAGGCCGGCGCGCTGCCGCCTGAGCCATGGAGGCTCATTTGTCAGCTGTATACCCATTTAATTTATAAAGTAGCTCTTAAGAATGAAGACTGTAAACGGTTTGTCATTCCAAATTCTACTGATACTCTCGCTTGGGGAATCAACGATATTGATAGTGTACTTTGTAGTAGACACGGATTAAAAATGTGCAATCTACAGTTGTTTTATTTACTTATTAGTTACCCTGTCCTATCCTAATTTGTCAATTTACAGTAAAGCTGAAAATTGTTGCTTCAGGGCTACCAATTCCTGGGTTGATAAAGTAAGTAAAACGCTGTCTAAATAACTATGCTGTTTTGTTCATTTATTCTGCTTGTACATTCAGCGCCGCCTTCTGTGACTTCGGAACAGCAACGAAGGAATGCTTTCATTGCAAGAGTTAGGAGATTCCTGAAAGGCACTTGGCATGTTTAACCTTGCCTGCTATTAGGCACTTTCTCCTTTTCTCTTTTTCCTCTTACCCTCCTACTCCTCCTCTTTAGCCTCCTTCGCCTCCTCCTCATAGACCTAGTAGCGTTTGCATATGTATGACTTCTTTCCCCTCCTCCCCACCTACTCCTCCTCATAACGGACTAGATGAGTATGGGAGATAACTATGAAGGTCGGACTAGAAAAATCGGCCAAACCCAGCTACAAGTTCTAGGTTATAAGTTGTAGGACTCTCAACAATCTCTAGTTGCATGCCGTTGACCATTTCGTCTCACTCGTCGTATCAGTAGTTTCAGTTTTCAAGCGTGTTCTGAACATCACGGTTCAATTCTCGAGTCATGTAAAAGCTACTGTAAGCTACTAGAAATCTGTACAATTCAAATCTATAAGCTGGAAAAGTTAAAATAAGAAACTGAGTTTTACAGTTACTGAAAACACAAAGTCACCCGTAAAGGTCAGCTGAAACTCTAGCGCAGCTGACTCCACAGACTGTGACTGTGTATTCGCAGCGGTTATGAACCTTTCTAAGTTATCAGACCATGACGTAACTCTTCAGTGTTTAGATTATTATCTAAAATAAGAAACTGAATGTTACTGAATGTTACAGTTACTAAAAACACAGATTCATGCATAAAGGTCAGCTCAAACTCGAGCGCAGCTGACTCTATAGACTGTAACTGTGTATTCGCGCGGTCATGTAACTTTCTTGGTTATCAAACCCTGACGTATCTCTTCAGAGTTTTCCCCATAAGAACAATGTATCGCCATTAACCTCTGCGCCAGTTCTCTAGAATTAGTCCAACTGAGTAACTGCTCCTAGAAAAGAATTGGCTTGAGCATATACGAATCGAATCCTTGAAATCTTCTATTGTCTCTGGTAGAACATCATAAGTGACCAAAGGTTAAAGAGCGGCGTGTTAGGAACAAATTTAAACATAAGAAAAGCTGGAGTAAACTTATGGGACTCATGAAACGCCGAATTTAAAGCAAAGACCAACCAATGCAAGGACGTATCCCAACTGGAAGGCAGAAATCCTGATGGCCCAACGGGCTATACGCCCCGTACGACGCGGCCTAGCTAAGACCCAACTTAAGGCTTGGTTATCTGTTTCTAGCTCGAACTGGACATGTTCCAGAGAGAGTCGGAACTTCCCTAGTGCAAACAAAGCTGCCAAACTCCTCAAGTTCATAGATGGAATATTTGGCCTCTTGAGCCGATAATGTCCTAGAAGCATAGGCGATGGGTCGCCTTCCGAGTTCTGTTTCCTGAAGCAGGACAGCAGCCACGGCCGATGATGAGGCATCGGTTTGGACAATGGATTTATTCGAAAAATTTGGCACTGCAAGAACAGGGGAGTTGCAAAGAGCTAATTGCAGATCTTCGAAAGCGGCTTGTTGAGACGGTCCCCATTTGAATTTGACGCCTTCCCTACGGATTAAGTTCAAGGGCACCGCTGTGTTAGCAAAGATAGGTATACATTTTCTGAAGAAATTCACCATGCCTATGAACCTGGTAATACCTTTGATGTCCTTAGGAGGTTTGAAATCACGGACCTTCTAAGTCGGCGTATTCCTCGCCTATTTTTCTGGTGCCGAAACTCCAAGGTGGCTTCAGGCCTGTGATTGATTATAGGGCTTTAAATCGTACGGTTGTGTTACAATCTGTGCCCCTTCCTGATCTTCACTCCTGTTTTTCATGGTTTCAGAAAGCTAAGTTCTGTACCATCTTCTATGGATGATATATCAGCTATAGCCTTGACTATCTTGTCCGATAGGACGCCTACAGAATATGGGTACATAATTTGAAGAATTTGAGAGTGAGAGAGGGAAAACACTAGTGCGTGATCTTGAAATTCAACAAGGAACCTGAGAAATTAAATGACATCATTGGTGGAGTTTACTAAAAATTTAGAAATTCCCCTAAGCAACATAGCCAGTGGATGGGGCAAACTACTAAAACCGGGTGACATAATTGGTTGGGGCCTAGGGGATTGAGAGGCTTCAAACACAGCATGGTTCAAAAAGAAACATGGAATTTGTTTTGAATGACCAGACTCAGTTTCCAATGGGGCTGGTGTTTGTTGAGTTGCTAAATTTTTTACTTTCTACCATTTTTGAAGAATCCTCCTCACTCGCTGTGTTTATCACAGGGACTTGGTCGGTTTTGGGAGAAGCTTCCCCAGTTAACAATTGATCAAATCTATTTGACATTTTTGATAGATGGTCAACTAAATTACTAGCCTCCTTAGCATGATCATTTTCAAATTTTAGAGACAATAGGTCCCTAGCCCTGTTATAAAAATGGAACAATCTAGCCTGTACTCTTTTAAGTTGGTTAGCAGATGGATCGCTTACTTCAAAAAACTAACTACAGACGCTAGCTCGGTGGTGTTGTCAGTGATAGTGGAGAAAGCCTCATCAATTTCCCTTTCTCCCAAAATTGGGATACAAATAGGCAATTCTAGGGATTCTTTAAGTTTGGCAGTATCTGCCGCAACTGTGCCTCCAGATTGAACATTCCTAATGAGTAACTCATAGATCAATTCCTCCTTGCGCAAGTACCCGGGGTGGAGGACTTCGCGAGGGCCAGACAAGATGATAGAAACTTACAAATTTAGAAAAACTCTCAGCGACCGACAAAATACTTAGAGTTCGGCGCGGACCCTATGTTTGGCCGACAAAAGAGGCTTAATTTAGACCCATTCAACCACGCTCTGTACCACTTGTTCCAGGGTATTTGTGGAACGCAGAGAGAGGTAAAAGAAGTTGCGGGCTTGAATGGGTCTAACTACAACATCAAGAATTGAATTAAAACTTTAATTAAGGTTATATTTCTTTAGAATTTCCAAAAATAACAAATAACAACGTGACAGGTACAATTAGCAATCTTGAAACAAGACTTGGAAAAATCCACAGTTCAGAGCTTTAACAATTATGGGCTTCAAACCCCTAGTTTTACAATTCTGAACTACCAGCTCAAGAACACAACTCAAAATGAGAATTAATTAAGTCAAGGGCAGTAATCCCCTAATTCAAGAGCATTCGCTCCCTAAATTACAAAGTCAAGCCTTCCAGAGGCACTCTTCACTATTACAACACTTTGAAAAGAGCTAACAGGTTCTCAGTTTCTTCAGCCCATTCAGGGCAACATTACATGAAAATCTGACAATCTCCGACCTCTCAAGGCACTCTTTACAAATTGAAATATGTTTACACAAGGGTATCTAGTACCCAACCTACTGGGCCTTTGCGAAAAGGAACAGGTTAAGTAAACGACCCGAACACAAACTGAATGGAGGCGTACACTGCGCTGCCGAAAACCTACAGGGATCTCGGCCGATGAGACAGGGGCTAGTCCCAAACTACTGAGGTGGCTTGCATGTACATTACAACAGAAAACAGTTATCAAAACGTAGTCAGCTCAAACCAAGATGAAGGGGAGCTCGAGAGGGTAACTCACTCTCTATCCCCGATTTACAGTTAAAACTTTATGAAATACTAGCAAGATACCCGTGCTTCGCTACGGTATTATACTGAAATTTATAATTGATTGCTTATTGTTTTAGATATATAATCTGCCGAAATTCGCGATCTGACTCGTTTTTTTTGCGAGAATCCACCAAAATTCCCGATCTGACTCGTTTTCTATTAGATTACGGCACGTTTCCTCCCATTTTTCAATCTTCCTTTCCAGCAATCGATTTCGTACTTCCCGGGCTAGGCTCAGGTATTCCTCCCGGTCAGTTGGGTCCGTAAATCTTTGCCATCTCTTCCTATAATCATTTTTAATATGGATAAAATCCTTCAGAAGATACGGCGTGGTGTGGTATTGGGTGCCTTGGCGGCACTGAACTCGCGGCTGGACTGCATTCTTAATCATTACTCATCCAGGAGCCGTTTCTAGCGCGGATCGCACATTTGACGACGGTCCGGAACATTATTATTATTATTATTATTATTATTATTATTATTATTATTATTATTATTATTATTATTAGGCCTATGTGTTGCTGGAATGAATGATGACAGGGAAAACCGGAGTATCCGGAGAAAAACCTGTCCCCCCTCCGTTTTGTCCAGCACGAATGTCACATGGAGTGACCGGGATTTGAACCACGGAACCCAGCTGTGAGAGGCTGGCGCGCTGCCGCCTGAGCAACGGAGGATCCTTATAAGTACATTAAGGACAGTAAAATCAATTGGTCTCACCTCCTTTTACACCCCACCGCCGTTAAGTTTATTTACCTCCCCCCCCCAAAAAAAATTAGATGAAGGCGTGTTTCTTTTAGTTTAAAGGAGATTCCAAACACCAATGTTCACGTCTATTACCTCCAGTTTTGAGATATATGTATCCCTGTAAAAATAATTCACTTTTTTCACTTCATTTCACACTGCTCCCCCCCTAAGTGAATTTTCCCGCAAAAAATACTTGTTTGTTCAATAATAAAGGATCTTCTAAAAACCAATTATCGCGACTCTAACTTCTTCAGTTTTTGATTTATGTGTCCACATGAAAGGAATTCAACTCCTTTGCACTCCCGCCCCCCAAAATGGTTTCCCCCAAAACGCGTTTGTCTTTGTTTTTAAAGGAGATCCAAATACGAATTTTCACGTCTGTAACAACTTTAGTTTTTATTAGATGTATGTATTCTCATACAATTAAGTCTAATAATTTTTAAATTCTTTCACCCCCCCCCCCCACTTCATTGGATTTTTGGAGAATATGTGTTTCTTTACTTTTAAAGCAGATTGCAAATATCAAATTTCACGTCTATAACATCTTCATTTTTGAGATATCAGTAGCCTGATTAAAAGGATTCAACACCATTTTCAGTCACTTTTACCCCCCCCCTCCACCCAAGTGCTATTTCCGAAAACTAAAAATACACGTTTCTTTATGTTTAATAGAGATAAAAAAATACCATTTTTCACTTCTGTAACATGTTAAATTTTTTTCAGATTTACCGTAAAAGTTCTCATTTTAAAATTTTACCCATTTTGATTTCCTCTTAAGTGGAGTTTCCAAAAACAAATCACCTATGTTTCTTTACATTTACAGGAGATTCCAAACACCCACTTTTTACGTCTGTAACATTTTACGTTTCCAAGATATTCTGTAGATATAGTCTTTCAAAAATTTCACCCCAATTTGTCACTCCTATTTAACCGCCATTAATTGGATTTTCCAAAACTAAAAAATTACGTGTTTCTTTATTTTTAAAGGAGACCCCTTATACAAATTTTCAGTTCTGTAATATCTTCCGTTTCTGACATATATGTATCTTCATTAAAGGCATTCAACCCATTTTTCACCCTTTTACAGGAAACAAAAAGATACGCGTTTCTTTATTTTTAGAGGAGATTCTAACTACCAATTGTTATATCTGTAAATTTTAAAGATTTAAGATGTAGACACACTCATTTTAAAAAATTCACCCCCATTTTCACCCCACAATATTTGTATTTTCCAAAAACGACAAAAATTCGTGTTGCTTTACTTTTAAAGTAGATCCCAAATACCAATTTTCAGGTCTGTAATATCTTCAGTTTCTGAGATATAAGTATCCTCATTAAAGGCATTCAACCCATTATTCACCCTTTTACAGCCTTCCTATTGGGATCTTCCGAAAACAAAAAAATACGTGTTTCTTTGTTTTTAAAGGAGATTCTAAATACCAATTTTCACATCTGTAAACTTTAAAAATTGTCATATGTAGATACACTCATTTTAAAAATTCACACCCCCTTTCACCCCCCCCCCCCATTATTTGGTTTTTCCAGAAACGAAAAATACATGTTTCTTTATTATTTTTAAGTAGATCCCAAATACCAATTTTCAGGTCTGTAATATTTTCAGGTTCTGAAATATAATTATCCTCATTAAAGGCATTTAACATATTTTCACACTTTTCTACCCTTCCTATTGGGATTTTCCGAAAACAAAAATATACGTGTTTCTTTATTTTTAAAGGAGATTCTAAATACTAATTTTTACATCTATAAACTTTAAAAGTTTTGTGATATATGTAGATACACTCATTTTAAAAATTCACCCCTTTCTCACCCCCATTAATTGGATTTTCCAAAAACAAAAACAAAAAAATACGTGGTTCTTTATTTTTAAAGGAGATACAAAACACCAATTTTCAGGTCTGTAATATCTTCAGTTTCTGAGATATAAGTATCCTCATTAAATGCATTCAACCTCTTTTTAACCCCTTTCCTCCTTTCCTATTAGGATTTTCCGAAAACGAAATAATAGGCGTTTCTTTATTTTTAATGAAGATTCTAAATACCAATTTTTACATCTGCAAACTTTCAATGTTTTGAGATATAGATACACTGATTTTAAAAATTCACCCCTCTTTTCACCCTCCCATTAACTGGATTTACCAAAAATAAAAAATACGTGTTTCTATATTTTTAAAAGAGATCAAAAGTACCAATTTTCAGGTCTGTAAAACCTTTTGTTTCTGAGATATAAGTACCGATATCCTGATCAAAGGCATACAACCTTTTTTCACCCTTTTTCGCCCCTCATATTGGGATTTTCTGAAAACAAAAAAATACGTGTTTCCTTATTTTTAATGAAGAGTCTAAATACCAATTTTTACATTTGTAAACTTTAAAAGTTTTGAGATATAGATACACTCATTTTAAAATTTCACCCCCCTTTTCACCCCCTTAGCGACGGAATATCCAAAAATCCTCTCTTAGCGAGCACCTACATCTTAATATGAATGTATCTCCAAACTTTTATTTCATTATGTCCAGTAGTTTTGGCTTGGCGATGATGAATCAGTCAGTCAGTCAGGACAAGCTATTTTATATATATAGATTTACATTAGCCAAAAGAAGATTTACATTTTAGAAAAGTTTGTTACATAATTAAAGATTCTGAGCTTTCCCTCGGATTACTTGGCGGATAAAGCCAGGAAATAGAATTTTTGTGGCCATTACCTTATAGGTGTTCTGCTGGCCGAAGAAAGAGGCGCCCCGTCTCCTGCTTTAATACACACACTCAGAAAGACGACGATCAATTGGCAAGGAAACTCGAAAAGCCGCAACTTATATACCCTCAGGGAAGGTTCGAGAGAATTCAAGACTAATCCAGACCCGCCCTCTCAAATTTTATTGGTAAATTCAAAGTGAAGAAGAAATGTGGGATTGGTTGAAAATCAATTACAAAAATTTATGATTGGCTAGATTCAAACCCGGTGGAATGAAAAGGAAGTGTCGCCAACCCACAAATAAATGAACATAGATTCAGTTATGAAAACCTAGAAATACGAACCTTCTTTAAGTTACAAGTTCCTTCACCTTGCACCAGAGTGCATGATCAGAGTTTTTGGTAGTGTCATCTGTGGAAGAATGTCCAAACATCTTGATGAATGGCAAACAAAGCATGGAGAAATTCAATGTTTAGGAAACTTCACAATAACACTATTCCCTAATTTGTCAGTGGTAACATCTTCCGATTAATGTTCCAAGTTCAGGTATTATCAGTTTCACCTTTTGATCGATAGGGGAGTTTATAAGGCGCTTATTTTGAATGAGCGGAGTTGAGCTGTACCTCCCGGTACAATTAATATTATTATTATTATTATTATTATTATTATTATTATTATTATTATTATATCATCACATTTAGGTGTTCTTCCACGTAGGCCTACCGTGTGAAGGATGTGTTCAATGTATTGAAGTACGTTCGGCGAAATACGTGTACATAACTCAGGCGTCTGTTTGGAAACTCCTGTGCATACCGTCTGCTATCTTCGGTTGCGTCCGACCAGATTCTCCATAGATTAAAATGGTGTTTGTGTATTCGTCGTTGCTGAACACACTAGCCATTGCGGATATGTAGACAGCGAATGTAGTGCTGCTATACCATACACGAGCCTAGTACTATAGGTCGAAGACGAGGCTTACTAATGCAAGGGGATGCATTAGACGCTTAGAGCTGAGGAACGTGCTGAGAGTGACCGTCTGGTTGTTACCTCTTCATATTCTGACGTAACCTGCCTGCTGGCAGTAGTGCCTCTGTGAAAATCAGTTAGTATACATCCCACTCATCATTAGTGCATGCGGGACCTTTATAAGTAGAAGTTACGGTGCTCGCGGGCTGGCAGAGCTCATAGTCGAATTCTATTGCCGTAATTAGGTTAGGCCTAATTGCAGTTTAGAATTTTAGCGTACCTGTTCTTATTAGACTGTGGTAGTACCGTATTATGAAGGGAGTTCAATATATAATGAAACATATTTTTTAACAGGTTGTTTTATTGAGGATTCAATTACACCATGTTATTTCGCAATACACTAGTTTTCAACATAATCTCCGTTCAATGCTACGGCCTTACGCCACCGTAATGTGAGGACCTGTATGCCTGCATGGTACCACTCGACTGGTCGATGTTGGAGCCAACGTCGTGCTGCATCGATAACTTCCCCATCATCACGTAGTGCTTCCCGTGGAGTGCATCCTTCATTGGGCCAACAGATGGAAGTGAGAAGGCGCGAGATCCGGGCTGTAGGGTGGATGAGAAAGAACAGTCCACTGAAATTTTGTGATCTCCTCTCGGTGATGTGATGGTGAAACTCACCTCGCCCAACAACCCACCGTGCTTTTGTTCGCTGCCAGTCTCCGCAGACATACTGCACGCGCCTATGAATATCTGTTATGCCTTTGTTTTCCGACAAACGAAACTCAATAACTGCTCTCTGTTTGGCACGCACCTCCATTACAGACGCCATTTTGAAGACTAGTTGTAGCGCTGCCACCCATTGTAAATTAATGAAACTCTACGAGACGAAGCGAGAATATTCAAATGTGTGAAATGAAAATCCACAGTATGTTTCCAGTAATTCGACCGGGTCAGGAATGGAATGGATGAAGCCGCATCTCGCGGCGAGGATAGGAATTGTGCTGGCTGCTGAAGCCTGTCGCACTCCTCTTGTGCAGTGAATAATGACTGACAGATGAAATTAAATGATATTGGAGAGTGTTGCTGGAATGAAGGCAGGGAAAACCGGGGTACCCGGAGAAAAACCTGTCCCATCTCCTCTTTGTCCAGCACAAATCTCACATGGAATGACCGGGATTTGAGCCACGGTGCCCAGCGGTGGGAGACCAGCGCGCTGCCGCCTGAGCCACGGAGGCTCTCATTCAAGATGTCCCAAACATCAATTCCAATTTTTTTAAAACCGAAATTTGCCTAGAACTAAGATATGTTGCATTATATTTTGAACGCCCCACTTAATAATAATGATAATAATAATAATAATAATAATAATAATAATAATAATAATAATAATAACAATAATAAATGCTGGAGACCTTCATGAAGTCTCTCAAAATTCGGTCTTACATTTTCTTATGGAAAGAGTGAATATATAGAGTACAAGCACCAAAGGATATAAAACATGGCAATTTTAAAAAGAAATAGAAGTTCAAATAGCTGGGCGAATGGATCCAACCCAATGGACTGGATGAAGAAGCAAAAAAGGCAAGAGCCAGAAAATTTGATCTGGCCTACAAGCTAACACAGAACAGATATAACAACCGGAAATATCCTACCAGGGCAAAATCCGACATAATAACTCAGTAATAAAACCGGAAGGATTGTACACTTCAGAGTGCCTTATTTTAAATAGAAAAGGAGAGCTGCAAGAACTGGAGAAAAAAGGAAAGGTAGATTCTGAGGAAAATTCTAATTTAAGAGGAAGGAAAAGGAGGTCTAAAGGTTTTTTCTTCAGGGAGTGGGTTCGGGAGAGTTCTCGGTGAGGAGTAAGTAGGAGTCGCTGCAGGTAGATCAGTTGAGGGAAAATGGTGATCAGGGAAGTGTTACAGAGGAGGGGTGGGGAAATAAGAAAGGGAAATGTAGGAAAGGAAAACGTAAAGTAGAGGATAGAAAGGGGGTTATGGAACAGCGTAGTGACTGGGAGAGAAGGGAGGAGGAACTAGGTTCTTCAGGTGTCAGGAAAGTTCATGGAGACCAGGAGAGGAGAGGATCTAATGAGGAGGATTGGGTTTGAGGCTCTGGGCATGGGTAAGTCAGTTATTGTGACCGTTAATCACGTTACCAAGAGTGTACTACGGTATCCTGTAGATGAATTATGCCGTTTTCCGCGCTCTCCTACGTTAATTAACGCCCAAGTTAGCGCACATTCACCCTCCACGGGATACGAGTGGCGACCTGCCAGCGTCACACACCAAACTCTCTTTGCGCGTAATTACTGCAACGAGTCATATTTTCGCCTCTGGGCAGAAGCGCTCTCAGTCAGGCGCGACAGAGAAAGAAATACTCCAGCCGTTAAGTAGGTCACAGACACTGTGCCCACCCCTTGCAAATATAACTTTTTTGCTCCTTACCCAGCGGAGACACCACTACCAATACCCTGTCTTCAATTGTTTTCAGGAGAGAAATCAACATAATTCACATACTACAAGGCAGATTTTCATGACTCAAGGTTCATTAAAAGCGGCGAATTTTATAGTAAATTTTTACACCAAGAAGTCCTTTACTTGATTCTAATGGAATAATCTACGCAGGTCACGGACATCCTACAGGTGTTCACCACCTGGAGAAAGCTGTCAGCGAGAGCGAATCCACAGAACCGCCAAATCACAAGCGCCTCCCTCACTGGGATATCATAGGACGTTTTCAAGATTAGAGCAAAATGCGTGAAGCGATCAAAATGATAATCGATCAGTGGAAACTCGGGTAATCAAGCTTTAATTTGATGCATTGATCGATCTTGGGAACTACGTGCTACCGGAGCGATTTCTGCAGGAAGGAGGAGTCTTACCCTTTCTCCCGAGTCTGGCACGTTTTCATTATAAAAAATAGGTACGAACTGAGGCAAGCATCTTGTTTTATTCTGCCAGTTGCATGGTGTTTTGGTACCTAATGTGAGTTACTCTTCAGTATTCTTTGTTTCAGTGCTGCAAAGGGTGACCAGTCAGTAATCGTTTAAATAGTGTTTATATAGCTGAAGTTCTATCAGTGATATGATTATGTAACAGTGGAGTGAAAGTTTATTGATATTAACAGAGTACGGCATTTAATCCTAACTATGACGGTCATATGATATGCGGAATGCTTAAGTGCTAGCAGGCTGTGCAATCGTGTAAGTAAGTTCACGAGCGTATTAACTGCCGATGAAATAACATGGGAGCTAAAATAACCGTGTAAGGATGAATAATCAGTTGTAGGAGAAAGTGCGGCTCAGTGGCGATGTATAGACTCAGTGCGATATCGGCTAAGAAATCTCAGACGCAGTAGCTAATCTGTACTCCCACATTAACTAGTGCTGAGTTAGGCAAAGTCAAACCACATTCGTGAGGATAGCTTCAGGTTTCTAATAACAGTGAAATTGCGGACGTGTGTAATTAGGGCCTAAACTGCCTACAGTGGACTAGACAGCCAATAGGGAAAGCAACGGGCTACAGGACATTACCGATGCTTGATTGGAGGGCTCGAGCTTATGAGTCTCTCTGATCGTAGAAATTATGTTGCCATTTATCACAATTATAAGTAAGTCAGATTCCCTTATTGTGTTGTGCGTAAGTGGCATCATTCCCTGAGGAAGACGAGGATCGAACGAAAGGCCTGTATTCAGTCAAGACGCCATCGAACATCGAGAACGTCCTACATTGTACGAGAGGTCAAGACATCATGCCATCGACCCAGCGGCAGTCGAACACAGGACTTCAGGTTGCTGATGCAGTCGTAATGTGCGACTAAACGACTAGATGTGCCTTCTTGGGTGAGCTGTGGGGTCATCCAGACAGATGAGCACTGTAAAAATATTTGAAAGTCTATATCCTGTAAAAATGTAAATAGTTAATGCATGCCAATTCAGTAGAAATGTAGGGTAGGATTTCGTTGTTCTCAAAGGGATGGTAGTAGTTACTTGATAGATTAGTACTGATTTTTTCTTCGCGGTCGGTGACCGTATTTCTTTCTTTACTATGGGGTTTAGTGCATGATACATTTAAGACCCTAGATTTGATTTACCGTGGAGCACTATGGGAATTAGAGGGATTTTTAAATATTCCTGGAAAATCACTCCATGTAACATCGATAATAAATACGAGTAATAAGAGTCGTCTAGAAATTTCAAGGTTTCCTGTAGTAAATGCTTCACGTAATGTGTTAGGTCATTCCCTTGTATAAATTAAGTATGGTGAAGAAGAAACCTCGATGTGACAAGTGAAGTGTGATAATGTTTGAGTTCATTTAGAACGTGAGTGTTAGCATATTTTGTCCCGAGTGATAGGGCTTTTCTTTCTTCTATAATATGCATGTATTGGTTATGCCGAGGAGTGGGACCGGGCTATTCAGGCAGATAAGGAATAGATCGAATGCGGTGTTGATGAAATATGAGCCTCTCCCCATATGAGTAAATGATAAGTGCGATATTCTTTATTCCGCGCCAATCATGGTATCAATTAGGCTCGAAGTAAGCCGATGTGTTTAATCGATGCGAATGACATCCAAGGAATAATGAGATTTAAAGCGAAGCGCCGAGATGGCTAGATAACGGAACTGACAGAGTTCTGTTGTGTTGAAAGTGAGAGTGCAGGGTGGGGACGGTGTAAACAGCGGGCCGGTGAGATTTAAAAACCCAGCCAGGTATGGAGGGGTGTGGAATACTAGCGCCGCTGTGGGAGGAACTTGTTGTTGAAAGGCTCATTGACCTTCTACGGCATCGATATTACACGCAACCAGTCAGAAATGAACACCGTTGGATAAATCTAAAATTCCAATCAATGAGAGAGCTCCCCATTTCTTTATGTTAATTGAAACGACTAGGGATTTCAGGGCTGGCGTCACGCTTCACTATTGTCACAGGACACGAGTTTGTGTCTCAACGGCACCAGAGGCAGTTATGCTGCTGCCACCAAATACGGGCGGAAGCCTCAATCCATGATTTATCTTGTGAATGCCTAGTGTATTTCTTATCTTCTATTTACAGGAGTGATATTTATTCGAATACTGTGTTTTTCTTTGGTTCGTTAAATATGATTCGTTACAGGGACCATAGTTGTACAAATGTCCAATTCGTGTGTATATTTAAGTGACATCCCATTGGAACATACGATGTGTAATATTTGCTTACCTCATGAGATAGCGAGATAGGTGTTTTTCTTTCTAATAAGTGATACGACTGTCAGATATTTTAAACAAGCTCATATATCAAAATACGTCTCACCTGGTTCATTCGACAGCAAATGTTAATTCTCGCCGGTAGGACGACGACTTTCTAATTGGATATATAATTTAATAATGTAAATAAGGCGAGTAATACAAGATACGCCATCATCCAATTATTTCTGTGTACAACGGTGCTAATGCATAAAGTGTTCAGAGTGAATTGATATTCTAGAGAAAGGACTAGAGTGGACAGTCACACACTCAAGAAAATTTACAGTGTCTAATTTATAGGTTTAATATGGTGGCATATCCATGTATAAATTATCCATGTGTTTTCTCAGGCATTACAATTAAAAAAAACATAATTCATTCTTCTCATTTCGTAGGTAAATAACATTCCCCTCATAGTTAAGGTTCCCCTACTGTATAAATAGTTTACTGATCTTCAGGACGTTCCACTTACCCGTTTGCTCTACCGATGGAGTTAGCATGTTATTCCAGTAGGGTAGATGAGGTTTCGACCCCGGGCCTAGTTCAAAGATCTCATCCTAGGTACTCCATTCCAGTGTCATGTTGCAGGACTGTTTTAATCTAACTGATGTACTATACCACGAAAAGTGTACATTATAAGACATGAGATGAAAGCATGTGAAAGAAAGGGAACCACGGTAGTGGGTTATCCAGGAATTAGGTTAAGGCAGATTTTAAGGAAGATAGAAAGGAAATATTAGGTTAAAGAAGAGATGGTAATTTTCAATCAATCAATCAATACTGATCTGCATGTAGGGCAGTCGCCCAGGTGGCAGATTCCCTATCTGTTGCTTTCCTAGCCTTTTCCGAAATGATTTCAAAGAAATTGGAAATTTATTGAACATCTCCCTTGGTAAGTTATTCCAATCCCTAACTCCCCTTCCTATAAATGAATATTTGCCCCAGTTTGTCCTCTTGAATTCCAACTTTATCTTCATATTGTGATCTTTCCTACTTTTATAAACGCCTTTCAAACTTATTCGCCTACTAATGTCATTCCACGCCATCTCTCCGTTGACAGCTCGGAACATACCACTTAGTCGAGCAGCTCTTCTTCTTTCTCTCAATTCTTCCCAACCCAAACATTGCAACATTTTTGTAACGCTACTCTTTTGTCGGAAATCACTCCACGTCGATACCAATAATGTAAGACAAGCACGGCATAAATGGTGAAACAAGAAGAAACGCTAAGCTTTGCCAAACTGCAGGATGAAGTGCAGTGCTAGACTTTCTCCACAAGAAAGATGAAGACAAAACGGATAGTCAGATTCTAGACATATACATACTCTTCATGTGTAAATAGGGTTATGATGCCTGTATGCAACGGCTACTTTGAAAAACTTTCGATATTACAGAGAGATTTATTCTAATATGTTTGATGAGGAAGAGTAGTTCTGTTAGTGGCGTGACAGACTGTGACATGGGAAGCAAGGATCCCTCGAAGAGGAAATGGTCTACTGAGGCTAGAGAGATGGTGAAGTAAGTACAGTCATTTCCCTGCATGTGAGTCACATTATTCAAGAAAGGGGACAATCAAGGCATATATTCCAGCACATATTACATCAGAAAAAATGTACGGATTTATAGGGTGACGTGTGGAAACTAATATTGAACCAAATTGGTTCATGCCATTGGCATATAATTATCGAACTTGAATAGAAGTAAATATTATGTGAGGTAAAGACTGTATGGGAAGCAGGTTGGTAAAATTTAAACACCAACAGTGCACGTGTCGAAGTGGGCGGATGTTGCGTAAGAAAGAAGGCAATGGAATCTTCAACTCTGTAGAGAGAAGTGTGAGACCAACTATGCGACAAAAATATCTAAATTAAGGTGGAAGAACTTTCCAACCAACGAATCACAAGATAGCGCGTGAGGAGAGAAGTGATGCAGTAGCAGGGGCACCAATATGAACGCGCTGCAATATTAGTTTAAATCCACAAGAAGATATTATTAAAGATAAATAAGGCTTTCACATTATTAGAAAAATGAATTTGAAATATCCTGGCAAACCTTTAAAATGAAATATGTGGCTATTGGAAGCAGGATATGATGAAATTGGTCAGGAGATACCCCGAACGTTGTACCACGAGGAGCGCGGACGGAAGGACGCCAAGCGGTGAAGTGGACACTCACTACTCTCTTAACTTTGGAACGGTTCGGACGTGCATGCGATAGTCGCCGGGAAAACGCGAACTGAGCATTTATCACATGGATAAATAATAACAGGCTTAATGTAGAACTTAATCCACCGGGATTACTCCCATAAGGGAACTAATTATATTTAAATTGTCCTAGATTTGAAGTGTTGAATATAAAGTGCCGGATCCTAGAATCACCGGGTAAAATATGTTCAACCGTGACAGAGATACGCCAACTCGTAAATAAATTCCGAGGTAGAGATAAGCATTCTAGATCTTCTGCTAAACGAGCTCTTACTTTAGCGCACGGATAAGAAATTGAGACTAGAATTCGAAAATAACCATTCTCATCTTGAAGCTTTAAAGTTTAAGGAAATTGTTAAGTTCTTGGAGAGACGTTTTCGGAAATTGCAACTTCGTGCCCCCAATCCACGGTTACTAGACTAGACGGTAGGGGTCACGCGCAGGCTCGCTTTGGCTGGTGACGTCATGTGGCCTCCACTGCCGAGCTTGCAGTGAACACGACCCATTGTAATTGTGCGTTTCTGTTAATGATTTGCTTGTTTTTATTTAACCACTTGATTAATATTTTTCAAGTTTGTCAAACATAATTGCCAGTTGTTATGTGTAGATAATTATGTTGTAATTTATTTCAGTATTTTTCAGAGCATTAGGCCTACAAGTAATATAATAACACTGCTTAACACGAACAATTCTAGTAGCTTTCTCAGCACTAAATTATCTTTCGCCAGGGAAATAAAGTATTTACGTTTCGGTTTTCGTATTTTCTATCCATCCAGTGATTTTAGAACGATTTTATACGCAGTTTTATTTCAAAAACTACTTACTAAAAGTAAAGAAACATGACCAATCGCACGGGATGCTTTTTACCGTTGTTTTGGCGGATTGTTAATATTAAGTAGTATTTTAAAAACCTAACATTATATTATTGTATAAGTAACTATTTGTAAATGTGTACTGGCCGGTGGAATGTTGGTGAAAAGCCCCTGAATAAACGTCAACCTCTTCCACCATGTCAGGGGTCACTCGTTTTTGGGTGAAAGAGGCTTCCCATGGTGAAAATTAAATCGAATAATTTGTCAAGAGCATGATTTTGTTGCTCTATACAATTCCCATAGGCACTTTTTAACCTGTTTGTACCACACACGTGGACACGGTAGTTTAGGACGTCAAATCCATTATTAATAGTGATTACAGTCTCTTCTACATAGCTGAGCTCTGGAAAGTTGTGGCATATTGCATTACCCACAGTCAATGATAATAGTTCAGCGGTTTTCCATACGTTTTGCCTCTTCGTTCCAGTCACAAGGATATGCTTCATTGAAAGAGTATGCGCATATTGCAGGTCTTCGCCCTCGCTTTGCATTTCAATTAATTTTGTAAATGCTTCTTTCGTAACATATTGCCCACTTTTCAGTTGATATCCTTCCGCAGTAATTCAAGTGCATAAGGCACATCGCAAGAAAACCCACATGTTACGTTCTTTACTTTTTGGTTTTTCCAGCGAGGGTTTGTCCAACGAAATACTCAGATTAGTCATACATTTCCTATTTGAAGTTCCCATGTCACATACAACAACTGCTCTAACTTTAAATGCAGTGGTTTCTACGACTTGAATTACTTCTACTAACAGTTCTCTTGACATCACTGTATCAAAGTTGTAGTAGATAGGTTGTATCCACTTTTGAGCTAAACTTCTCATTACAATGACTTGGACATTATCATGGGGTCCTCTAATCATTTCTTCGTTTTACCAGGCGAGTTGGTTGTGCGGTTAGGGGCGCGTGGCCGTGAGCTTGCATAAGGGAGATAGTGGGTTCGAACCCCACTGTCGGCAGTTCTGAAGATGGTTTTCCGTGGTTTCCCATTTTCACACCAGGCAAATGCTGGGGCTGTATCTTAATTAAGGCTACGGCCGCTTCCTTCCAAATCCTAGGCATTTCCTGTCCCATCGTCGCCATAAGACCTATTTGTGTCGGTGTGACGTAAAGCCACCAAAAAAAAAAAATCTTCATTTATATCAAAGCACAAGTCGTTGTTAACCTTCATTTCATCAAAGCTGAGAACATCTCTTTCAAAATTTGTAAAAAGACTTGACTGTATTTTTAAGATATTAATGCTCAACTCACTGAATCCAGGAGAAATAGAGAACTGTCTTAGCCGTCGTTTGATTGTAACTTCCCTAGGAAGAGGGTAATTAATCACGTCTCTAACGAAACACAATGCTTTAGGCTATATGATATATACCGGGCGAGTTGACCGTGCGGTTAGGAGCGTGTAACTGTGAGCTCGCATCCGAGAGATAGTGGGTTCGAACCACACTGTCGGCAGCCCTGAAGATGGTTTTCCGTGGTTTCCCATTTGCACACCAGGCAAATACTGGCGCTGTACCTTAATTAAGGCGACGGCCACTTCCTTCCCATCTGTGTCGGTGCGACGTAAAGCAAATAGCAAAAAAAAAAATAAAAAAATAAAAAAAATAAAAAAAAAAAAATTTAAAAAAAATTGATATAGACCGTAAGGTGACTGCCTTAGCAATGTCCTCAGATGACCAGCTTGAATTTCTGCCGTTTACTAAAGCTTGCTGTTGAGGTTTAGAAAAAATACCCTCAAAAACTTGAACATTCGTTTTTAATTTTATTATCTCGGTATTAGCTGCACTAAGACGGCCCCGAAGATCCTTATTTTGCTGTTTTAAGTCACAGTTTCCTAGTCTAATTAACTCCAATTCAGCAGTCACTTCAACAATTTTTTCATCATAGAAACATTGATGTTTACTTTTGTTATCTAATTCCTTCCTGAAGATTGCATTATTAAAATCTTCTGCTTCAATTGGAGCCCGTAATCGTAAAATTTGCCGTATCTCCTTACGATGATTTCGCTTTTGTGCTCTTATTTTACGATCTTTACTGGACTGACACGCTAAATCATTACCTACTACTCAGTGGCAAATATAAATGTGGTACTGCGTCACGCCTTAATTTGCGTCTAATTGGAAGGTTTAATAACTCACTCTTCAAGTCCCTTATGTAGTCTGAGTCGTCGAAGTGTACAGAGCACACACGAGCATTTTCAACAGTAAACGAATCAGCCCATTTACAGGCATTAATCCACTTTAATTTAATGCCACTGTTCTTTGGAAAACGATGACATTTCATGTATAAGTCCTTCTGGTGTCTGTCGTGGTTAAAGCAACCAACGACAGAACAACACACCATGGTACAGCACAAAAAAAGTAAACTCTTACACTGTTACGAAGGTAAACACCATCAGTAGACTAATGGAGCTCTGCTTGGTTTAGCGAACTTGGGTACCGCGTGACGTCAGGAGGCGTGGCCTACTACTGCGCACCCAACTGATGACCCCTACCGTCTAGTCTAGTAACCGTGCACCAACCCCTCTCCCAGTCTGTCGCAAATCATCAGACAAGTTCAAGGTAAAAAGTCGCAGCTAAACAGTCATACATTACTACGTCAACACAATGTTGCATTTGCTCAGATGAACATCAGCTTTAAAGGTGCTCAGATTTTCTTACATTAGACTGTGATGAAAGGTTCAAAGTAGTAAAGGATAAAAATCTATGCAGCAATTGCCTTTGCTCTTCCCACACTTGGAAGGCATGTAGGCCCTACATCAAAAACATCATGCAGATTATGTAACAAATATCACCATACGTTGTTGCATCATGAGACTGACCATATATCATCTCCTGCAAATCAAAACAACAATGCACAACAATAATCTTATCATTCTCTAAGAAGCACATCCAAGAATCAGATACTTCTGAGTACGGCGGTCAAAGACGGTCAGGGAAGATTCCACTTAGTTCGTGCCATACTGGACAATGGTTCGCATAGTAACTTTATATCCGAACACATGGTGAAACAATTGGGACGGAAGAAGAAGGAGAAGACCAACGCCATAACATTTCAAGCCATTGGTGAACTCACATCCCAAGCAAACAAAGCAGTGAATATTGAGGTTCATTCAACAGTCAACGATTATCACTTCAGCATGGAATGTATTATTCTCTCCAGAATAATTGGCAATATACCTGCCTCACTTATTAATTACAGGGACTGAAACATTCCACAAGATATCACTCTCGCTGATCCTGACTTTCACATCCCTCAGGCTACCAATTTACTGACTGATGCACAGCTCCTGAAACCCGGAAGAAGAAGCCGAAAAGGGTACCCGTACCTACAGAACACGTAGATAGGATGGATTCTCAGCGGAGAATATTCACAACTCAATCGAGAAAGGAATGACGAGACACCAACCAATTCGTTCTTCATTAGGTCTGATCTCAACCTAGAAATACACATTCAGAAGTTCTGGAGCCTCGAGGAGGTGAACCATGTTACACACTCGCCTGAAGAGAAGGAATGTGAAGCCCATTTCAAGGATACCACAAGAAGGGATGAAAATGGAAGATTCAACGTAGAGCTACCCATTAAGGGAAAGTTAAAACTTGGAAACTCAAAGGAGATTACCAGCCGACGTTTTCATCTCTTAGAACGGAAACTGCAAACTGAAGACGAACTTAATCAAAATTACATCACCTTCATGAGAGAGTACCAGGCCCTTTGACACCTGACGGAACTTCAGTCAGAATCCGTAGAAGAAGGAAGATATGACATGCCTCAGCACGCTGTTATCAAGCATTTTAGCAGCACTACTAAAACAAGAGTCGTATTTGACGGTTCAGCAAGGGTTGACAACGGTACTACCTTAAACGATATCTTAATGTTAGGACCTACAATTCAAGAAGATCTGTACTCAATAGTTATGAGATTTCGCACTCACGACATTGCCTTCACCGCTGATATCTTTTTTTTTTGCTAGTTGTTTTACGTCGCACCGACACAGATAGGTCTTACGGCGACGATGGGACAGGAAAGGGCTAGGAGTGAGAAGGAAGCGGCCGTGGCCTTAATTAAGGTACAGCCTGGTGTGAAAGTGGGAAACCACGGAAAACCATTTTCAGGGCTGCCGACAGTGGGGTTCGAACCTACTATCTCCCGAATACTGGATACTGGCCGCACTTAAGCGACTGCAGCTATCGAGCTCGGTAACGCTGATATCGAAAAGATGTACCGCCTGATAATCGTTCATCCTAAACATCGACAGTTACAGTGCGTCCTATGGAGAGAACATCCTCAAGATAATCTAAAAACTTATTCTCTTAACACTGTCATATACGGCACGTCTGCAACATCATTTCTGTCCACAAGATGTCTCCAGCAATTAGCACTCCAAGAAGCGCCCGAGTTCCCGAGAGCGGCCGCGATCATCAAGCGTGACTTGTATGTTGATAACTGTCTTTCTGGGGCAGATACCTTAGAAGAAGCCCTGGAGCTGCGAATCGAGTTATAACAGCTTCTCAGCCGTGCAGGATTTCCTTTGCGAAAATGGTGTTCAAATAGCCCCGAATTACTGAACTCCATCCCAAAAAGCTTACGAGAAACTAAGCACTCGTTATCTGTCAACGTTAGTGACACGGTAAAGTCCTTAGGGTTGACTTGGCATCCATCCACAGACAAGTTTCAAATAAACTGTAATGCAAATTTTCAAGAGTTAAAGAGTGATACGACGTTCACAAAGAGAATGGTGCTCTCAACGATATCCTCAATTTTCGACCCACTTGGATTTATGCAGTAATCAGCTTCAAGGATTTCATGCAGCATCTCTCGCAGGAAAGGTCAGGATGGGACGACCCTTTACCAGGAAACTTACTTCATATGTGGTTGAATTTATATGATCAGGTTCCTACGCTCAACAGCATCAAGGTCCCAAGGTGTATTCTCGCTGAAGGGAAAATCAAGTCCAAAGACATCCATGCTTTCTACGATGCTTCACATCACACTTATGGCGCCTGTATTTACGTGAGGTCTGTAAACAACAAAGGTAACGTTCTTATTAGATTGTTATGCGCAAAATCGGGAGTCGCAAATTTAAAGCAAGTCTCAGTTCCCCGACTAGAATTGTGTGGTGCCTTACTGCTCTCCCATCTCCTGAAGAAAACACTTGCTTCTCTACACTTACCATTCACTAAGATACAGCTTTGGACTGACTCAACGATTGTACTAGCGTGGTTAAATGCGTGCCCCACTAAATGGAAGACGTTCGTAGCAAATAGGTTTGCAGAAATTAAAGAAATCGCGCCCTCGAATCACTGGTCTCATGTTAACTCACAGGATAATCCAGCAGATCTCGTCTCGCGAGGCATTCAACCAACAGGCAACAAGAAAAACATGCTATTGTGGCACGGTCCAGCCTGGCTATGCTTAGATCCCTCAGCTTGGCAGAAACGAGAAATTATCTCCGACTCTAACAAGATCTCAGATCAAAGAATATTAACTTCACTTGATATTCTGCAACATAACGACTCATTTCTGAACACAGTCTCTTCGTTGAACCAACTACGCAGGACGATTAGCTATTGCCTCAGATTTGCTTCAAACTGCAAGAGTAGACCCGATGAACGCGACACGATCCTCTTAAGGCCTCAGAAAGTAAGTAATGCCCCCAATGTGGGTATCAAGATTGTTCAAGCGATATCCTATCATGAAGAAATTCGATGCCTCGAGCAAGGAAAGAACATTAACTCAGCTAGCAAAATTAGGAATTCCAGCCCGACTCTGGACCAACATGGCTATCTTCGTGTTGAAGCTAAACATCAACTTACATTACCTCCCGGGCATCACCTTACGAAACTTATTATTTCAAGTGATCATCAAATACTACTCCACTCTGGACCCCAACTCCTGATATCATCATTAAGCAGGAGATATTGAATTTCAAGAATTCGGCAAGTCGTTAAAGGGTGTATTAATTCTTGCTTGCCATGCTACAAATTAAAATCAACAACAAATCAACAGAAGATGGGAAATCTTTCCAAGGAAAGAATTACCCCTGCAGGACCATTCCTGAACGTTGGAGTGGGCTATGCTGGTCCATTTTTTAATAAGAATTTGAACACTACGAAGCAAATGAACAGGCATAGCCTATATCGCCATCTTCACTTGCCTTGCCACAGTAGCTGTACATTTGGAAGTTGTCTCCGACCTTACAACGGATGCATTCATGGCAGCACTGCGACGTTTCACGTCACGCAGAGGATATCCATCAAATATCTACAGTGATAATTACACTAACTTCGTCGGTGCTGCGAATGAGCTGAAAGAACTGCAAGAATTTCTGCAAGATTCTGATCAAGAAATAAATATTGTCGAAGCTGCAACCACAAAGGGAATCGCCTGGCATTTCACCCCTCCATCAGCACCACATTTTGGCAGAGTTTGGGAGTCCATGGTGAAATCTTTCAATATCATCTGCGAAGAAGGTAGCACGGTGCTTACCTTTGAAAAATTAACTGTCCTCTCTTCCCAAATAGATGCATGCCTGAATTCTCGTCCTCTAACAAGACTCAGTGATGATCCTACAGACTTAGCTTGTTTAACCTCATTTCACTTCCTAATTGGTGAACAAATTACAGCACTTCTTGATAATGACCTAATTCACTATTCCATAAACAGACTTTCTAGATGGCAACATCTTCAAAGGATGACCCAGGACTTCTGGAAACAATGGCACAGGGAATATATTAACACTCTTCAACAGCGCCACAAGTGGACTGAGATACATCATAAACTTCGCATTGGAGATCTTGTGTTCATCAAAGATGATAACCTACCGCCTCCGCAAAGGCAAATCGGCATAAGAGGGTCAGTTCATCCTGGAGAAGACAACCTCGTACGAGTCACCAGTCTATCATAAAACGACCCTTCAATAAGTTGTGTGTTTTACCTGAGAATGAGCAAGAATACCAAAAGTGTCGAGTTACATAGTGATGTGATTTATACCTTTATGAACATTCTGACTATCTGTGTTATCTGTTTATTCCTGATATGAATTATCTTTCTTCTTTCCTTCTTAAAAGGCCAGGCCTTTTTGGTGGCCGGTATGTTTGGGAAATTTTTACTTTGTCTTGTAAGTATTTGTGTTGGTAAATATATCGAACAGTTGAATGTTAATAAATATGGTGTTTGAAGATACATTCTCAACATGACTGGACTTCTACGACTTCGCAAACACATCAAGATTTCTTTACTTCAAAAACCAATTAAACAGACCTCTATCATGTTCCAACTTGTATATATATGTCTGCAAAATATAAGTGCAAGATTTCAAAATTGTTCAAAATATGGTAAAACCCTAGGGGGTAGAGGTCTGTCTCGGGGGTACACATACTCCGTCTCGTTGAACTGCGCGCCTTCTAGAAGGCCATCTGTCCTATGAATCATAAACTATGTAATACCAGATACTTGGACCTTGAACCATTAGATGTCTCTACCATCGGCCTATGTGCCTCCTCTGGCGGGATTAAGGACAATTCATTTTCAATTTTCAAAGTCTGTAAGATTTTTTCATGTGTTAAGGTTGTCAACACTCCTATTGCTTCCTTCTTCCTTAGTTATTAACCAATTAGGAATTTTGTGTATATTTCTCTGGCCAATTAAAATTGGGGAGGGGAGTGTATAGACATGCAGCCTATCTATAACGAGTTCTCGACATTTCCTTTCTGAAACGCTATAAAAGCTGGGCGCTTTTGGGACGTATTTTCGTCTTCATAGCTCCGGTCTAGTGAGTGCGGCGTGTTATTAGGAGGCAGGGGCTGCCTGCCGTCGTTCGGAAGGCCCAACTACTCGAGGTAATGCCAGAAATTTCTTAACATGTGATAGTTCCAGGCAGATAACTTGAGAGGAAGGTTTCATACTTATTTTATTAATGTAATGTTCTATAGTCATTGTTTAAATGTAAATTTTTGGCAAGTCCGAGGACTCTGTTCACATTCCTGCTGGGAAATATGTAAATTAAGGGAAGAAAGAGTGTTCGCGCTGTGTTGATTCACATTCAACTTGGTATGAGGTGACTAAAATTTTCTAAACCACCAAATTCTTCACACTCCTTCGGCATTTAATAATTTTCGTTTAGTCACCACTCCACTCCTCTGCAACTTCGGGCCATAACCCCATTTAAGGTTTCAAGTGTTTTTCTAAAAGGAGTGCAAGTGTTTCGCCTCCTAGCCTTTCGTCCATGGCCGTTCGTGTTAAACCTTTTATTTTTAATTTAAGGTCATTTAGAATGGGCACTCATTGCCCCTGTTTAATTGGTAATTGTTTATCGACGAGTGTGTAAAGGACTGTTGAGCAGAAGTGACTGTTATTGGAGTTTGTAAGGCATACTGTTGTAAGAGCTTGTGCCTCTTGGAGGCTGGACTACAGTAACCTTGCGGAGGTAAGTCTCCTAGAATGGAAATGAGTGGAGCAAATACGCTCTTGTAAAATTGTACTGGTTCAGGGCGATGATGCTCATCCCTTGTATGTTATCACATGGAAAATTCTCTCTAATTTTGTACCTGATTTTTGACTTTAAGTCGTTGTTGTTATGGGAGCTGACGAGCTCATAATTATATGTTGTTGTTCATTCAGATTATCTATCAAATTTTAAAATAAAAAAGAAAGAGAAGGAATGAAAGACAATTTCAAAATTGAGTGCTTTAACTTATGCTCTGGTTATTTCTTTGTCTGCCCGTTCATCCAGGCACCTTCTTATACATCTGCCTTCCACGAAATCCCCGGAACGTTATCCATGGGTGGACATAATATGGATTGCAAAGATAATGCTCATATTGGGTACTGTAATATTAATGCAGACAATAAGTTCTTAAACTATTCTGGGTGAAATGTTGTTATTTCCGTGGCCATTGTTGGTGCATATGCAGGCAATAACAGATTGAGAACCACTAATGCTGTGAGAGAAGCATTAATCAAGTCAGCCTTCAACACCCGGTTGTTGGATTAATGGCCAAGTACCACCAGAAATATGATGTTGCTGGCACATGCGTGGGATCAACTGAACCAGTAGCGCGCACAGTGGGAGTGAAGGTTGCTTGCCTCTCTTTGTTCTTGCCCACACATCCATCACGAACTGGACACAAAAACTGGGAGCATCTGATTCAGGGCTGTGTATAGACGACTGCAGTTGTGGTATGACGAATGCTTCTGTGTAGTTTTTTGTTCTTAAGGATCCGACGGTAATAATCCAGGAAAGGGATAGGTTTTAGGTTTGGATCTTGACGGAGTCTATCAATGTTTACTCATTCATGTTTAGATTTAAGAATGGCAGTAGGGCTGGTATGTGGTTAAGGAAAGTATACGCTGGTCTTCGTTCCCCTCTGTTGTGTAACGGTCAACTATATTAACTACCATCCTCTGTGCCCCGGGATCGATTCCCGGTACTACCAGAAATTTATCGGGGTGCCGTGTCCCACTTGACTGTGAGTCTGACGCTCACTCAAAGCTTTAGGTTTCATATACGTACTCGAGTTTCGACACTAGCAGGAAAGGAAATCATATAATGTTATTTTCGTTTATGGAGCGCTCCAAGCACAGCCATTCCTTTGTAATACGAAAATTAACTGGATAATGTATATGTACATGTATGTATATATCATAGGTGGATGAAATTGATTAGAGTATCGATAATTTTTGAATTATTAAAAGTAACCAATGACAGCAGATTGGTAGCCCAGTTTCTAGACACTAACATTCTTCCAGGTTAATAATGTGCTTGAACACCAGGGAGCGGAAGTGCGGATGGGGGTGGGGGTGGGAGTGGGGCCATCCTCGAAGTGGTTTTCCGTGGTTTTCCGCTTCTTATCCATGCAAATGCCGGGATAGTACCTACTTAAGGCCATAGCCCCTTATTACCTCTTCCTCGCCTACCCCTTCAAATCTTCCCATCCCCCACAAGGCCCCTGTTCAGCATAGCAGGTGAGGCTGTTTTTGCGAGGTACTGGTCCTCCTCCCCAGCTGTATCCATGACCAAAATCTCAAGCTCCAGGGCACTACCCTTGAGGCTGTAGAGGTGGGATCTCTCACTGAGCCCGAGGAAAAAACCAACCCTGGAGGTTAAACGGATAAGAAAGGAGATTATTATTATGATTATTATTATTATTATTATTATTATTATTATTATTATTATTATTAGTATTATTATTATTATTATTATTTGAGTAATTACTTATTTAGTTTGTAATATTAATAAAGGACAAGTTATAGCCTATTAATTACCGGTATATCATTCCACTATCCTGTACTGATTTTACTCCACAAGTATAGAATTCACGTTCTCGTCTGGAGGGTTTCTGACACACCCCAATAGTTATGAAATGCATGTACCTTTGTAACTATAGACCAGCCCTCCTGCCAATCTTATATTTCTGGTAGTATCGGGAATCGATCCAGGGCCACAGAGGACAGTAGTTAATAACGTTGACCGTTACACTCAAGAGTTGAACAAAGACCAACGCATACTTTCCTTAAACACATACCAGCCCTCCTGCAATTCTTAAATCTCTAGCAGTACCGACATTCGACCACGGGCCACCAAGGACGTCGTCTAAGTAGGTGGACCAAAATTGATACACCTTCTGTAAGTGAACTGGAATCCTCGAGATTTTCTCAGTCGGACTTTGTGGCCATTCACCCGAATCTTCACTACTTAAGGGGAGAAGTAGGCCAAAAACATGAAAAATTCACTATGAAGGTACCGGTATATATCAAGGAGAATATAATCCCAAAATTTACATTGAAATTAGAACCAAAAATGGCATTTAAAAATTTAAGAATTATGCACTGCAGTATTCCATGCCCACTACCCAGCGTTTGTGGCAGTAACATAGTGATTGGGAGTAGTGATATTTATTTAAATTTTATAACAAGTAATTCAGTTGGTCTTCAGTAAATTACGTTTTCTAGGATAAGTAGGCTGGCTAGGTGTACCTTGTTTCGAATTTAGGTTTAGGAAATACTTTAGGTAATAATATTAAATTTAAAAAAATTGTAAATATTTGTAGGTTCGTTGGTATAATACTTACAAAGGCAGATTATCATAAGGAATAGTATCGTACCTTACGCTGAAACTTCTCCGGTATTTCGTATAGATATTCGTTCAAACTATCGCGAAGGTAATAATTTACTACATTAAGAAAAACGATACGCCTGTAAACTTCCAATTAAAAAGAAGTTAAAGAGATTACACGGTAATAGTTAACAGTCGTTGTATTGTTATTGATTATTGTCGCCCTTCATATTCGAATATTGCATTGTTGGCTAAGTCGTGAACAAAGGGTGTATAAAATAGTGTAGTCAAGTAAATATAAATAAAAATCAACTGATCTTGTATTCCAGTCATTTGTAGTTCTGAGTAGGTAGTTAAAGGATCCGTAATTTATATATCGCTCCCTCGATCTTTCAGTATTTATGAGCGGTTAGCTAATAATAATAAAGTTCATATATCCCAGTAATTGCATTTCAAGTCCCTGGAGTAGTAGGAGTAGTTTTGACAGAAATATTTTAGAGAAATTATTGTAGACAACTTCGTATTTTTCAGTAGGCCTAATTAAGGACACTTTTATTCTCCGTCCCATGGAGTAGGGAAAATAATAGTAATCCACCAGCTGTAATAATCACATAACCACATTTCAGTTGAGAATTGTAGTGAAGATAAGGTATATTAGATAGTATCTTGTCTGTTATATTCGTGTTTTTCTATGTGTACGGCAATCCTTTTGATACCGTACTTAAGGATTTAACCAAACGCAAGGTTTAATTTCTATTAGAGTATAGTAGGATAAAGTAATATCCTTGACTACGGTAGTTCTTGCGAATTTCAAACTTTAGGCCTAATTGCAATTTTCATTTCTATTTGTGCTTAATAATAACCTATTGTAATTAGGTTACGTCTGAACGTAGTTTTAAAACTGTTGTAGTGTATTGTAGTGACTTATTAGAAATTAGAGTGCTTATTTCTATTATTTTGAGTACCGTAGTCTTACGAATTTCAAACTTTAATTGTAATTTCCATTTCAGTTTGTGCTTAGTAATAACCTGGTATATTATCATTAGGATACGTTTGAACATAGTTTAAAATCATTGTGTATTATAGTAGGTGTATTATTATAAATCAGTGTGTTTATTCTATTACTGTGAAATATTTGTGTAGTATAGTATCTGTAGTATCTATAGTATCTGTTGTATCTGTATTAACCCTCTTACTAGAATTCTGTTGCAGTAATTAGGGTAGACTTAACTGCAGTTTAGAATTGTGTAGACCTAATTCTTGTGTATTACATTCGGTTTTCAGTAATTAACAGCAATGTTCATTCTGTTAGGATGTAGTAGAAAAAAAATCGTACAACTAAGTAGTATTATAGTGTATAGTAGTAGCTTATATTAATTACCTTGTTGTTGTGTGATCTTTGTGCCAAGACAATATTTCTTTCCTTTCATTAATAGGCGATATTTCTTTCCTTTCACTTTTATTTGCACAGAATAAGTTATTTTACTTTCCTTTTCTTCCCATTATTCCGTAAATAATGGCTACACAGTGCAAGTGTAGGAACTGTGGGTGTGGCCAGGCATTAAGGAGTATGAGGGAGGAGTTGGAGAGTTTGAGGGAGATAATTTGGATCCTCTCAGAGGACAGGAAGGAAAGTAGGCCTCCCTCAAATAATGTACAGGATACAGTAGGGGTAAAGGAGGGATAGGAAGGAAATGGGGGAATTGTAGAAGGCAGGTGGTCTAATGTTTTAAGGGGAAGGAGATTGCAGTCTAAGGGCTCTGTTCAGGATCAGAATTCAGGACAGGTGTCTGTGAGAAATCGGTACGAGTCACTGCAGGTCAAGGGCGTCCATACCCGGGGGCAAGGTGGGGCCGCGGGCCCCCCTCTAGCTCAGAGGGAAAGGCAAAAATCTAATGTAGTCAGGTGTTTTCCTTTCAAGAAAATTATTTAAAAGTCAGTATTACGTAGAAGTGGTAGTACCGTCCCCCACCAACACGCAGGGGATACCGTGGGTTATTCTACCGCAAAATACAAGTCGCCATTTATCTTCCAAAACAATAAAAATACTACATAACCCCAGGTCTGGGCCCCTCCCTACAAACTGTCATATGGGCACCCATGCTGCAGGTAGAACAACCGAGGGAAGATGAGGAACAGGGAACTGTTGCTGAGATGTGTGGAAGTGGGAGGAAGGGAAGAGGTAGTAAAGAGAAATGTAGTGTAGTGAAAAGGAAAAGACAGGTGGAACAGGGTCATGGAAGGGAGAAAAGGGAGGGGGAAGTAGCTTCTGCAGTAGTGAGAGAAGATAGGGCTGACCAGGAGGGGATGGGTACAAATGAGGTGGGTAGGGTTGAGGCTCTGGTTATGGGGGATTCCATCGTTAGACATGTGGGGAAGGTGTGTGGAGGAAAGGGAACCAGGGTAGAGTGTTTGTTATCCAGGAATCAGGTTGAGGCAGATTTTGAGGAAAGTAGAAGAGAAGGAAGAGGGAAAGGAGAAGGTGGTAGTGTTTCACATTGGTACTAACAATGTAAGGCAAGCAGGTATAAGTACCAACATAGTTGGGGATGTGCGGGATGGGGTAAATGCAGCACGGATGAAGTTTAAGGAAGCGGAGATTGTTATCAGTGGAATACTGTATAGGAGGGATACTGACTGGAAGGTGATTGGGGATTTAAATGAGACTATGGAGTGGGTATGTGGGAAACTGGGAGTGAGATTTTTAGATCCTAATGGGTGGGTAGGAGACGGGGATCTGTGCTCAGATGGCCTTCACTTACACCGCAGTGGTACATATAAGTTAGGAAACTTGTTTAGAATTGTTATAGGCAGGTACACAAAGGGAAACGGGTTGGGCTAGGGAGCAGTGTTAAGCTAACAGGGAACTGGAAATCAAATAGGGATGACATAAAAATGTTAGTGCTCAATTGTAGAAGCATTGTAAACAAAGGAATCAAATTAAGTAATTTAATAGATATATACTTATCAGATATTGTAATAGGAGTTGAATCATGTCTGAGAAATGATAAAATGGATGCAGAATTATTCTCATGGAATGGAGTGTGTACTGTAGAGATAGGATAGGAATGGTAGGAGGGGAGTATTCATTCTGGCGAAAGAAGAATTTGTAAGCTACAAAAAAGTTAAGGATGAAGAACATGAAATTCTGGGTGTAAGGCTCATCTCTAAAGATAATAGGCAACTTGATGTCTTTGGAGTGTACAGACCGGGAAAGGGTAGCGCTGACGCTGATTCAGAATTATTTGATAAGATAATCAGCTATGTGGGAAACGATAAGGAAAGGAACGTGATTGCAGTGGGTGTTCTCAATTTACCAAATGTCAATTGGGAAGGTAATGCGAACGACAGGAACCATGAACAACAAATGGCAAATAAGTTAATATGGGAACTGCACCTGATACAGGAAGTGATGGAACCAACTACAGGGAAGATTATTTTGGATGTGATGCTGATAAAACCAGATGAGCTCTATAGAGCAACTGAAGTAATAGATGGTATTAGTGATCACGAAGCTGTTTTTGTCGTAGTTAAAAATAAATGTGAAAGAAAGGAAGGTATAAAAATTAGGACTATTAGGCAGTACCATATGGCTGATAAAACAGGCATAAGGGAGTTAAAAAAAAAGCAACTATGATGGCTGGAAAATGGAAAATAAAAATGTAAACAGACTCTGGGATGGGTTAAAAGCAATTGTTGAGGAATGTGAAAGGTGGTAAGGAATGGTAAAGATCCACTATATTATAACAGAGAAGTAAAGAGACTAAGAAGGAGGTGCAGGTTGGAATGAAATAGAGTTAGAAATGGTTATGGAAGTAAGGAGAAATTGAAGGAACTTACTAGGAAATTGAATCTAGCAAAGAAGTCAGCTATGGATAACAGGATGGCAAGCATAATTGGTGGTCATACAAATTTTAGTGAAAAATGGAAGGGTATGTATAGGTACTTTAAGGCAGAAACAGGTTCAAAGAAGGACATTCCAGGAATCATTAATGAACAAGGGGAGTGTGTATGTGAGGATCTTCAAAAGGCAGAAGTTTTCAGTCAGCAGTATGTAAAGATTGTTGGTTACAAGGATAATGTCCAGATAGGGGATGTGAGTAATACTAAAGAAGTATTCAAATTTACCTATGATGACAATGACATTTACAGTAAGATAGGCCTACAAATGTTGAAAACTAGAAAAGCAGCTGGAATTGATAAGATTTCTGGCGATATACTAAAGGCAGTGGGTTGGGATGTAGTACCATATCTGAAATACATATTTGATTATTGTTTGGTTGAAAGATCTATACCAAATGAATGGAGAGTAGCTACAGTAGCACCTGTGTATAAAGGAACGGGTGATAGACATACCGTAAAGCTGTAAATTACAAGCCAGTAAGTTTGACATGCATTGCATGTAAGCTTTGGGAAAGTATTCTTTCCGATTTTATTAGACATGTTTGCGAAATTAATAACTGGTTTGACAAAAGGCAGTTTGGGTTTAGGAATGGTTATTCCACTGAAGCTCAGCTTATAGGATTTCAGTAAGATATAGCAGATATCATGGATTCAGGAGGCCAAATGGACTGTATTGCAATTGACCTATCTAAGGCATTTAATAGGGTAGATCATGGGAGACTACTGGCAAAAATGAGTGCTATTGGACTAGAAAAAAAAGTGACTGAATGGGTGGCTATATTTCTAGAAAATAGAACTCAGAGAATTATAGTAGGCAAAGCTTTATCTGACCATGTAATAATTAAGAAGGGAATTCCTCAAGGCAGTATTATTGGACCTTTATGTTTTCTTATATATATTAATGATATGTATAAAGAAGTGGAATCAGAGATAAGGCTGTTTGCAGATGATTTTATTTTGTACAGAGTAATAAATAAGATACAAGATTGTGAGCGGCTGGAGGGTGACCTCGATAGTGTTGTGAGATGGAAGGTGGACAATGGTATGATGATAAACAGGGTTAAACGTCAGGTTGTGATTCTCACAAACAGGAAAAGTCCTCTCAGTTTTAATTACTGTGTTGATGGGGTGAAAGTTCCTTTTGGGGATCATTGTAAGTACCTAGGTGTTAATATAAGAAAATACCTTAATTAGGGTTGTACCGGGCGGTACACCTCCACGCCGCTAATTTAAAAGTTGCGCCAGTTGAAACTCCTCTGCTGGAGGAAGTCTGAACTTTATTGACGGTATTAATTTTCAAGTTTCTCAGAAGATGTCACTACCTGAAAATTTTAGAGTTTTTGAACTGTGTCATTTTCGACGTATTTTGTTTTGCTTGTAGTAAGAAGTGTGAACTTTCTCTTCTAGAGGACACTACTGAAGATCAACAATAGTGCACCCTAGTGCGGAGTGAAAGAACTGTTTTTTTTGGAGAAATTTTTATTTCAAAAGTTTGTTTCTTGTTAAATTTCTTTCTGTTACTGTTTAAGTTGGCTGTATACCCCTCTCCTTCCCCTTGTTTTGTACTTAACCAATCCCGAATTTCTTTTATTAATTTCTGACCAATCCGAGGTATCTTCCCCAACTTGAATATGTTGCTGTATCCTACCCAATAAAGAGTTTGTGGGAGGGTGTTTTCATTCCTCTAACGCCTCGAACCTTCCGCGAGAGGATATAAACTTCTGATTTTAGGGTCTCCGGGCCACTTCTTTTCCATCTTTCAGTGTGTAAAGTACATAGCAGGGGGCGGGAAGCGCCTCTTTCTTCGGCAGCGGTCAACAACAAGGTAATGGCCAATTAATAACTTCTTTCTTTGCTAGCTCAGCAGTTTAACTCTCGGGGCAGGTCCGAAGTTTTTCCATTATGTAACCTTCCTTAAAAATGTAAAGAAACTGGTATCTATTCTATCTCTAAACTACGTATTGGGATAGAGAGTGCTTAACCCTCTCGAGCTCCCACTCATATTGTTTTGAGGTGAACTTGTTTTCTCAACCTATTCTTCCTTAACATTATGTAAATTTGTTTCTTTTCTAAAGTCACCTCCGTAGTATGGGATTAGCCCTTGCATCAGTGGCCTAGAGCCAAGTTAGGTTTTAAAAACAAAGTGTATTAGGAGTGCAGATCGCCTCCTCTCAAATTGTTATTCTGGAGGTCATGTAATTCCCACTTTTCATTTAATAGACCTCAGTAGGTTGGGTATTTTACCCCTGTGTCTATGTCCAGTGAGGACCACTTGAAGGTGGAGTTTGGTGTGGCCTTTGAGAGGCTTAAAGTTGAGAGCGAGTGGCTCTTTTTTTTGAAAATTGAGTGTTGTATGCCTCGTGGAGGCTTTTCAGTGTAATTGGGAGCAAATGTTCCTGAACATGAATCGGGTTTTCTGCCCCTCTGGTAAAACTTATTTTGAAGTAAGGTTGGGCTGATTGCCCACGAATTGTGAAGCAAGGGCGCTGAGCCCAAATCTAGTAAATATTGTACCTACATTTTGTTGACTTGCTACTCTGTATCTGCTATGCTTGTTATTTCTTCATTTTAAAAAGAAAATATAACCTTGTTAAATTTTACATTAACTTTGATTCCGTAGTTTGAGACCCGTTCACGCCCGCACCTTCTTTCACCTCTACCTACCACTAAAATTCGGTAACAAGGGTAATCACATAAATATGATTGTTAATAAAGGGTACACATCTTTGCACATGGTTATGAGGGTATTTAGGGGTTGTAGTAAGGATGTAAAGGAGAGGGCATATAAGTCTCTGGTAATAGCCCAACTAGAGTATGGTTCCAGTGTATGGGACCCTCACCAGGATTACTTGATTCAAGAACTGGAAAACATCCAAAGAAAAGCAGCTCGATTTGTTCTGGGTGATTTCCGACACAAGAGTAGCGTTACAAAAATGTTGCAAAGTTTGGGCTGGGAAGACTTGGGAGAAATGAGACGAGCTGCTTGATTAAGTGGTATGTAATACCAATATAAATGGTCCGTTATTGGACATTATAAATTTTCCAGCCAACTCATTCTTGGTTGCCAGCGTTTCGCCCTCATGAACTAGGGTGGGCTCATCAGTTGGTACCTAGCACACCTACCAAGACGCTGGCTAGTGCATACCGTGGAGGCCACTGCGTAGGCTAACTAGAGCCACCGGCAGTGCCAATGCACAAAGAGATTTTGTCTCATCACCAAAAATTGATGCCTGCTTGGCCATCAGATGATATAGATGTTGATTCCCATACGGAATCTGAAATATTTGTCCTGAATGAGTAAATTTATAATACCAATATAAATGGTCTGTTATTGGACATTATAAATTTTCCAGCTAACTCATTCTTGGTTGCCAGCGTTTCGCCCTCATGTGCTAGGGTGGGCTCATCAGTTGGTACCTAGCACACCTACCAAGACGCTGGCTAGTGTATACCGTGGAGGCCACTGCGTAGGCTAACTGGAGCCACTGGTAGTGCCAATGTGCACTAAGAGACTTTGTCTCATCACCAAAAATTGATGCCTGCTTGGCCATCAGATGATATAGATGTTGATTCCCATATGGAATTGGAAAATAGGAATTAACATCTATATCATAAGTGGTATGTTCCGAGCTGTCAGTGGAGAGATGGTGTGGGAGGACATCAGTAGACAAATAAGTTTGAGTAGTGTCTTTAAATGTAGGAAAGATCACAATATGAAGATAAAGTTGGAATTCAAGAGGACAAATTGGGGCAAATATTCATTTATAAGAAGGGGAGTTAGGGATTGGAATAACTTACCAAGGGAAATGTTCAATAATTTTCCAATTTCTTTGCTATCATTTAAGGAAAGGCTAGGAAAACAACAGATAGGGAATCTGCCACCTGGGCGACTGCCCTCAATGCAGATCAGTAGTGATTGCAATATGTCTACTAACACAGTTCTGTCAGTTAAAGTTCCGGCAAAAATTATAGAAAGCCATAAATATTACTTCCTTGTTGATTAGGCAATTGTAGAACTAAGCCAGAGTGATATAAGAGGCTGTGGATGACAACAAAGGACTTCTTTCAAATACTGCGTGTGTTTACGTAAGCTTTATAATTGGTGTAATTGAGTGGTTTAGAGATCCCTATAAGTTTTTTCACAATGCCTAGTATTGGTAAAGTGTATAATAATTTTAAAACACTGCATATAAACAATACAAAGTCAAGAATACATGGTGAAGTTAGGGACAAATCTGAAATTGTGAACCTGTAAGTTCCTCAAAGTAGAAAATCAGACCAGGCATTGTGTCAGAAGAAGAAAGTGATGGAGGAAGGAGCAGGCTTAGGTGTGTTGGTCTTGGTACAGAAGGTGGGAACTTGTTATGTGGTATTATGAACATGTCTCCTCCAACAGCAAGATTCACTGCAATGAACATGTCACTTTTGAATGCACTGGAAGAGGTTAGTTAAGAGTGCATGAAAATAGATAGGTAGATACTTATTGCAATAATTAATTTCAAAGAACCAAAGGCTCATACAGAGGAATTTCACAATAAATAATATATTAAATGCAGATCAACAAACTCTGATATATATACATACAATGATAGAATCAGGTGACTTAAAGAGTTCAGCTGTTCAGGAAGCTGTTCTTGACAATAATGAAGTGGATCATAAAGAGTTGGCTGTTTCCTGTGACAGCACCTGGCTGAAGAGAGGACATACATCATTGCATGGAGTGTCATCTGCCATTAGTGTTGACACTGGGAAATTGTTAGATTTACATGTTATGTCAGAACATTGCTCTGTACATGCCTTGCACTAGAAGGACATGGATTGTGAAAAGGAAAAGAAATGGCAAGATGCTCATAAAAGTGTGTGCAGCTGGAATTATTCAGGTTTAAGTGGTGGGATGGAAACTGCAGGTATAAAGCATACTATCTGTTGCTCTCAACAGAAATATGATGGAAGATATGTAAAGTACTTGGAGGATGGTGATTCAAGTGCTTTCAAGACTGTAGCTGAAAGCCAACCCTATGGGAAAGATTGTGTTTTAGAAAAGCTTGAGTGCATTGGCCATGTCCAAAAAAGAATGGGTAGATGGTTTAGGCGACTTGATACAGAAAAGAAAGGCAAGATTTTGGAAGATGTCAAGTTACTTGGAGGAAAAAATAGGCTGACCAAAAGAGAATTGATAGCCTGCAAGTTTATTATGGCAGTGCCATTAGAAATAATCAAAATGATCTGGAGAAGATGAGAGGAGCTGTGTGGGCTATATGGTTGCATTAGCTGTTGACTGACACTGTATCTCAGTATTTCCTGTGTTCTGACAAGTGGTGCGAGTTTTTGAAAACCGAGATACCTGGTGAGACAGATGCAAAAATAATCTTCTTGAAGCCGTTTTGCTGGCTATAAAACCAACTTTTAGGATTCTAGCTGCACTGGAGTTGCTGGGAAGATGTTTACACAGCAAAACTCATAATACAAATGAAAGCTTCAAAACTCTCGTTTGGAAGAGGTACCCTAAGACAGTGTTAATTTCCAACTTGGTGGTGAAGATTGCTGCTTTAGATGCTGCAGCAGTATTTAATGATGGGAATATGACCAGGCTTCACATTCTTAGCACACCTCGAGTCTCATCACAGAGCAGATACTGCAGTCCATCGATGAGCAATGAGTTACAAAGGCAGAGGCATCAATGCAGACTATTGAATAGGCAGCTAGGCAGAGAAGCAGAGCAGACAAGAGAGTAGCAGAGGATGCTAATGAAAGAGAGGGGTATAGTTATGGGCATTTTTGGGAGAAGTATAGTCCTGACACTTTATCATGGAAAATATTCCTTGACTTTTTGTTTTTCACAATTTAGGTACAATTAATTCAAGAACTAAATTATAAAATTTCACAAAATTTTGAACATAAGTCACCCAAGTAAATGCAAAGCTTGAAGTAGAATAGAATTTGAATATGTTTAAGAAGACAAATTTGATGCATTAATGTATTTCTTTTTGAATAAAAAATACCATCAAGTACAAAAAATAGAAAATCAACTAGAATATTTAGGAAAGAGTTACTGCACTTTAAAGTCTCTCCCTGGTGTTCAAGCACATAGTTAACCTGGGAGAATGTTAGTGTTTAGAAGTTCGGCAGCCTATCTGCTATCATTTGTTACTTTTAATAATTCAGATTTTATCAATATTGTAAACAATTTTATGCACCTATCAAATTAAATGATATCATATAGATTACCCAATGAATTTAAATCTATCAAAAATCCTGCTATCCAACCAAAATTCACGTAAGTAAACTCTTCTGGAAGTATCGGGGGATCCTCTATTTAAGAGCTAAATTTTTGAGCAAAGGCGCCTTGTATTGATTGACTTGTGTGTATATATCATCCATCGGAGGTCTGAGGCCTTCCACGGGGAGAGGAGACGGGTGAGCAACATGAACAGCATTTAGTTTACCAGTCATAGCAGAAAATTTCCTTTAAATGTGAAAAGCATGTGTGTGAAGCAAGGGAACACTTTTCTAAGGATTTCTGAAGCGTGAAACTGCAAGGTCGTCCGTGTCTTTTCTTAAAATTATGTAGGGCTTTCATTTTCGAATTGTAAATTCATTTAGGGAGTCCTCAAGACTTGAAGAATATTTCTCGAGGAGAAAGTGTAAAATGTAAGGAAGCACGAGTGGTTACCCTTGTCACTCAGTTTTGATTTTGGGTGACTAGGTTTTCTAACCGTCCAAATTTAATTTATATCTTTTCGGTTTATTCCATTTCTTCTTCACTTAGTCACTTGTAGCATAACTTAACCTCTGTATCATCGGGCAGCAAAGCCCACATAGGGGCCCTTTAGTGTAATTTTATTTCAGAGTGCCTTTTCGTCTCCCCTTTTCATAATGCTCTTGTAAATTAAATTGCATCTTTATTGTAGAATGGTTTAGCCTCTGTATTTTATAGTTGTGTGCCTGAGTAGGTGTCCATTAGTAATTTTGAATTTCGGGAGCGCCGATGTTTCCGCCTCCATTATCATGTAATTCTCGGCCTTCCGATTGTAAAATCTCGTTTTCCCTGCTCTCTCCCTCTCCTTTCGCACCCGACCAGCGGGGGCCTTCTTCCCCTCTTGACTGGAGAATGTTCTGACCCTCCGGGTTTTGGTTCTCATAAAGATGAGGGTAACCAAATAACAGCCTACTAAAGTAGGAAGTTTTATTGAGTAACAAGAATCTTTGAGGTCAATCTTATAAATGACGAACTCTACAGCCCCAAATACGGACATCCTGTAAAACCATTATAAATTGAATTACAGAGTTCGATATCCGACTAAGGCTAATATTATGATGGAAGCCACGGTCTCCTTTTGTGTCAAATCACCAAACTATGTAAAGATGAGCTCCTCCAAACCTAGTGGTGCTCTACTAGGTCGATGGACAATGGCAGTTTCTCCCATAGAGCACTGGAGCAGTGGACCTACGCTCTCTGTTCTAATACAATGTTCCATTTATTTATTCCCCTAGCCAGGAACACATTTCGAATACGCGCCCAAGCAACTGCTCCCAGCACACACAGAAGTAAATACGCCGGAGCATATCTGGGACTGCACTCCCACACATGTGCGTCAGTTGTGGGTTGGGGGTTAAGCGGGGAAAAGAGGAGGTGCTACGCGGACAAACTGAGCTCTCATATGAACAACCAGACAACGAGAGAGAACCGTCCCTTAGTGTAAGGGACAAGGAGGCTAGCCATAAACCAGGAGGAAGATACGTTTGGAAATTTGAACCGAGCGAGGGGAGCAAACAAGACAGTCGTGAGACCTTCCCGTTGCTAATCCATAGGTAGTCAAACAGGCAAGACAAAACAGAATTATTCCCTTAGATTTGCGAGATTTGTCGAATTAGAGAAAGTTAAGAGGAAGGAAATGCCGGCCCCGTGGTGTAGGGGTAGCGTGCCTGCCTCTTACCCGGAGGCCCCGGGTTCGATTCCCGGCCAGGTCAGGGATTTTTACCTGGACCTGAGGGCTGGCTCGAGGTCCACTCAGTCTACGTGATTAGAATTGAGGAGCTATCTGACGGTGAGATAGCGCCCCGGTCTAGAAAGCCAAGAATAACGGCCGAGAGGATTCGTCGTGCTGACCACACGACACCTCGTAATCTGCAGGCCTTTGGGCTGAGCAGCGGTCGCTTGGTAGGCCAAGGCCCTTCAAGGGCTGTAGTGCCATGGGGTTTGGTTTGGTTTTTAAGAGGAAAGAAAGGTCAAACTTGTGAAGATATAATCAAGGAAAACCCCATAAAATTCGCTTTAGTTATGAGATTTTATAAAGACAGGATGGCAGTTACATCCATTGGACCGTATACTGCTACTACTAAAATGTTTTCATTCCTTCCCTGAAGGGGGAGGCGGGCCTCTTAGACGTTAACGCCGTCTCTCAGGCCGGGAGATTTGTTACGGTGAAGATGCTCGGAGAAGGTGAGGGGGGTGGCGGCCGTGGCCTGTACTAGGAACTGTCCCGGCATTCTTCTTAGTGCAGGAGATCGGAAAACTACGGAAAACCGTTCTCAGGACAACCGACAGTTGGGGCCAGCCGTGAGGTCCAGCCCTGTTCCGCCTTCCGAATGCAGAGGCGTAGAGCCACGGTAGAGCCGTGGCCAACCATCCTCTGCTCGTTTGGTCGATCAGAGTGCAGAGCCGTTGGACCACGGACCAGCCGTGGCCACTTATGTGCCGAGACCCACTTTGCATCTACCGACCTGGACCGTATTGAGGTTACGCCGGGACAATGGATTTTCAATTTTAGCCAGGGGTTCCCAGGACTCGTTCGTGAGACCCGACTTACGCGTAACTGATTAAATCCATATCTTAGAATCCTTCGATCAGATCTAGTGCACGCTGGTACTAAAAATCACGACTGAGTGGAAGGCAGAACCTGCGCACTACCAGCGAATGTTACGACCACTGACAGTGGAGCGTTGTTCTTGAATGTACACCTCATTTGCGTCCAGCCATCATACTGGAGAGTTTCTTATAAAAGAGCAGCGGGCCAGTCCAAAGCCGTGAGGCGATTTGACGATTCGGTTGATTGTTGGGTGGGTGAGGATGTGTCTTATTTTGAGTGTCAAAGTTGTTGTTTCCTTTGTTAGCGCTATTTGATCTTTCCTAATTGGCCAGGCAAGTAGCTGTGGTACAGGACAGTTGTATCTATTCGCTGAATTTATGTGCATAAATTCTGTAGAACTTTTCAGTGTCCTGAATGCAGAGATTTAAAGGTGATCGTAGATGAGGACTTATTAAGGAGACATAAATTATAATAATAGCATTGTCCGGGCATAATTTTCCTCGACAGTCACGAATTGTCTTACAAAGGAGCAGTAACATTTGAGCATTAATAACCTTAACCCTCGCAGTCAGAAGGGGGAGAGTTTTATCTTTTATATTCCAGATCCAGCCCGTTCACCAGAGTAGTACTTTGAGTTCGGGAGTGTTGAAAATCTCAGTCACGGGAAACAATGGTTCACGACTGCATTCTTCTTGTTACAGCGCAGTCAGCATACCAGCACCGACTGAAGAGAGCAGTCATCATTAGTATGGCATTCGTCGTCATCAGACAGACGTAGTATCTTCAGTCATCACCAGCTGTGAGTCCGGCTCCATGGCTAAATGGTTAGCGTGCTGGCCTTTGGTCACAGGGGTCTCGGGTTCGATTGGTTAATTTCACTGGCACGGGGGCTAGGTGTATGTGTCGTCTTCATCATCATTTCATCCTCATCACGGCGCGCAGGTCACCTACGGGTGTCAAATCAAAAGACCTGCACTTGGCGAGCCGAACTTGTCCTCGGACACTCCCAGCACTAAAAGCCATAAGCCATTTAATTTTTTACCAGCTGTGAAATGGAGAGCTAAGCAGATCGCAGGATCAAGAATGTCAGAGATGGGCCTTGTATAAATGCCTGTTATGATACTCTTTAATAGTGTAAAGAAAATGACAGCAACAGGAGTATACGTTTGTATAATTAGGTCAATGTAAATTCTGTGATGGCAGTGGCTAATTGGGTAAACTGTAAGTTATCATTGTGTATAAATAGCCATCACTTAAAATTTAGCGTGTGATTTCTAATGAGAATTGCAGTGACGGTAATTAATATGCCTACTATATCTTTGCATCAGGAAGAGAACTTCCATTTCATCTCTGATTATTGAACCAATCGTAAGTTACAACTGTAATGTTCTTGTAAAATGGATAGAGAATATCCTAGTGGTGCCAAAAAACGTAAGTTATGTTTTGTATGTCGATTTGATAGTGATAATGAGATAAATGTAAAATATGTTTTGGCATTATGAAATATTAACATGAAAAATAGACAAAAATTGTAGTCTATTTCAACACTTCCCTATTCATCAATGTAAGTGGAAGTAGTTCTATAATGACTTCAGTATGCTATTCTTACGTGATGTTACGAAGAAGGGGCCCCACATTTTTAAATAGCCCAGGGCCCCCAAACACCTTAATCCGGCACTGACTGCATGATCTGAACCACTTATCCATCTCACTTGATCAATACGAATGAGTACCCGGTTAGTTCCGGGAAGGACGAGAGGGCATCGAGTTGACTACTCTATACAACTTTGTGCTGATGTTACAACAGTGGAAGCTTTTACTGTACCTCCCATTCCTCCAAAATTCTTCACGATATGTTGGGAATGCTATGATATAGGCCTAACCAGGACTGTTAACAAGCAAAATAACTGTGATGTGTCAGAAGTTACTTCGTGACATTATTGAAATACGTCAACTTCTACTAGCCGTGTACTGAACTTTAATTGTCATACACAATTATTAAAAATAAAGTTTACAAGTCTCATAATATTCCAAGGCGAATACATTCGTTCAAGGAGAGTGTCAGAAACAATAATTCCCAATGAAGCTGGTAAACTGTCTTGAACGTTTAAAGGCACCATGAGACAGGGGTATAAAGGTGTATCATATAAAATAGACGATGAACAGAAACTTAATACAAACGTATATTCACCCTACTTTCCCACAAAATGTTCAAGATAGTCTTATCAGGCACCTTTAATCTTTATTGAACCAAAGATTATATAACCAGATATTCAGGAGAGAATGGAATAGAAACTTGCTGAGGTCTTCAAAAAACACCCAAGAAATGGAGATGAGCTTGAATTTCATTGAACTATCTGTTGCAGTTTAAATTCCATAAGGAAATGGAAGACTTTGGATCTATTTCCACTCGGAAAATAGAGAGATATTGCCGTAAAATGATTTTCTCATTGGGTTTACACTCCAACAGAAATTCTCTGATGTCAATGCTCTAAAACTATCATTCGTTCCGAGCTTCTGATGTAGATGATCAGAAGGATACCGTCATATTCCCGAAATGAATTCATGTCATACTTCGTGTTATTATTATTATTATTATTATTATTATTATTATTATTATTATTATTATTATTATTATTCCGTTTAATCCCGAACGTGGTCTCTTTCCCTTCAAAAATATGGACTGAACAGTGTACGCACGTGGTACCAACATGTTAAGCAAAGGTCAATTCCAACTGACCACTAAACTTTCTTCACAAGGTCCAGCGTGTAACTATTATTATAATATTGTATTCTTATTATTTTGGCGAAGATTTCTTTTTGGTTTATTTGTCCTTTTCTCGGTTTATTGCAGTTGATATCTTCGGATTACTGAGCACGCAACCTTTAGCGATACAAGCTTAGTAATATAATATTCTCCCTTTATAGGTCGGGTGCCGCACGACTAAACCTCACAGATTTCTCTCAATTTCACGGAACATTTAAGACTGTTTGTTAGAAACATGATAATGTTCTCTCTGGCATGCCAACAGCTCGTAGCTTTTATATCTCTGCTTGCTAGCGAACGCTCCATTTCCATACATTGAACTTCTCGACCCACAGATGTGAAAAGGTTACTGAACCACTAATACGATGAATATAAACAGATTTCGAATGCAATAAATCTGCAAGCCATACATTTTCAAGTATCGATGTATCGACGAATTAACCTTAAGTTTCGAGAAAGTGACTGTAAAGTCCGATGTTCAATTGTTCAGAATAGGTAGGGAGAATGTTCAAATTTATCTGTTGGCTGTTTCTTGCATTGTCCTCCGTGTTTTCGAGTTTCAACTTTAATCATAGAAATGGTGTCATTCACAAAGGTAATTGGTTCTAGCCTTCATTGAGGAGTTATGGTGAAGAAGGCCTTATGAGTTAAAAGTTGTTTTTTAGAAAAATAAAGTGAAAAATGTCTATGTGTGAATTTTATTATTGTTCCGTAAAAATCTATTTTTTTTAACGAAATGGCTATATGAGATGCTAATGGTTAATTTATTTCATGTAGTGGGAAAAGAAACTCTCAGAATTAGGCTTATTTTAAATATAAGCCGTAACTAAAAGCGTTATGGGCCCTTTGTGTACAGAACCACCTGTAGAAGTAACTTTGAGAAAATAAACTATCAGAACACTTGCCGAATTGTCCTATTTTATACTTGAGGAATTATAGGAAATTGAGAATAAAAATCATCAGCACGTATTACCATTTTTACAGATTTTATACACTGTATTCACTCGAATGAGATCGGTTTGCTTTATCTTCCTTGACTTTCTTTTCTTCTGGTGTCATACTCTTTGAACTCCTGATCCTGAGTTTACGTGTCGATTAATTGATATTGCATTTTCTTCCGTCTCATTTTGAGTAGTGGGTGTAACATCTGTCCCTGTCTCCACAAAGACCGTTGTTCTGAAATCTTCTGTTCTGAAAAATTTTACATTCCTGATATCTAATGTGTCACGGGATTGACAGCGACACTCGTTATATCCTCTTCCTCTGGAAAGTTTCACCTTCAAACTCAAAAGGGAGCTGTAATGTAGGAGCAGTATGAAGTTTAACACAATAGTAACCCTGAGACTAGTATTTCGTTATGACGTTGCTGTGAGCTCGCATGCGGAAGGTAGTGGGTTCGAATCCCACTGTCGGCAGCCCTGAAGATGGTTTTTCGTGGTTTCGCACATTTACACCAAGCAAATGCTGGGGATGTACCTTAATTCAGGCCACGGCCGTTTTCTTCTCATTCCTAGGCCTTTCCTGTCCCATCGTCACCATAAGACTTATCTGTGTCGGTGCGACGAAAAGCGAATAGCAAAATAAATAAATAAATAAATAAATAAATAAATAAATAAATAAATAAATAAATAAATAAATAAATAAATGCTATCCTACATGTGCCTTTAGAAAAATGTTGTACAATGCTTCTTCCGAATTTTGGATGATTTCTCTGTCAAAATGAACTTTGTAAGAATAGCAATAGCCCCGGTTTCAAACACGTTCCTCAATGAGCGGAAGCAGCTGATCAAGGAAAAAGCATACTGCGCTCTAGAGGTAACCCATTGAACTGAAATCCGGTGAGCATACGGAGGGAGAAATGGTGATCAGATTCAAACATTGTGTGGAAAGTGGGGATATAGTACTAAGGGCCCTTTATTTCCTAGAACTCCTCAAATGACAGATGGATACATTGGCCCAGGTATTGTATAATCAGGTTACATGTTATAAAACAAGTTCACATACATAAGGCATCTGGATGAAAACCCTAGGATATAGCATGAGAGGTGATGGCGGCAAGCGCAGTCGGAGTAACGTAAAAGCCTACGAGCTAATATTACTAGAAAGAAAGGTGCCAACCTAGGCAGTATTTAGTACTGGACGATGTCCGTAGTTCTTCGGTTAGTGCAACGAAATGCTACTAATTGGATACATAACATTAAAGAGGTGCAAAATGTCAAATTTGTGAACAGTAATTTGTTAATAGAAACTGTCCTAAAGGAACAATTTAAGTTATGCACTTCTGAGATGTTATTTAGGGTCAAACTTACAACAAAGAATAAATATTTGGTAACAGATTGGTAGAAATATTGAAATTAACACTCTGAAAAATTAAACATAAATATCATTTATAAAAGGTGCAAAGTTCTGCAAACATTTCATAAGTGCAAATGTCCATCCATTGTTCACAGATCTGCAAATAGACCCTAATATTCTTTATGTTCATGATTTGCTAAATAGGGAGTCATTGCTTTCAAATCGTTCTTCCTTTCATTTCTCAACGTACGCGTAGAGGGGCTAACGTCCAAGATTGATGATTTTATGTCCTTTACGTATTTGCCTTTTTTCAGAACTGCCACATTAGGGCCATACTCAATCTCACTGGGGGATTATTTCATGCGGACATGTGATAATTGTGACGAATAATAAGTGATGCTTAGGAAATATTAAGATTGTTTTTACTTATGATTTTATTTGCCACAGTTCGAAAGTAAAAATACATTTTCACCTGTCATAGGAACTACTTTGAATGGTTTTACCACCTTAGCTTCCCCCATTATTTTATGTAGATCACTTGGAACAAATGCTTTTGTGACAGCCTTCCTTTTTCTCTACAAGAGGAAAATCAGTCACAAGGAAGGAAGCAATGTCCACTAAGAAGAAGCCGTTGCTCTATACGCGCAGAAAAGCCATTTGTCACCAGAAACAGAAAGAGAAGTAGCAATATAACCAATATACGATTGTTTTTTGACCGTAACAGTGATCGCTCCAGAGAATGAGATTTTCCTTATTGGTAATACCTGAATTCAGCACCATTAGAATGGATGATGCGATTTCACATCCACCACTTGCAGCCACAGTCTTGTCTCACATGCACACATAAGACTGTAATGCATCACCCACAGATATACACCGAAGTAATAACAGCATAACTGGTGGCCATAGAACATATGACTGTGTGTCAGTGTTGGTACGAACATAACTTGCTGTAAATCAACTGCTATGCAGCATGTATATCATTGAGGGAACTGAAATGAGCTGATATAATTTTAAGTAAGACTTTGCGCCTTCTCAGCCGTCCTATGATGCCTCTCAAGATCCGCCTTTGACTGTGGAAACTCTGTTTGTGTTTCAATATTCAGTCGATCACAGGTCTTATTGGGAGCTTAAAAATAAATGGCACATTGCACCCTTCTTATGGATAAGCCTGTGGTCTTAGCACTACTACCATCTCTCGGCTATCTTAGTAACTCCTTAGAGTCTTCTTTAGACTTAGCTCTGATGACATGTCATGCTCATTGCACCATTGTAGTGCAAAATTATTTTTTCTAAATTTGGCACTTTACACATTTGTAACGTTAGGTATCCAATTTATGACTGGTTTGAGGATCAGGCACCGAGTTCACATACACTAGTGAGGCCAATTGTGGAGTTATCTAACTGGATTAGGCAGCGATATTTGTCTATTAGAGTGATTTTAATGCTGGTGAGATTCATTTCTGTGATTATACGATACCCAGTCCTGCTCTCAGTAGCATTTCGTAGGTAAGCCAGAAGGCTATGGGACCTGTAGTGTCAAAGGATAGTTTCTAGTTAGTATTCACCCCTTTCACTCAATCCGTTTATGATAAATATTCCAATGGCAATGTATTGATCCCATGACCTTTGAGCCATAAGGAGCCAGAGTCCTAAAGTCATTACATGAGGTCCCATATAAATTCAATTCATGAGCTCTAACTACTTTTTTTTAATCTCTGACCAGAGACAGCACGCGGAGAATAGGTGGTGATTCTCATTCTCATGCCACAGAAATTACGTCACCAGCGTGTGTAGAATTTGCGGTAATACGAAGTAGCTTAGCGGAACATTTTTTCCAATAAAAGTACATTTTAAGAAGAATTGGCGACGAAACTGCCGTACTAAACGTCAGGAAATCGTAACTGAAACAATTTGGTTGTTAATGGTAAAGACTTTAGATCGAAGGAAAATTGTCGAAAGACGCGCCTGTTCGTTTGAACTCTGTTACATCAACCAAAATATAGTGCCTAGCTTATGAGTTACTTTAACAACTCAGTTGGTTAAGAGAAACCCTTAAATGCTTATCATCAACACCGCTACTAAACTAAGCAACTATGTGTTATGTCGTGATCAGCCATAAGTACATTTCTATGGGGTGGAAAAAGTGTCTGTACATTTTTTGGCGGTAAATGCAGATGGCATGGGAGTGGGAGGAAATGTTATAAAAGAATGATGCGCCATTTTGCAATCCAGCATTGTTTTCAGTGAATATGAAGCGACCGCACGTCACTCAGACTGGTATTAAAAATCGGTTGTATAGACTAAGTCTCCAGAAGGGAAGGTAGTTTGGCCAAAGGAGGTATTTAACTTCATCTCCAAGTGAAGAGAGTTTGTCAGTCAAATTAATGGTATTCCCATGTGGAATCGTCCTGTAAATTCACGTCCAGGCAACGGACGGCCATTATATTGCCGAAGTCCTGAAGTTAGATTAGCTAATATCATTTAATTAACTTTACTGCGTGTGCGGATTGGTGATTTGACGAACGTGTTCGGTTCACGAAGAAGAAAACGTGTGAAGGACATTTTTCTTTATGTCATTGTTTTCAGGTGTATGATGTTAAAAAATAAATGAAAGGAGGAATATATTTGTAAAGCCACTATCTGTCGAGATGGCTAGATAAAGAATGAGAGAGGCTGCTGGGCCTGTTAAGATGTGAAACTACGTACGACTTCCAGGCATGTAAATTGCCTTTGTTATAAAGTGCATTTTATTTATTTCATGATGACACCATTTTATTTGTGTATCTGTGAAGTTTTTTCGTCATCATTTTATTTCGTGGAAATGTCAGAGGAATATGAAAAAAGGTTATTTTCTATGTTTCTTGGATAATCGGAAAGTAGCGAAACTAGCGTGTGAAGTGTTGTATCGTAGCATATTTTATGGTTGTAAAACGAATATAATGTCTAGAGCAAAGTATCATTTCCGTACGTTTATTTTATATACTTGTTCTTAGCCAAAGTTAAGACATTAAGTTAATTTATCATACAATTCTGTTCAGTTTAGGGATGAAATTCCTGTGTAATTCGTGGTTTACCATTTAGAGTGAGTGCGCCGTAATGATGGAATGTCAGCTGTTGCGGAATGCACACAGCCATGTGTTCGACGCTGTAAAATTTGTCAAGGGAATGTATGAGGCGAGACCGGTGTAGAACAGGTGAGAGAAAAATAACGGTAACATTTTTGTAAGTCAAGTTGTGAGTTTCGTTTTTGGAAGTATTTTGTTGTCAATCTCAGATAAATTATGCGAGGAGAGAAGGTTAGTTTGTCACACAGTGTTTTATGTAATAACTTAGTGGGTCACCCAAGAGAGATATTCTATGTTATTTTCGTGTAGAGAATTTGCGATAGCAAATGATATAAGTCTTGCGAAGGTGGGAAGGAATGTGGATCAGTATGTTGAAATCCTGTAACGTTGAAGAGCTTTTATGCGGGATTTTTATTGTAGAGAACCCGAGGATTTATTTTGTGTAATTTAATGATATGGGAATAGGGTCATTCCATAGTTAGGATTCCACGTGAAATCCTAGGACCGTGATGAATAAATATATTTCAAGTGACGTATTAAATTAGATCTCTTCGAATGATCTATGTGGGTCAAGAATTGCATTTCAAGGGAATTGCCAGCGAGGCGAGGTTTTCATTTGATACAGGTCAAGATGACATGTGTGTTTTTTGTTAAATGATAGCGAGGATGGGTCGTGTTCCCATTATCAAGCCAGCTGTTGGGCGGTCGAACCAGTTTATTGTTAGAAATAAACTGTAACTGAGATTTTGTCATTTAGATTTCGTTATTTTAGAAGAGAGTCGTTTTAGTAGAGAATTGAGATTCATTATCGAAGCAACGGAAATGACACGACGGTACGTTATTTTGGAATTAACCATTTTCAGGGATGTCAAAATTTGAGAAACGGTAGTGATATTGTTTGGTGTGGTTGAAGGTTGTACAAAGTTTTGCGGTTAATTTATTTGAATGTCACGATAGCTGCCAATCCATAGAGTCCGTGATGGGTGTAAGTGTTGTTATTGTTGGTTTCCAAGGCACAAATGTAGGTTCATGTGATATGAGGTCATGCTTATGGAGCACGTGGGGTGCAGTAGTCCATCCACCCTAGAGTTGGGTGTGGTGCATTACGACACTGGAGTCTCATCGACCTGAAATCATATCGAAGGAGGTGCCGGAATTAGTCCAAGGGATAACGTAGGCGTTATAAACGATTTGACATGGGTTATTTAATTTTGCGTTGTGTATAAATTTATGCAGATTATATGATGTAGGATTAAGATTATCCAAGCTAGTTTCTTAATGCCGGGCTGAGTGGTTCAGACGGTTAAGGCGCTGGCCTTCTAACCCCAACTTGGCAGGTTCGATCCTGGCTCAGTCCGGTGGTATTTGAAGGTGCTCAAATACGACAGCCTCGTGTCGGTAGATTTACTGGCACGTAAAAGAACTCCTGCGAGACTAAATTCCGGCACCTCGGCGTCTCCGAGGACCGTAAAAGTAGTTAGTGGGACGTAAAACAAATAACATTATTATTAATATTAGTTTATTAATGATTATCACTTTTATAATGTAAACTTGTTGAGCGACGTCATGAAATAAAAAATGGTACTGGTAATTATGACAATGTAGTCCGTTTTTTAGCTGCGGTGAAGAAAACTTAGAGCATAAACAATAGTAGATCAATATTTTCGTCAAAGGAATGTTTCTGGTAAACATGTCCAAGCAATAACAAAAGTGTAATTAAACAGTTAGTGAGTTTGAAGAAGCCATTCGTCCGGGATATATTTGTTGTTAGTGAGGATTATGAGATTAATTCATTCATTAATTTATTAAATTCAGTGGAATCGTATTTTGAGAATTAGCTTAAAACTAAGTGACTAACTTGAAGATGTATTCTGGAAATCTTAGTTTTATTGCTGAGAAATTTCAACTTATTAACTTAAAGAATGGGCCGTACACACGCGCAGGCTTTACTTCGACATACTTGTGCGGTATAGTTTGCGCAAAACTGATTGTTGACTATGCAGCGTCCACACAACACGTGTAATTTTGCTCGAACTTCAGTACGACAAAGTTCGACTTCGGAGTAGGTGCTATCACAGCAATGTGACCAAGTGACGATTTACTGTTGCTACAGCTTTTTTTAACTGTTTTCTGCTAAAGGAGGAGGGAAGGATGCGTTATAGATCGAAATGGAGCAAAAATGGCTATTAAAAGAGATATATATTCACATGTAAATTCAATGAACGACCAGATGACCGGCGTAATTAGTGTATTTAAGAATGGATGAAAACGCATATACCGAATTGCCTGTAATTGAACGTCAAAATACTGTGATGCGCTTATTTGTATCTCCACACGAAAGACTGAGTTGCACTTTAAGGTTCCTTGCTACAGGAAGATCGTATAGAGACTTGAGATTTACGACGGCAATTTCTTATCAAGCTTTGTCTATAATAATTCCGCACACATGTTGGGCCATTTACAAGGTTTTAAGGAAAGAATTCATGAAGGTAATTTTAAGTCAGTGTTTATTAAAGATAAAATTATTACAATAATTGCAATTAACAATAACCTTGCGAAATATTAATTATTAAACAGGTTTGTAGCTTTTCACAAAATCGGCAACGCTTTCTCGCATATCACTATCTAAATGCATGCTTTGAGGATCGTTACTGTTCATGGTGGTTGTACTAGAAGACTGAGTACAACACGGCATTTCTGGTGAATAGTTTATCGCGGTGTACGAAGGCATATTATGTGGATTATGCAGCGACAATGGCGAGATAGATGGCAGAGAAATGTTGTAATAAGCAGGCACATTTGGAGGCATCTGCCTCATAGGTAAATATACTCAACAATTTCTGTTTACGTTCCCTAATTCTGCTTCAAAAATAGCCTCATTAATTATTTTTTCCACATAAATGCGTTGATCACTCGGTAAATGAAGAAGCTTATGAGCAATATTTCGGCCATAAATGTCGTGTTGATCTTCAGCTCTTCTTTCCGTCAATTGTTTTCCAGTACAAGTTAGTATGCTGTCTACTTCTGTTTTCTCTTCCTCTTGAGCTGTCTGGGCGGTAAGGGTGTGCTCGGGGTAGGAGATAACACGCCTAGGTCAGAAGGTATACGATCCGGTACAGAATTGCTTGATGATGATTGTGATGGTGGGCGAGGCTCTGGGGTAGAGTTATTCGTTATTGAATCTGTGTCACTCTCATCCTGAAAAGAATTTTTTTTAGGTTCCAAGGTCGCAAGGTGAATGGAGAAAAATAGCACTAGAATTTGAGAATAGATGGAATTTTCCTCATTGCTTGTGTGCCGTTGATGGTAAACAGGTCATGATTGTACCGCCGCCAGAGAGTGGTTGGTATTTTTACAATTATAAAGGATTCCACAGTATGGTACTGATGGCAATCTTCAATGCAAATTATGAATTCATTATATGTGAATTTGCTGTGAATGGAAGATATTCCGACGGAGGTGTAATTGAACAAACAGTGTTTTACAATAAACTGAACAATAATTCTTTATGTATTCCTGGTCCGCAACGGCTGAATCATTCAGGTAAAATCCTCAACTATGTGTTTGTAGGCGACGAAGCGTTTGCATTGACTTCAAATTTTTATGGCCTTTTAATCAAAGAATATTCAATTATCGTTTATCAAGAGCAAGGCGCACTGCAGAAAATGCGTTTCGCATATTGGTATGTAGATTTAGAATTTTTCATGGGAGTATTCGTTTGAAACTTGAAAATATAGAAATTGTAGTTATGACGTGCTGTGTGCTTCATAACTTTTTAAGAAGAAACTTTTCTACCTCATACACACCAGACGGAATCTTGGACTCTGAAGACACTATATTAGGCTCACTGTCATTAGAGTTAAGAACAAGTGATTCTAATCTAGCTGATATAGAAAGAGGACATCACAAAGGCAGTTACAGGGATGCCAAGGAGACTAGCATATAGTTTTTTTTAGCTTATTTCAATAATGAAAGCAGAGCAGAATGTGTAATGTAAGTAATAGGTGAATATCTTGAACAGTGAAGGCAGTGTTTACCGACAGAGTGAACTGTGTGAAATGCAGTAACAAACTTATTTAAAAAAGTACTTTGTTACAACACGTACCTCAGAAAGTGTTTCTTCAAAATTGGAGATCGGTATTCGAGGGGTTTCTTGGTCATCTACAAACTACAGTAGATTGTAGTACCACAAGGTAGGTACATAAACGTCTTCTGTGCTGCTGCCTGACTTCAGTGAGTCTTTGACTTTCTTCTTTTCTTTGCGGTAGGAACTACGCAATGAATTGACTTTCTTTGTTACTGAATCTCTGTCGGCGCTTGGTTCTATCTGTAAAGATAAAATGGGGAAGAAATGTTTGTAGTGACCACCAGCCTACTGTAAACATTTCACAGAAGTGAACTGATTAGAGAAACGTCCTATAATGAATTCACGGATAGATGGATGTTATAAAAACTATTTCTTCCTTGTACTATTTTACTTCAATATGTGCCGCACATTTTATACAACTGAAAGTGTGTACCGGTAAAAAAACTAAAGTTAATTCATATTTTATGTACACCATTTCTAAAACTGAATATTACAAAAACACTTTTGACTGTTCATTTTGAATATATAACATGAAAAGAATCCTACTTACCTCTTTTAGTTCTTCTATCATTTTGTCGTATGCAGCATTCTTTTTATTCCTGTCAGAATACTCCTTGGATTTTACTTTCCAAGGACATGGCAGAGACTTGTAGAGCTCGATAAATTCCGCAACAAACTGTTTTGAACAATTCCTTATATCTGACATTATTGTTTACACCTAATCGCACTGGAAAGTATTTCGAGTTTTAAGGCGCGGCTTGAGCTAACGTGTCAACACGCACAAACTTCACTACATGAACTTAGTTTGCGCAAGTAAAATCTTTGGGGCTGCAACGATTATGCAGGCCGCACTTCTTGGCTTGCACGAGCTACCGTCTTCCCGTCCATATGTACAAGCTTTCCGCTGCAAACCGGTTTGCGCAAGTAAGCGCGAAGTAAAAACTGTGCGTGTGGACGCCTCTTAAGGGGACATGTCCGATGGCAAGGGACTTTACTGCCACAAGTGTTGTGAGCATTTGTTGTTGTTTTTGTTATTTTGATTTGTTGAGCATCAAATGTGCTGGGGATTTATTAATTGGAAACCTTGGTCATCAGCTACTATAACTTAATTGTGTTCAGCCTTCAGCTTAGAAGTTTGGATGGTAATGGAGTCATCAACCTCAGTGACTTAGATTAAGGCCGTCTACCAGTATAGTATCATTTCCCTTGAGATCATCACCCACAATGAGTTTAACGTAAATCACAAACTTGGATGTCGGTCCATGACATAGTCGCACGTCACATCGACTCAATTAAGGGTCTATGCCGTACAACCACTGTGTGGCACATACCAATTGGACTGCCTTAAATACACCAAGAGTCCAGAGCTCGTGTTACGGGGGCTGGATCATCAAGAATCATTATGGTGGTACATGCAATCTCACATGGAAACCTATTTTAGGGATCTCCAGGCTTTCTTTATTACCTAAGACAGTGGTTTCTAGCAAGGATGACCCTCAGGCAATTGAATTAAGGTCTCCAAAGCCAGCGACTCTCATCATCGGACAAGGCTGTGTTCGTTGATTAGAGGTGGTATAATGTCACATGTTTCTTCGATTGCATCGCCTATGGTTAATAAACATCCATTTATTTTAACCGTAGTCTTCTCATTGTAGACAATAGTTTAAGTTACTGAAACCCGCCTCTTACCTAAGCAAGTGACGGAGAACCTATAGACGACCCAAAAGAAAGATCTCGTGCCGATTTGCTGAGAGGTAAGGAAGGGAGGTATCCTACGAAGGACCTTAAAGGGTTCAGTAAGAATATTTATAAGTAATATTTGTTCTGGGCTTCGGACGCTGGACCCCTGTTCGATGCAATTCGTCAATTTTTTGTAGTCCATGACAAAATCAGGTCGGTTACGAAACTGGTATTTTCATGTACATTGCCAATGTGCTTTTAATTCTGTGTATTTTGTATATTAATGTTTCACTTGTCAGTTAGACACACTCCCTCGAGATTTCTCTTCGCTCGTTTAGTGGACTAGCTTATGGTGTTTAAGCCATACGTTGCAACTCAGTGTACCAGGTGCAGCTATACTTACAAATATAGGGTCGACGACCTCCATATTTGGCCTCTTTAAATAACGATCATATTTATCATCACTTAGTCACATGCTCGAGCCGTTCGTACGGCAACTAACGTATAGCGATTTAGGAGATTCATAATTCATAATCGTAATCTATCAAAATTCTCTGAAAAGTTAATTTTCTGTATTTCTCATTCATCGTATTTATGTAACATTATTTTCAGTGTTCATTTCAGCCGAAGAAAGAGGATGTAATCGCACAGTGATATGTCAAGAGCATATAGAGGATTACTTTGTGTTTAGCAAGATATTTGTCCGCAGGTAGAGTATTGTGTGATAGTGCAGTGTCTTGCAATAAGAACCATTGCCCAGATGCCAAGAAGTCACGCATGCTAGTCATTCCCAGTGACAGGTGAGTAAAGGAAAGATAGCTCATTACTGAATACACGTCCATCTCTGTAGTTTAGCGGTTAGTGCTACTTGATGCCGCCCTCGGAGGCACGGGTTCGGCTCCTGGTTCTGCCAGAAATTTAAGATTGGCAGGAGGGCCGGCATGTACTGTAGTTAGAAAGCTACATGCACCTCACCGCCATGCGGGCTGTACCTAAAATTGAGCGGACCATCTCAGGACGAGGACATGAATTTACATTTATCCGACTCCTTGACTAAATGGTGAGCGTATTTGTCTTCGGTTCAGAGAGCCCCGGATTCGATCCCGGCTGGGTCGAAGACTTTAGTCTTAAATTATGAATTCCCATGGCTCCGAATTTGGGTGTTTACGCTGTCCCCAGCATCCCTGCAACTCATATACCACACACAACATTATCCTTCACCACGATATCAGTCAAATACCCATACACGGCGGATGACGCCCGTCCTTGTTGGAGGGTGTGTATTACAACAGCTGCCCCTGGCTACCTGTTGTCACACTCAATTAATATTTTAGTCCTATACTGAATATACGGCATCAGAAAAACTTCACGTAACATATTCTGAAATATAGACTCACGTGCTGGAAAGTTTATGGCAAAAGTTTAATTTGATTGATTGTTATTGATAGTTTGATTGTTTGACATCTATACTATAAAACTTGATTATGTATATTGTACCAGAAATAGCCAGCATTTAAGCGCTAGCTTGAAGAGCATGAGAGTTTAAAGCAGGGCGTGTGCAGTACACTATTGGAGTGGGTACAGAGAGAGGATCTAGTTCAGAAATTCTCATTTAAACGTTCTGGCCTTATTTTCAAAGTTCACATTCATATCATGTTATTAAAAGTTGTTGCGTTCTGGGATGTTGATTTCTGCAAGGTCTGTTGGAGATGTCCTCCCCGTGGAACCACGTCTCCAGCCGTCCTCACCATTGAACCCATATCAGCACCATGGGACCACGACCTGAAGTGAACCCCATGACACCACGTGTCCTATAGAGGTGCCCTCGATGGACATTCTCGACGTTCTCGATGTTCTTGACGAGGGATTGTACTCACTCAAAAATTGTAACGTGAGGTTGAATGTATACGTTCTCAAAATGCAACTAGAACTGGTGAACTATTCAGTTTGTTAGGCGAATTTAAAGTTCATTCAAGTTCATTCGAGTTCATTCGCAAGGAGGAAACTAAAGTCTCACTGATGTTGCTAAGAAGATAATCTTTCAGATTAAAATAAATAAAGTTCGAATGCCCATTAGGAATCGAATCCACGATCACTTGTCGCGCCAGAAAAATAATAAAACTTTGAGAGTTACTGAGTATTTACAAGTTTATATTTTTAGAGTTTATCCACACACTTGAACACTGCTTCTGTCTATACAAGTTAAATCACGAAGAAAATAGTTAATCAGAATTAACGACACACTAAGTAATTATTAAACACTCTTGCCACGAACGTAACTATGTCGTAATGAATTATTTATATTCAAGCCACTTCTGACGTTAAATGATTGTAGAGAGTCAAATATTGTCGTAAAGTAGAGTTAGATAAGTCTACTCCACACGAGGATTGTATTTGAGCGTTCATTCACGATATATTGCGAGTGCTTTTCCAATGCAAATCACTATGTCACATAAAAAAATACGATAATTTTTATCTAAGTGTTCACTCGTACTATATTGGTAAAAGTTGAAGTATTATGTTGAATGAAGAAAATAACTCTAAGTCCGTAGTACTGTTTCACGTAGAAGAAAGTTAGTCTTGTTTTCAGTGAAGAATATAATTAAGTCCGTAGCACCGTTTCACGTAGAAAACATGAAGAATTTTACGTAGAACTTCGTATCAGGGCCAACAGCTGACCAGCATAGTAAAACTGTGGACCGTCGATTGGATAATATTTGTGAAATGGGGCCAGCTTATGTAGTGGAGAATTGCAGACAGCAAGGTACGTCATGCTGATTAATCTATTTCTTACTTCCTTAATAACTTGTATAATAATATTCCTACTGTCTTCGAACATGGAGGTCTTGTAGACTATATAGAGGCGCACATGAGTGATGATATAAAATATCAGGTGATCCCAGGTGACGTGTTTCAACCTTGGCCGGTAACGACGAGGACCACGTCATGATTTCCACGTTGACATGAGCTGGCGTGTGGTCATGCGCTGAAATACTTCGTAATTTTAACTTATAATATATGTATATTTTAAATAAAAATACATACACTCCTACATCCTCGTCATAGACTATTCTGCACTACGGCGTTCAGTGTGCAAGCTTGTGTGCAAAATCCTCTCTTTTCTCTGTGGTTACCTTTAGTCCCACACCCCTTCTCACTCAATAATGAAAGACTGATTCTAACCATTGTTGTCCTGGTCCCCTCTACTTTCCTCCAGGGCCGAGATCATTATTCACCGTATACTACTCCATCCGCCTCTCATGGCCCCACCACCGAAGCCGGTTTATATGAACAGCCCCCTCAAAGCGATGGTGCAGCCCTCTTAAGGTCATGGGACAAGTTCTCAAGGGGTGCGGCACAAGGTAGAACATGGGGAACTTCTAGTATATCCCACTCCTATCCCACCCCATGCCGCACCCCAACCCACCCCATGCCCAAACATCAACGCCCCCGTGCCACATCCCAAAAATCTTTGAAATGGGACGGGCAGCCAGTGAGAAGGCGCCAGAAATGTCACAAATACACTACTGATATCATACATTAGTTTCCATCAGGTACACTGACGTTCATTAGTAACTAGTGGCCAGAAATATTAATTTCAGGCAAAGAAATCTGCACAAATCTCAGAATCGCCCGGTACTGGCTTACACTCTCCCTTATTTGTCCGAACAGAACCATGCAGAAACTTAACACATCCACTCAACCGAAGAGCGAGGGGATTGTCAAATTCTCCTGTTTCTTGCTAATCCTTGTGTGCTGAAATGTTAGCGGTCTCTACAATGACTTTGTTACACTGGGGAACAGCGATTTTGGTGCCTTTGACCTATTTCAGGGTATATTTGGGTCACTGATTACAAAAATGGTTTCAGTTTTGCCCTGTCAGTTCTACAGTAGTTTTTGAGATAGAGCTTAATCACATTATTTACCAACCTAACCATATTGGTCTACACATACAACTAAATCACTCGCATAAAATTAAATACAAAAGAAATTTGGATGGATAAAGTACTTTCCTTTAAATGAAGCAACTGTATCTATCTAACCACCATTATTTATTTATACATTTGTCGCATTAGGTTCATTAATTTTCTTCCGTCAGGTCGCTGAATCCTCGTTTCTGTGATTTCCTCTGATGCAATGATCTTGGACATTCTCGCTGGATTCTCCAACGGTAGTCCACCACCATATGTACATTACATCATCCACGGTACCATACTTATTGTACTTATTTCCTGTTGAAAACGCTCATTCTGTTCCTCACTTACATCTGCAAGACAATGTGAAAATCGGTCCAAATGACTGTGCAGGTAGTGTAAATTGATGCTCATATTGCAACCAAGTGCACGAAAAAAGCAGTGAGCTTAGTCTACACTAGCTCATCATAATTAGGAGACTTACAGTTTCCGAGGAAATTCTTCACTACCATACAGAACGACGACCACGCAGCTGCCTCAGTGTCTTCATTGAGTCATGGAATTTCTGGTCATTTAAGAGTTGGCGGATTCGTGATTCATCAAATATACCCGCTTTCATTTTCTCCATACTCAATGCAGGAAATTTTGTACATGCATAGCCAAAACGTGCTCCGTCCCAATTCAACGCCTTGACGAACTGCTTCATTAACCCATGTTTGATATGCGGTGGTGGCAATATGATGTTTCCTTCAAGCAAACGTTCTGTGATTTTTTTTCTCTAACGGTCATGCTTTCTTTAAGAGGCCACTGTCTTCTCATCGAGTGTTCATCTTTAGCTTTTAGAGTCCTATAGACATATAAAGCATGGATATTTGGTGTACCCACCTTGTTGTCCTAGAAGAAAATTCACCATTTTTAGATCGACACAGATACCCAACTGGTGATCGCGGTATGAGATCTTCTCTAGCACTGTGGCTACTGTGGCTTGATTTTCACGCATAGCAACGGAGTGACCTCTATGTTCCCATTATGCAAAAGAAGACATTTTAAGCTGCGTTTAGGAGCTATCTATAAATAACCGCCAATCAATTGATGTGTATTTTCTTATTCCCAGTTTCATTAAGAGTCCTTCAACATTCGTGCAAAAAATTGGTTTTCTGTTGTGAAGAATGGCAGAAAATCTGTCTCACTTTTGCGATAGACTGTGATTCTTTTTCCCGGTAACAGACATTGCTTCTCCGCGAGCCTGGAAGCTATCAATTCAGACGACTTCTTTGAACGACTTAGTTCTCTTACAGAATGATGTCATTCAATTCCACGTGATTAAAAACGGATGCAACTGACGAATATCTGCGAAATCATTGTCATTTTGCTCAGCATAGCTTTCAGCTGATGACTCTGGAAGACTGATAAATATTGGAACAGGTATCTCCTCTGAATATGGAACGTGGTGTCTCGCGGGCGTAGATCGGAAAATATCCACCTATGCTGGTTACTGTTATTGATGCCCTTTATAATAAATGAAAAAAGTAACAGTCCTCATTGTGGTTTATTGGTTGCCCTAAATTTCAAGCACTTACGTTTTCCATTTGTCCACTGTCGCAGATGCTCTGTGCACTTTTACATACAATTTGAGGTGCCCAAACCTTATCCAGGTATCCCCATTTTCTTTTGAAATAGGCCGAATAAACTCATTTAACAAAGTCAGTTATGGGTTTTCTTTGCTTCCCGCTGATGAAACAAAACCCATCAGGATTATTCACATATTTTCTTCGTGATGAAGCCATATCATTGCCTCTAAAAAGGATAAACAAATGTCCGAATAGTTAAAGTACATAATTATGAAAACAACAAAAACAACAACGCATTATTTAGGGAAAATAGAAAAAACAAGTTGAAACTGAGTTTGAAGAAGATAAATTTGGTTTTAGAGGAAATATAGGAACACGTGAAACCATCCTGAATTTATGTCTGATATAAGAGGACCGAAATGAGAAGGACAAGCCCACGCATAGATGGCGTTCGTAGAACTAGAAAAGTCATTGGATAATGTTGATTGGACCAAGTTATTTGAAATTCTGAAGATGACCGAGATCAGATACCGATAAAGAATAATTATCATCATCATCATCATCATCTGCTTACCCTCCAGGTTCGGTTTTTCCCTCGGACTTAGCGAGAGATCCCACCTCTACCGCCTCAAGGGCAGTGTCCTGGAGCTTCAGACTCTTGGTCGGGGGATACAACTGGGGAGTATGACCAGTACCTCGCCCAGGCGGCCTCACCTGCTATGCTGAACAGGGGCCTTGTGGAGGGATGGGAAGATTGGAAGGGATAGGCAAGGAAGAGGGAAGGAAGCGGCCGTGGCCTTAAGTTAGGTACCATCCCGGCATTCGCCTGGAGGAGAAGTGGGAAACCACGGAAAACCACTTCCAGGATGGCTGAGGTGGGAATCGAACCCACCTCTACTCAGTTGACCTCCCGAGGCTGAGTGGACCCCGTTCCAGCCCTCGTACCACTTTTCAAATTTCGTGGCAGAGCCGGGAATCGAACCCGGGCCTCCGGGGGTGGCAGCTAATCACGCTAACCACTACACCACAGAGGCGGACAAGAATAATTATAATTTGTATAAAAATTAATCTAAAGCCTCCGCGAGTCAGGCGGCAGCACGCCGGCCTCTCAACGCTGGATACCGTGGTTCAAATTCCGGTCACTTCATGTGAGATTTGTGCTGGACGAAGCGGAGGCGGGACAGGTTTTCCTCCGGGTACCCCGGTTTTTTCTGTCATCTTTCATTCCAGCAACACTCTCCATTAACATTTCATTTGTCAGTCATTTATCATTACCCCAGAGGCAATATATATCTACGGCTTCGGCAGCTGGCACATTTCCTATCCTCGCCGCTAGATGGGAGCTTCATTCATTCCATTCCTCACCCGGTCGAATGACTGGAAACAGGCTGTAGATTTTCATAAAAATTAATCTCCAGTGAAAAGAATCAAGGGCGTTGAAGAAGAAGCAGGAATCCAGAAAGGAATGAGGCAAGGCTGCTGTTTGTCTCCCTCCTTTTTAATGTTTTTAAGAAACAGACGATAAAGGAAATCAAAGAAGTTTTGAAATGGAATCATAATCCAAGGTGAGGAAATCAAAACCATGTGATTTTCCGATGATATTTTTATTTCATGTGGATCTGCAGAATATCTGGAGAAATTGCTGAAGGGTTTGGACACAGTCTTGGTGAAAGAGTACAAGATGAAAATAAGTTTTTTTTTGCTAGGGGCTGTACGTCGCACCGACACAGATAGGTCTTATGGCGACGATGGGATAGGAAAGGCCTAGGAGTTGGAAGGAAGCGGCCGTGGCCTTAATTAAGGTACAGCCCCAGCATTTGCCTGGTGTGAAAATGGGAAACCACGGAAAACCATCTTCAGGGCTGCCGATAGTGGGATTCGAACCTACTATCTCCCGGATGCAAGCTCACAGCCGCGCGCCTCAAAATAAGTAAGTTCAAAACAAAAGAAATGGTGTGCGGTCGAACGAAGTCAGGTGATGCAGGAAATATTAGCTTAGGAAATGAAGTATTAAAGGAAGTAGACGAATATCGTTTCTTGGGTAGTGAAGTAACTGACGATGGCAGAATTAAGGAGGATATAAGTTGCAGACTAGCACAAGCAAGGAGGGCCTTTCTTAAGAAAAGAAATTTGCTCACTTCGCACATTAATACTGGAATTAGAAACATGCTTTCAAATACTTTAGCCCGGAGCGTGGCACTGAATGCAAGTGAAATATGGAGGATAACAAGCTCAAACAGAAAGCTACTAGAAGCTTTTGAGATGTGGTGTTACAGAAAAATGCGGAAGGTGAGATGGGTAGATGGAATCACGAATGAATAAATATTGAATCGAAGTGGTGAGAGGAAATCGATTTGTATAAATAGAAAGATAGAACAAATCTTAAGACACCGGGCGAGTTGGCCGTGCGGTTAGGGGCGCGCTGCTGTGAGCTTGCATCCGGTTGGTCTACTGCCCATTTATGCACTATTCAGGTTTCATTGTGAATGTCTGGACGACTTAAAAGGAAACTAGGCTTATTTAGAATATGTGCCGTGGTGTAGGGGTAGCGTGCCTACCTCTTACCCGGAGGCCTCGGGTTCGATTCCCGGCCAGGTCAGGGAGTTTTACCTGGACCTGAGGGCTGGTTCGAGGTCCACTTAGCCTACGTGATTAGAAATGAGGAGCTATCTGACGGCGAGATAGCGGCCCAGGTCTAGAAAGCCAAGAATAACGCCCGAGAGGCTTCGTTGTGCTGACCACACAATACCTCGAAATCTGCAGGCCTTCGGGCTGAGCAGCGGTCGCTTGGTAGGCAGTAGTATAATGGGAGAGTTCGGCGGCCTCCTCCTCCTCCGGCTCCCAGTGGCCGCCTCCTCCTCAGCCAGTGGCCTCCTCCTCCTCCTCAGCCAGTGGCCTCCCAGTGGCCACCTCCTCCTCCTCCTCAGCCAGTGGCCTCCCAGTGGCCGCCTCCTCCTCAGCCAGTGGCCTCCTCCTCCTCAGCCAGTGGCCTCCCAGTGGCCACCTCCTCCTCCTCCTCAGCCAGTGGCCTCCCAGTGGCCTCCTCCACCTCAGCCAGAGGCCTCTTCCAGTGCTGCCAACTTAACCTAACTAGCGCGAGATAAACAAAGCCACGTGCTTTTTGACAGACAACAACGCACCGCTAACCTCAGTACTGCCATCTTGACGGGCCTAAACCTCAGTAGTGCCAACTTAACCTCACAAGCGCGAGGTAAACAAAGCCACGTGCTTTTTGACAGCCACGTGCTTTTTGACAGATTTGTAAACAAAGCCACGTGCTTTTTGACAGACAACAACGCATTGCTAACCTCAGTACTGCCATCTTGACGGGCCTAAACCTTAGTGGTACCAACTTAACCTCACTAGCGCGAGGTAAACAAAGCCACGTGCTTTTTGACAACCACGTGCTTTTTGACAGATTTGTAAACAAAGCCACGTGCTTTTTGACAGACAACAACACATCGCAAACCTCAGTACTGCCATCTTGACGGACCTAAACCTTAGTGGTACCAACTTAACCTAACTCGCGCGAGGTAAACAAAGCCACGTGCTTTTTGACAGCCACGTGCTTTTTTGATAGCTGTCATCTGCCATCTTTGAGCATAGTGCTGCCCTCTTTAGCTACTTACCTTTGAAATGTGGTGGCGGATAATTTGAAAAAATGCTTTTCGACATGCAGCCATCTTTAATCCAGAGAGAACAGTGCTGCCCTCTATGTGGTGGCGGCAAATTCCACGTGCTCTTGTTTGAAAACATACTCACGTGCTTTTTTGACAGCTGTCATCCGCCATCTTTAATCCAGAGAGAACAGTGCTGCCCTCTATGTGGTGGCGGCAAATTCCACGTGCTCTTGTTTGAAAACATACTCACGTGCTTTTTTGACAGCTGTCATCTGCCATCTTTAATCTATAGAGCACAGTGCTGCCCTCTTTAGCTACTTACCTTTGAAATGTGGTGGCGGCAAATTGAAAAATTCCACGTGCTCTTGTTTGAAAACATACTCACGTGCTTTTTTGACAGCTGTCATCCGCCATCTTTAATCCAGAGAGAACAGTGCTGCCCTCTATGTGGTGGCGGCAAATTCCACGTAGAAACAAAGCCATGTGCTTTTTTGACATCCGCCATCTTTGAGAACAGTGCTGCCCTCTATGTGGTGGCGGCAAATTGAAAAATTCCACGTAGAAACAAAGCTATGTGCTTTTTTGACAGCTGTCATCCGCCATCTTTAATCCAGAGAGAACAGTGCTGCCCTCTATGTGGTGGCGGCAAATTCCACGTAGAAACAAAGCTATGTGCTTTTTTGACAGCTGTCATCCACCATCTTTAATCCAGAGAGAACAGTGCTGCCCTCTATATGGTGACGGCAAATTCCACGTGGAAACAAAGCCATGTGCTTTTTTGACAGCTGTCATCTGCCATCTTTGAGAACAGTGCTGCCCTCTATGTGGTGGCGGCAAATTGAAAAATTCCACGTGCTCTTGTTTGAAAACAAAGCTTTTAATCCAGAGAGAACAGTGCTGCCCCGGTGGCGGTAAATTCCACGTTCTCTTGTTAGTTCGTGATTTAAAATCTAAGCTAGCTGTAAATCCCCGATTCTCGACAGATTCTTAATCCGAGTTGTCAGGAAGGGCAACCAAGAGCTTAGATACTGCTAGTTTTGCATCAGGGAGGGCGACTAGTCTTAAAAACAAATTCTTGCGATTTAAAATCTTAGTCAGGAAGGACATCCGGCCGTAAAACAATAGTTCGTGATTTAAAATCTAAGAAGTGCATCTAGCTGTAAATCCCCGATTCCCCGTGTTAGACGTTGTAAAACAGATTCTTAATCTGAGTTGTCAAGAAGGGCAACCGGTCGTAAAACTATGAGGTTAGATACTGCTAGTTTTGCATCAGGAAGGATAACTCAACACATTCATGTGATTTAAACACATTTTTATCCTCAAGAGAATCGAACCCGAGACTACCGGGTGAGAGGCATGCATACTGTAGGCTATAGATTTGTTCTACAGTCCTCGAAGTATCAGCACAGTCATTCTGAGCGAGTTGTGTAGAATGCATGTGTTAGCTGAAATTGTACACGTATCTTCCGGCTCGACCTTGAGCTAGGACACTGATAAGCGGCTTGTAACTCGCGAACGTCTTCTTATGTGAGTACCATTCAAGCTCTTAAAACACAGTACTAATTAAGGTTGTAAAATATTCTGAAATAGTCCACCTCTGTAGTGCAGTAGTTAGCTGCTACCCTCGGAGGTCCGAGTTCGATTCCTGGCTCTGCCACGGAATGTGTAGCATTTAGCCTATGTAAGTTCCTAACGTAAACTATCATGATTGTACGGAGAGGTTAAAACACACACAGTGCCTACTCCTATCGAAAGAACCTGCACGGTACCGGCATGTAGGCTTCTCCTGGTGAAGGAGCTTGCACATGGTTTAACGCCTCCTATCAACAGCCGTTACTTAATGCTGGCTTTTTTGCACACCCCGCCTCACACCATACGACCGGCTGCCCTTCCTGACTAGGATTTTAAATCGCAGTATACGTGATAAATTTGTTGTAGCGGGTTTTATAACTAGATATCCCGGTACCGATACATAGCCTACTCCACTGAAGAAGCCTGCACAAGGCTTATTGCCTCCATCCGACAAATGAATCACTGTCAAGTCTTGTACTCAAAAAAATCATTTTCGAAGGAGTCTGCACAAGGTTTAACGTCCCCATCAACAGCCCTTACTTAATGCTGGCTTTTTTGCACACCCCGCCTCACATCATACGACCGGCTGCCCTTCCTGACTAGGATTTTAAATCGCAGTATACGTGATAAATTTGTTGTAGCGGGTTTTATAACTAGATATCCCGGTACTGATACATAGCCTACTCCTGACTAGAAGAAGCCTGCACAAGGCTTATTGCCTCCATCCGACAAATGAATCACTGTCAAGTCTTGTACTCAAAAAATCATTTTCGAAGGAGTCTGCACAAGGTTTAACGTCCCCATCAACAGCCCTTACTTATTGCTAGCTTTTTTGCACACCCCGCCTCACACCATACGACCGGTTGCCCTTCCTGACTAGGATTTTAAATCGCAGTATACGTGATAAATTTGTTGTAGCGGGTTTTATAACTAGATATCCCGGTACTGATACATAGCCTACTCCTGACTAGAAGAAGCCTGCACAAGGCTTATTGCCTCCATCCGACAAATGAATCACTGTCAAGTCTTGTACTCAAAAAATCATTTTCGAAGGAGTCTGCACAAGGTTTAACGTCCCCATCAACAGCCCTTACTTATTGCTAGCTTTTTTGCACACCCCGCCTCACACCATACGACCGGTTGCCCTTCCTGACTAGGATTTTAAATCGATATCCCGACATAGCCTACTCCTACCGAAGAAGTCAGCTTAACGCCTCCATCCAACAAATGAATCACCCTCAAACGCTCTTCAATCATTCTCGCTACTTCGGAAGATAGCGGGTTCGAACTGGAAGCCGTAAATGCTAGGCGAGGGGCCTGCGCGATCGTCATTACATGATCTAGCTTTAGCTCAATACCTACAGGTAAGGAATACCGCGTATGTACCCTCGAGAAGTCGAGGATCACACGCTAACTTTCCAAGGATCGAACTCTTAAATTCTGACACCTCGGTATCAACAGGAGGTTTGAATACGTCAGCCTGCAGGTAGGAGCTCTTGTTTGCATTCGTTCCGACTGTACCGCAGTTGTCAGCTCAGCGATTATCATATCCGCTTGGTAACAAGCAGAATATTTAGCCGCAGCAGTCTGCGCGAAGTGCTCACAGTTCTCTGTATGCGTTTATTACATGCACACATCTCCCGTCTGCAGTGAATATTATTCTTCAGCCTTTATCTTAAGGTAAGGTAGAACTGTTAATTACCTTTTTTTATTTGCAAAGCAACTTCTACGCTAGACATCTACATTCATATATGTTTGTTCTTTTTTTAGGTACCGTTCGAAAGTACGCAACAATTTTATTCATCCCAGTAACAGCCTGCAGCACGTGCATTTTTTTAAAGGTATGTTTTCGAACTTTGAGTTGTAAAGATAATTAGGTTAGATGATGTACCCTACACTACATTCATATATGTTTCTTCTTTTTTTAGGTACGACCAGAATATTATCATTCGAGTTTCAGGCTTGAACGCACGCATTTTATACATCCGAGTAACAGTTTGCAGCGCGAAGATTTTAAGGTATGTCTGACCTCTATTCGTTGAAACTTGGTTTCTTCTAAAACATCGTAACTTTAGTCTATTGATAAATAGTTGTTCTCTTTAATCCTCACGCTATAGACGAGGTGCGTACATAGCTATGTCTGCCCTCAACAGGCTGAAACTTGGTTTCTTCCGTAACTTTAAGCTAATCATAAATAGTTGTTCTCTTTAATCAACATACTATAGACGTGGTATAATTTCAAACACGTACACATAGCTATGTCTGCCCTCAACGGGCTGAAACTTGGTTTCTTCCGAACATCGTAACTTTAGTCTATTGATAAATAGTTGTTCTCTTTAATCTACATACTATAGACGAGGTGCGTACATAGCTATGTCCGTCCTCAACAGGCTTAAACTTGGTTTCTTCCGAACATCGTAACTTTAAGCTAATCATAAATAGTTGTTCTCTTTAATCAACATACTATAGACGTGGTATAATTTCAAACACGTACACATAGCTATGTCTGCCCTCAACGGGTTGAAACTTGGTTTCTTCCGAACATCGTAACTTTAGTCTATTGATAAATAGTTGTTCTCTTTAATCTACATACTATAGACGAGGTGCGTACATAGCTATGTCCATCCTCAACAGGCTTAAACTTGGTTTCTTCCGAACATCGTAACTTTAGTCTATTGATAAATAGTTGTTCTCTTTAATCCTCACGCTATAGACGTGGTATAATTTCAAACACGCACACATAGCTATGTCTGACCTCAACGGGTTGAAACTAGGTTTCTTCCGAACATCGTAACTTTAGTCTATTGACAAATAGTTATTTTCTTTAATCTGCATGTCATAGAAGAGGTTAATCTTATAATTTCAAACACGCACGCATAGCTATGTCTGACCTCAGCAGGCTGAAACTTGGTTTCTTCCGTAACTTTAAGCTAATCATAAATAGTTGTTCTCTTTAATCAACATACTATAGACGTGGTGCGTACATAGCTATGTCTGCCCTCAACGGGCTGAAACTTGGTTTCTTCCGAACATCGTAACTTTAGTCTATTGATAAATAGTTGTTCTCTTTAATCTACATACTATAGACGAGGTGCGTACATAGCTATGTCCGTCCTCAACAGGCTTAAACTTGGTTTCTTCCGAACATCGTAACTTTAGTCTATTGATAAATAGTTGTTCTCTTTAATCTACATACTATAGACGAGGTGCGTACATAGCTATGTCTGCCCTCAACAGGTTGAAAGTTGGTTTCTTCCGAACATCGTAACTTTAGTCTATTGATAAATAGTTGTTCTCTTTAATCAACATACTATAGACGTGGTATAATTTCAAACACGCACACGTAGCTATGTCTGTCCTCAACAGGTTGAAACTTGGTTTCTTCCGAACATCGTAACTTTAGTCGTTCTCATCAATCCTCATGCTATAGGCCTAACTCACAGCCATGTCCAACCTCTATAGGTTGAACATCGCAACTTTAGGCTAATCTCTATTGGTTGTTCTCTTTTCAGAACTTGTTGCATACGCTGTTCGCCTAAACACTTTATTCGAAGAAAGAGAAGACACTATGTTCCCATGCGAGCTGTGTAAGGCAATGTTCACAAGACGTGACAACCTTGCACGCCATGTAAAAACAAAACATCATCAGCTATCTGCTTGCGACTATAACCCAACTATGTTCCCCTGCGAACAGTGTAAGGCAACGTTCGTAAGACAGGATAACCTCGCACGTCATATAAAAGCAAAACACCCTAGCATAACATCTGCTTTATGTGATGTTTGCGGGCTGTACTTCGCTAATGTAGAGCAATACCAGGCTCACTTAGCAGAGGTACATCAAATATCTACTTGCCCTCAGGTAGTAGTAGGGAAAAAGCGTGCAGCTACTGATGTAGCTGTAGAAAGTACTAGTAGTAAAAAACCTAGGAAAAATGAACTTCAAACTATTCACTGCGAGCACTGTAACACTGATGTACCATCTTCGCATTTTCAGGGACACTTACGGAGTAATGCACATAAAAATAATGCGTGTAGAAGTGGTAGTAACGCAAACATCGAGGAAATTAATACAGCATTTAAAAGTAGGATTGCTAGTTACCGAATTCGCACCAGTCAAAAGTTTCAGAGCACTTCAAACTTTTTAAATTGCGTTCAACCGGATGTACAACAGCTTCTTGCTAAATCTTTGTCCAATCATAGTTTATTTAAAGTTAATTTTGAACTTTTCGCCTTGTACATTAAAAGCACGGATGAATCCGAAATAACGGACATTAAATCATTTAATACGAAGAATTTTGTCATAAGTGAGTCGACTAATTTTGGTGATGTACTTAGGGATGTCTCTAACATTATTTCAACTAAGAGCGAGGAATTTCAGGAAAAGGAATCAGGGTGGGCTTTAGTTGAGATAATGTATCTAGAAGTTAACATCAATAAGTACAATCCCATGCGAGGTTCATCGTACATCGAGCTGCCGACATGGATTCAGCGAAAAGAAGCTGTTGTAAACATCCAAAACAATGACGAAGCATGTTTCGCATGGGCGGTGATGTCGGCTTTAAATCCTGCGAAATCAGACGTAGCTAAGAGAACATCATCCTATCCACACTATTCAACGCAGCTAAATTTCGATAGTATAGAATTTCCCGTACAGTTAAAGGATATTAAGCGCTTTGAGGAACTAAATAACATTAGTATCAATGTGTATGGTGTAGAGAAAAAGTCTGTAGTAGGTCCTCTGTATTATACATGTCATAAGAAGAGTACTCACGTTAATTTACTCTATATTGAAAACAGTGAGAATAGCCACTTTTGCTGGATTAAAAATCTGAGTAGACTTGTTGGCAGTCAGTTGTCAAAACGTAATGGTAAAAAGTGGCTATGTGATGGATGCTTGCAGTATTTTAAAACCGAAGATCAGTTAACGAAGCATTCCAAGAATGACTGCAATCATGTACGTACAGAGATACCTACTACAGGTAATAATGTTTTAAAATTTACAAATTTTCACAAGCAGATGTGGGTACCGTTCGTGATTTATGCAGACTTTGAAGCCATCCTCACGCCATGCAACACATGCTCACCTAATCCTGACAACTCTTTCACTAATACTACGCACATGCATGTCCCGTATAGCTTCGCGTATTACATCAAGTGTAGTTACGATAGTACGCTTAACAAGTTAGAGCTGTATCGAGGACATGATGCTGCTAAAGTATTTTTAGAAAGACTTGAAAGTGATGCAGTTCGTCTCGGTCGTATTCTGAATAGTAATATTCCTATGAAGCCACTCACCGAAATTCAGTTAAATGATCATGAACGTGCTACAAAGTGTAGCATTTGTGATGGGGAATTTTCCGAAAATGACCCTAAAGTTTTTGATCATGATCATTTAACTGGTTTCTACAGATGTGCCGCTCATTATAGCTGTAATCTTAAGTATAGAGTTCCTAAATTCATCCCTGTAATTTTTCATAACTTATCTGGTTACGACTCTCATTTCATCATTTCACAATTTGGAGCTTCGGATGAAAAAGTAGATATAATCCCTCAGAATAAAGAGCGGTACATTGCGTTTGCAAAGTCTGTAAAAGTAGATGCTGAGCATTCTATAAAACTGAGATTCCTTGACTCGTTTCGCTTTATGGCGAGTAGCCTCGATAAACTTTCTAGTCATTTACAGCCTGACCAATTTACGGAAATTCGACGCGTTTTCCCCGAAGAAGCGCAGTTTAATTTACTTCGGCGTAAGGGTGTTTTTTGTTACGAATATCTCGACTGCTTAGACCGCCTCGAAGAACGTGCCTTACCATCGAAACAATCCTTTTACAGCTCGCTGAATTCAGCAGATATTAGTGATGATGACTATTTACATGCACAACATATCTGGGAGCAGTTCCACATTCAAACGCTGGGTGAATACTCCGATTTATATTTAAAGACAGATGTACTTTTGTTAGCTGATGTTTTTGAAAATTTTCGCTGTGTTTGCATGAACACCTACAGCCTTGACCCATGTCAGTATTTTACTGCACCTGGGTTAAGTTGGGACGCGATGTTAAAATACACGCGTGTGAATTTGGAGCTGCTAACGGATATCGATATGGTGCACTTTATAAAAGCATCCATTCGAGGCGGTCTGAGTCAGTGTAGCGGCCGGTATTCGAGTGCTAATAATAAGTACATGCCGAGTTTCGATACCAGTCAGGAATCTCAGTATATCGTTTATCTGGATGCTAATAATCAGTATGGGTGGGCGATGAGTCAGCATCTACCGGTGAGTGGTTTCCGCTGGCTGACGCAGTGCGAAATTGATGCTTTACAGCTACACGCCCTAGGCGATGAAGCTGATAAAGGTTATTTCCTCGAAGTTGACTTACAGTATCCGAAAGAGTTACACACTTCTCATAATGACCTACCGTTCTGCCCTGAAAATATGAAGTCCCCGTACATTGCATCAACGACGAAAATGCTCATTGCTAATTTATGCGATAAATCTAAGTATATCATTCATTACCGAAATTTAAAACAGTGTTTGCAGCATGGTTTGAAGTTATCCAAAATTCATCGCGTACTAGAATTTAATCAGTCACCGTGGCTAAAGCCATATATCGATCTGAACAATAATTTAAGAACGAATGCGGTTAACGAGTTTGAAAAAGATTTCTACAAGCTCATGAATAATAGTGTGTTTGGTAAGACTATGGAGAATGTTGACAAACGCGTTGATGTAAAATTGATTACAAACTGGGATAATATTAAGAAAAGGTATGGTGCTAACTATTTAATAAGTAAACCAAATTTCCACAGCTGCACCATCATACACGAGAATTTAGTTATTATACAGATGAATCGTGTCAAGGTTAAGTATGACAAACCTACCTACGTCGGCTTCACAGTACTTGAATTGGCTAAAACACTCATGTATGAATTCCATTACGATTATATGATGAAGAAGTACGCGCATAATGCGCAATTGCTCTACACAGATACCGATTCGTTTATTTATCAAATCAAAACTGATGACTATTACAATGATATAAAGCCTGACTTGGGTAGGTTTGATACGAGTAACTATCCTGCAGATAATCAATATCATCTACCGCTAGTGAACAAAAAGGTTCTAGGTAAAATGAAAGATGAATGTGCTGGGAATATTATCGATTCATTTGTAGGTACTAAATCCAAGTCATATTGCATAAAACTCTTAAATGAATTACAAATAAAGAGATTGAAGGGGGTTAAAAAGAATGTCGTTCAGAATCAGCTAAGTTTTGAAAACTATAACAATTGCATTAAAAGTAATCCACCTGTTTTGCATAAGCAAATGTCTGTCATTAGAAGCAAGAAGCACCAGTTGTACACTCATTTAATTAGTAAGGTAGCCCTTAATAGCGATGATTGTAAACGGTTTGTCATTCCAAATTCTACCAACACGCTAGCCTGGGGGCATAGTAGTATTGATAAGTACTACTTTACATAAACATTATGCTAGAGGTGTGTGTACTTACGTTACGCTGTCTTACATCACAATTCGGGAGAGGAACGCTGGTACGGCAAGTCTAAACTTGTACATTCAAGAATTGCATCGAGAAGTACGCTAGGGTGAAATGATTCGAGATAAAACTTGTACATACAAGATGTAAATAAATAATGTAGAATTGGCATATTCTTTTATTTTAGGTTAGGTATCACCTTCCTCCCGCTCCTTATTTGCAGGATAGAGTTTTTGTTTATTACTCATAGAAGAAAGAAGGTGATGAGCAGTTTCGTGAGTATAGTTCGGTAAGTATCTCGAGAGCAGAATTTTTTTTTTTGTCAAAAAAGCACATAGCTTTGTAAAGCACGTAGAATTTGCCACCACCGGGGGCAGCACGGTGATTAAAGATGGTGGATGACAGCTCTGTCAGAAAAGCACATGGGTTTGTAAAGCATTTAGAATTTGTCGCCACCACATAGAGTGTAGCACGGTGATTAAAGATGGCGGATGACAGCTGTCAAAAAAGCACATGGCTTTGTTTCTACGTGGAATTTGCCGTCACCGGGCAGCACGGTGATTAAAGATGGCAGATGACAGCTGCACATGGCTTTGTTTCTACGTGGAATTTGCCGTCACTACATAGAGGGCAGCACTGTTCTCTTCGGATTAAAGATGGTGGATGACAGCTGTCAAAAAAGCACATAGCTTTGTTTCTACGTGGAATTTGCCGCCACCACATAGAGGGCAGCACTGTTCTCAAAGATGGCGGATGACAGCTGTCAAAAAGCACGTGAGTATGTTTCTACGTGGAATTTGCCGTCACCACATAGAGGGCAGCACTGTTCTCAAAGATGGCAGATGACAGCTGTCAAAAAAGCACATGGCTTTGTTTCTACATGGAATTTTTCAATTTGCCGTCACCACATAGAGGGCAGCACTGTTCTCTTCGGATTAAAGATGGTGGATGACAGCTGTCAAAAAAGCACATAGCTTTGTTTCTACGTGGAATTTGCCGCCACCACATAGAGGGCAGCACTGTTCTCAAAGATGGCGGATGACAGCTGTCAAAAAAGCACGTGAGTATGTTTCTACGTGGAATTTGCCGTCACCACATAGAGGGCAGCACTGTTCTCAAAGATGGCAGATGACAGCTGTCAAAAAAGCACATGGCTTTGTTTCTACATGGAATTTTTCAATTTGCCGCCACCACATAGAGGGCAGCACTGTTCTCTCTGGATTAAAGATGGCGGATGACAGCTGTCAAAAAAGCACGTGAGTATGTTTTCAAACAAGAGCACGTGGAATTTGCCGCCACCACATAGAGGGCAGCACTGTTCTCTCTGGATTAAAGATGGCGGATGACAGCTGTCAAAAAAGCACGTGAGTATGTTTTCAAACAAGAGCACGTGGAATTTGCCGCCACCACATAGAGGGCAGCACTGTTCTCTCTGGATTAAAGATGGCTGCATGTCGAAAAGCATTTTTTCAAATTATCCGCCACCACATTTCAAAGGTAAGTAGCTAAAGAGGGCAGCACTGTGCTCAAAGATGGCAGATGACAGCTATCAAAAAAGCACGTGGCTGTCAAAAAGCACGTGGATTTGTTTATCTCGAGCTAGTGAGGTTAAGTTGGTACCACTAAGGTTTATTCCCGTCAAGATGGCAGTACTGAGGTTTGCGATGCGTTGTTGTCTGTCAAAAAGCACGTGGCTTTGTTTACAAATCTGTCAAAAAGCACGTGGTTGTCAAAAAGCACGTGGCTTTGTTTACCTCGCGCTAGTGAGGTTAAGTTGGTACCACTAAGGTTTAGGCCCGTCAAGATGGCAGTACTGAGGTTAGCAATGCGTTGTTGTCTGTCAAAAAGCACGTGGCTTTGTTTACAAATCTGTCAAAAAGCACGTGGCTGTCAAAAAGCACGTGGCTTTGTTTACCTCGCGCTTGTGAGGTTAAGTTGGCACTACTGAGGTTTAGGCCCGTCAAGATGGCAGTACTGAGGTTAGCGGTGCGTTGTTGTCTGTCAAAAAGCACGTGGCTTTGTTTATCTCGCGCTAGTTAGGTTAAGTTGGCAGCACTGGAAGAGGCCTCTGGCTGAGGTGGAGGAGGCCACTGGGAGGCCACTGGCTGAGGAGGAGGAGGAGGTGGCCACTGGGAGGCCACTGGCTGAGGAGGAGGAGGCCACTGGCTGAGGAGGAGGCGGCCACTGGGAGGCCACTGGCTGAGGAGGAGGAGGAGGTGGCCACTGGGAGGCCACTGGCTGAGGAGGAGGAGGAGGCCACTGGCTGAGGAGGAGGCGGCCACTGGGAGCCGGAGGAGGAGGAGGCCGCCGAACTCTCCCATTATACTACTGTAGGCCAAGGTCCTTCAAGGGCTGTAGTGCCATGGGGTTTGGGTTTGATATTTAGAACAAGTACAACAGCTGTCAAGTTTGGAAGAAGAGTTTCAGAAGCACTGAAACGCAATGTACCCCAAAATACACAGGGTTATTCAGCTAAGTTGTCCACCTCAAATATATTCTGAACTGTTAAAGATATAGACAATCAATTTTCAAATTTTAAGTTGTATTAAGTAGCAAATTTTTGTTTTAAAGAAACTATACTAATTCCCCCTAGGGGAACAACTAAGAATCGAGCGACATTTTCAAAATTCTACGAGTACCTTTGGGGATATTAAAGGGTTTCGTATGTATGGGCATTACAGTGAGTTGAAACTCATACACTAGAGGAAAGCTCGTTTATTTGGATTCAGCAAAAGATATAACCATTCATTTATTTTAGTCTTGGTTCTGGTTTAACAAATACACATTTCTCTACTAAATAAATCCACTCCTATTTCTTATACTTACAAAGAAAATGAATACTGAACCCTTTGGTCCATATTGAGGGATACCTACCTTTCTTACCTATCAGCAAAGTTCATGAGATCTGTCTCTTGGGTCGTATCGGGTTCTTCGTCACTTGCTGAGGTAAAGGTAGGGTTCAGTAATTCTAATCTATCTACTGGAATTAAAGGTCTGTTTAAAAGATTCCTATTTATTCAGGAAATTCTGAAGCAATCTGACATTTCAACGGTATCATAGAAGTCAATTTTGTCCACTGGACCCCACAATCATTTTTACATAAAGGTCAGAACACTGGTGTGAGACTTTAACGTAACTGCCTGATGGGCATTCTTACTAGAAACCATTGTCTCAATTATTAATTATTTAAGAAAGGAAAGTCTGGAAATCCTTAAATTCGGCTTCCATGTGAGACCACATGTACCATCATAGTGATTCGTTATGGTCCAGCCCTCGTAACACGAACTCTGGACTCTGGGTATAATTAAGGCAGTCCAATTGGTGTGTGCCACACAGTGGTTCTACGGCATGGACCCTTAATTGAATCGATGTGACCTGCGTCTATGTCATGGACCGACATCTAATCTTCTAAGTTACTTTAAAGTCATTGTGGATGATGACCGCAAGGAAATGATGCTACGATGGCATATGGCCCTAATCTAAATCACTGAGGTTGATGACCCCCTGACCATCCAAGTTTCTAGGCTGAAGGCTAAACACAATTAAGTTACATCGGTTTATGACCAAAGTTCCACTTTACTATCCCCAGCACATTCACTGCTCAATCAATCAAAGTTCAATAATTACAACAATAGCAATTCTCACAAACTTTGTGGCAGTAAAATCCATTTCCTTCGGATATGTCCCCTTAATCGTTACTTTACATTTAAATATTCCCCCAGAAAACAAACTAAAATTTCCAGAATGCATCTCCAAGTTATTCGCTTGATTAAAGTTATTTCAAAATGCGGTTTCACTGAATTTAATAATTTAATAAATTTAAATGATTTGACGAAATGTTAACGAACAACAAATTTTATCTCCGCGGACTCTGGTTTCTTCACAAATTCCTACGCAGCTGTGATGTAAATTCAATCTTGTGATGTTTATCTGGCTGGAAAAGAATTGTTACATAATTCATGTCCAGTTATATATCTTGTCTCCTGATCTCACACTTTTAAAATCTAATCTAGTCCTAACCGTTATTAACACTTGGATATCCTAATAATCTACGTACAAACCAAACAACTCGCCATATAATTACGATGCCATCTCTCGTCATACCATTTATGAATTTTGCACACCCCTCACAGACAAACCTATCGTCACAACCATCGCTCTATATTTTGGACAACCCTGAATTTGGTTACTCTGTTCCTTATACTCGAAGTTCATGGTTTCAAATGTTCATTACGTCCCCAATTAAACAAATTTTACAGTATTCCACAATGCTCAGATTATTACCGGCTATGAATTTCAACTAAATCCAGCATTTTAACGTTCTCCCCGGAATTGAGACTACAGTACAATCTCAATTCCACGCCTGTCCCGTAACCCTCACAGCTGAGGCCTCTCGTCCCCAAGTTCGCTTGGCAGTAACATGAAACACCTGGTTTGTTCCAGTTGACTGGCTTCTCAAAATGTTCACCTTTTAAACTCTGCCGACATAATTAAACAAATACGATATTCTAACCAACAAAATACACAGATTATGCTTCAAGATGCCCACACTAATTATACGCGTCGCAAATTAATACCGCTATGGATTTCTATGTATTTCTTTCCATTCCCAACATTATAAAATATACCTCGGGCTATCGTGTCCCGGCTTCAATGACAGGACTCTAACCTGATTCGCACATCTCATCTCAACTCATATAAAACATTCCTCGGGCTTCCGTGTCCCGGCTTCAATGACAGGTCCAACCTGATTCACAAATCTCATATCAACAAAACTAACCTCTGTTTCCCAGCTCCACACTTATCATCGACAAAGAACTGGAATAAAATCCTTACTAGAAATCTCGACGTCTAATATCGCACAATGCATTAATCATGAATAACTTCGCATAAAGGATATCGTATTTAATAACTTGATATTTACGAAAAATGACAAACATTCTACTAGATCTTTTTATTGTCAGTCAGACACAGTTTAAAATGGGCCTAGAAAAACGTTTCTCTCCGTGACCAAATTCATCACCCTAGATTCTCACCCGACAGCGCGCTTCCACTCGTTTGAAAATGAGTGACCATGGATTTCTACATTATTAACGTCAAATTGCAGACAGGAAAATTTTACGTCGAATGAACATCTTAATTTGACATCACAAAATATAGGCAGCACACTCACACGGATGACGATCTACATTGGACGTGATATCACTTCGAAACCCTATTCAATAACTTCTTACAACATTATACGGCACTCGCAAGACTTCAAAAATTTATCCAAGTGGAAAGTGAAACAAATGAGTCTTTTAGTCGTATTCTCACATTTACAAAACTTAGTAGGGGTGACCACTGCGTCGTATATCCCCATTCAAATACACTTTTAGAGATCATGAGACAAGATATAAGAGGTAGTAAGATGGAAAGTCACCTACCTCATGTAGTCACACCATTGTTCGTCATAGGGCTCACCTGCGACCCTGGCATTTTATTTAGCCATTTTTACATTCATGGCTTTACAAACCATTTTTATATTTCTTCAGGTTTCCTGGAATAAAGCATAAAAAAAAGAAAATACCCTTCACTTGTTTGCTGAGCGCACACGATGGACTATAATTATTTCCGCACACGAATTACTTAATCACATTAGAATTTATTCAGTACTTTGACCGTCCTATCTGGTACAATTATTTCACTCAAGAAAACTATCTCCTCATGGAGTCAAGACCTAGCCACAATGGCTAAAATCTGCAGTTGAACTCAGTCTACTTTCGTTGTTTGATTTCGCAGAGCAGCTCAACAATTTTTCGTCCGCTTTGTATCACAAATACCGGAGAAGGAGACTTCGTCATGGCGTCCCTTCATATTTATAGCAGTTACCCCTCTCTTCGGATATCTCCCTTTGCCGCCAAGAAAATTCCTATAAATTTTCTGACTTAACTAAACTGTAATTTCAAGAGTTTTGAAAGTGACTACATGCTTGCTACATTTCTGGCGGTAGTGTTCATGGACATTTAAAATTTTTACGGGTTCGATTTGTGAGATGATTGACCCCCTTTGATAGGCACTATATTTTTTGACTTGGCTTGGGTCACGCCATGCACACGCGCTTTGAAATAGTTCACAAAATGACTTGAGATTCTTCCGCCGTCGACACGTGTGGCTGACGTCACGTACCCCAGAGCGTGGGACCGAAGGTAATCACCCCCTCGTCACGTGTCAAATCCATGCTATCAAGAATCCAACTTTTAGTTTAATTGTTAATTTATGCATAATGTTTTAGGGAACAAAGGTCATGGGTTCAATACATTATTCTTAAACAGGCATGAAACAGGCCAAATTAAAACTCATACACCTTCAAGTAGTTCCTGAGTGACGTCTAATAACACAGTGTTTTTAACAGTCAATACAGCACGTTTCACGAGTATTAAACGGTTAGGCATAGATTGTACCAACTTTTCGCAATAGGATGGATCTGTTTTCTTCCATTCTTGACAAGAAGCCATTTTCAGATCCTCTTTGTTCGAAATCTTGTGTTTTCTTATCGCTACTTTCTGGTAATGCCATAGATTTGCTATCACATTTAAGTCTGGTGACTGTAGAGGTGTCTCGAGTACTTTTGGGCAATTACAGTATACAGCAGCCACACCCGTACTTTATGAGCTTTGTTCTTCAGATCGATATCTTGGTAATACTTAAATCGATCAGTATCCCACGCTTTTGTGCACTAGGTCGTAAATGTTCTTTCAGTATATTCAGATACACATGTTGATCCATGGTCCCATCCCTCATTTGGTTTCCACCAGACATTAACCTTTCCATCTGATCCGAAGAGATTGTATTTGCTTTCATCTGCAAACATAACTGTCTTCCAGAAGTCAAAATAGTTATCTATATACTCCTTAACGAAGCTCAACCTTTTCTTCCTATTAATCTTGCTAACAAATGGTTTTTCATAGCTATTCGTCCATGCCTGTTACTTTTCAGTAGGATAAGTTGAATAGTTTCTGGATGTGCTCTCTTGATGGTATGTTCCTCAGGCATCACAGCCAGTTTCGTAGCAATAATCGCTGGATTTTCTTTCACTTGTCTTGAAAATTTTTCTCCACTCACTTTGTCTTTATTTTCATTGCTGCGTGTACTTTTATATCGATTTATAACGCACTGTACAGTTGCATGACTCCTGTTTACAATTTTACCAATTTCTCTGAGTTATTTTCCTCTCTTATGGTGAAAAATAATCAGTTCTCTTTCTGCTTTCGAAGATTGTCCTCTTTGACGCTCCAAGACAGCAGCGGAACTTGTCTGTACTTCACAACTCTCCACAACAAACTGAATATGGTGTCGAAACACAATCACACAGCATTTGTACTGCCCTCTTATTTGCAGATGTAGGACTGTATGAGTTTCAGTTTGACCTGCCCCAGTAACATACCGGATTAGTCAGCCGCGCCTGACGTTTTATGCTGTTAGGCATCCCACCGAACGTCACTGGCGTCGTTATGGTAGATTCTCTTTGCCATATACCATGCAACAATTGCCTTTAATCATTCACTGCACCATTACCTTTGCAAAGACAAGCATTTACACAATGCATCAAACTGTCATACGGTTATGTAAAAAATACGTGCCCATTATAAGCTTTCAGTAGGGTACGAAATAAACGTTAAAAGCGATGGCATACTGATAGAAAACGTATGTGCATTTGTGAAGCGAAAGAAGTAGCCCATCAAGTAGGCTTTCTGGAAGCCTACCCGCTGGGGTCGCCGTAGTGTCATAGGTTAAGTGCAGTGCTGTTAATACAGCTGCGTTTGCTAGGTGGGTTTGAATCCCACTTGGATCTGCACATTTTATTCGCATTTTTTACTTCGAGAATCATCCACAGAGCTAATGTATCTGAATGACCTCACGCCCTGGGTCTAATTAATTAATTAATTAATTAATTAATTTATTTATTTATTTATTTTGGCACTGTTCTATGCCATTAGGGCTGCTTATGTGTATGTTTTATAAGCAGGGCTGGACGAGGATAGAATGGTTGGGGGTTTGAATCCGCTTGACTGAGCAACAGCCTGTTAGCGCGGTAAGTGTTCGAATAGATGGCCTTCTGCAGTAATGCACGTTTCAGCACGCCGTTGAAACTGCCATTCGGGCTCTTTGTAGCACTGTAGGTGTTACGGATTCACAGGCTTCCGTAATAAGGTTTCGAAAGCTTTCAGGATTTTCCGGCTGCTGAGCGTAACTACATCCTTCAAAGAGCTATCACAACATGTCTTGAAGAAAATCTGAAAATGAACTATAGGAAGTGCCAGACTGTAAACACATTTTTATTTTTTACGTAATGTTTTAAGAGGTAAACCAGCAATATTATCACCCCATTGTGTGTGTTGTGGACCGTATCTTGCATAAGATCGGACTCGAACAAACATGAGCTGGGTTATAGCTAGCAGGCAAGTACGATATTCTGCGAACTTGGAATTTGATTGTCGTCTTTCTGAGCTCCTAGCACGAACAGAAAACAAGTAATCAATGCACAGCGCCGCCTCCAGTTGAGAAGTGTGAGAGATGTGCTGTCATGTGATCATTAACACTGCACGGCATTGGCCATTTATGTTCGAGCTTATTTTGTCGTTCAAATGAACGAGATAGTTCATTTGAAGAACGAAGTCGTTCAAATGAACTAGGCGCGAGCTAGTACGTATATTTTACAATAGATGGTGCTTCCTTAGGTCTTCGTCCTCTAACATGCATTATGCTCACGTGAACGACCCGTTCAAAACATTTGAACGAACTCGTACAAGTTCAAAGAAAAGAGTCATTCAAATGAACTAGTTAGTTCATGAACGACTCAACTCTACCTCTGCTGATCTACCCGCAGTGACTCATACGGATTTCTCAGCGATACGTCTCCTGGGCCCACTTGAAACGTCACCGTAGACCTATCAAGCTTATACAGTTGTTCCTTTACACACCGAACGCCGTACACTTCATACGTTCTTCTCTCGCCAAAGTTGGGTTGTTAAAAAGAGAAAAAAATATTGCACTATTTGATCAGCTGTTTTAGATGCTAAAAACTGCTCGGAAAGAATTCCATCATAATAATCGTCACCTTCTTCTTTTTCTTCAGCTTCTCTTCTTCTTCTTCTCCTGTTTCCGTCTGCTCCAGTTCTCCTTATTTTTTTACTCGGTTGGGTTGTACAGTAAATCTCTTCTCGTTCGTAGCGAACACCACTGTATTCAGATGTGTCGCCTATCTTCTTCCTCTATTTTTTCTAGCATCGAACGCCTTTTTTCACCTGCTCTGTTCTAGCAAGTATAGTTTTTAATGGTTACGAAATAGTTCAAATGTTTTCTCTAACACTGTTTCTGTTTTTTCTCGCCCATTTTAAGAACATGATACTTCTCTTTTATTTTTACTGCTTCTTGTAGCTCATTTTTGTTCCGTATTTTACGTTGTACATCTGATTCAGCTGTCGACGTCGAGCTGTTCAATAACTGCTGATTATTGCACGACTGATAAACTCTCTGAAACAGAGACTTGCGAAAACCTTTCGCACGTTTGCGTTCAACGGGTGGGGTATAGAACGAGTGTTTCGTTTAATAGGAGTTGTCTTACATTTACGGACAACGTATGTTGAATGGTTGTCAAACAGGTGTCAAACACGTGTTATACAATCCATCAATCGGGAATGCTTTTCTAATACTGCCTTTTCCCATTTATTAAAAATCTCAAACCTCATAGCTGGGCCTTAGCCGCTGATGCAGGCACATGCTCAGTAACAACAATAGATAAAAGAATGGCTGATAGAGGCAGGTATAAGAACTGTGGGTATGAATGGGAAATAAATAAGATGAGGCAAGAGACAGCGAGTTTGACGGAGATAATTAGACTGTCAATGGAGGAGAGAAATGAAGAAATGTACTGGATACGGTAGATAGGCGAGAGGGAGGGTAGGAAGGGGAGAAGATCTGGAAGACAGATGGGTTGAAGCTTTAAGGCCAAGGAAAACGAGAGCTAAGGATAATGCCAATTGCAGGGTAGACTGACGTCACTGAGGTATGCTCATGATGTGAAATGCGCCGCTGTGCTGCGCACGTAGCGAACGATAAATGGGACACGGCGTTGGCGAATGGCCCACTTCGTACCGTGATTTCTCAGCCGACAGTCATTGTAGAACGTGTTGTCGTGTGCCACAGGACACGTGTATAGTTAAGAATGCCAGGCCGCCGTCAACGGAGGCATTTCCAGCAGACAGACGACTTTACGAGGGGTATGGTGATCGGGCTGAGAAGGGCAGGTTGGTCGCTTCATCAACTCGCAGCCGATACCCATAGGGATGTGTCCACGGTGCAGCGCCTGTGGCGAAGATGGTTGGCGCAGGGACATGTGGCACGTGCGAGGGGTCCAGGCGCAGCCCGAGTGACGTCAGCACGCGAGGATCGGCGCATCCGCCGCCAAGCGGTGGCAGCCCCGCACGCCACGTCAACCGCCATTCTTCAGCATGTGCAAGACACCCTGGCTGTTCCAATATCGACCAGAACAATTTCCCGTCGATTGGTTGAAGGAGGCCTGCACTCCCGGCGTCCGCTCAGAAGACTACCATTGACTCCACAGCATAGACGTGCACGCCTGTCATGGTGCCGGGCTAGAGCGACTTGGATGAGGGAATGGCGGAACGTCGTGTTCTCCGATGAGTCACGCTTCTGTTCTGTCAGTGATAGTCACCGCAGACGAGTGTGGCGTCGGCGTGGAGAAAGGTCAAATCCGGCAGTAACTGTGGAGCGCCCTACCGCTAGACAACGCGGCATCATGGTTTGGGGCGCTGTTGCGTATGATTCCACGTCACCTCTAGTGCGTATTCAAGGCACGTTAAATGCCCACCGCTACGTGCAGCATGTGCTGCGGCCGGTGGCACTCCCGTACATTCAGGGGCTGCCCAATGCTCTGTTTCAGCAGGATAATGCCCGCCCACACACTGCTCGCATCTCCCAACAGGCTCTACGAGGTGTACAGATGCTTCCGTGGCCAGCGTACTCTCCGGATCTCTCACCAATCAACACGTGTGGGATCTCATTGGACGCCGTTTGCAAACTCTGCCCCTGCCTCGTACGGACGACCAACTGTGGCAAATGGTTGACAGAGAATTGAGAACCATCCCTCAGGACACCATCCGCACTCTTATTGACTCTGTACCTCGACGTGTTTCTGCGTGCATCGCCGCTCGCGGTGGTCCTACATCCTACTGAGTCGATGCCGTGCGCATTGTGTAACCTGCATATCGGTTTGAAATAAACATCAATTATTCTTCCGTGCCGACTCTGTTTTTTCTCCAACTTTCATCCCTTTCGAACCACTCCTCCTTGGTGTTGCATTGTCACTGTCAGTCAGTGTATAACACAGCACACTACAACTAGGCTGAAATCAAGAAAACCAGCGTGGAAGGCAGCTTTGGACCTGTCATGTCCTCAGTTCAATCCCAGGAATGCCTGGAGAGAAGAGTGGAGGATGTCGTCTCCCAGTGGCTTATGAGATATCTCCGACCCCAGCATGAAACTGGCTGGCTTCAGTTTGCCCCGTGCTGTTTGGTCAACCCTGAACAAGATCCGATGTTGTGTTGGTAGGACTGGCGCAGCCTTACATCTGTGGGGATGGGTAGATTCTGCCTTCTGTGACTGTGGTGCTCAAGTGCAGTCCATCAAGCACATAGTTCTAGAGTGCCCTCTACGTGCATTTCCTGGTTCTGCGAAGGAATTATTTGAAGTAACACCGGAAGTGATTACATGGATAAAAAATTTGGACATTAAAATATAAAAGTGAAGTCCTGATGCTGTCACCAACTTGTATATTTTGTATTATGTTTGTATATTTTGATTGCCATGTACACATCATACGTTAATAGTAATAATAATAATAATAATACTTACTAGATAGAACTTTTAAAATCTACATTAATAACTACTAGTTTTAATATATTCTCCCTAAATGAACTATTCTTCTTCTTCCGCTTTTCCCACATCTGTGGGGTCGCGGACACGAACTGTGTCGTACATGTGGATTTGGCTCTGTTTTACGGCCGCGTGTTTCTGTGGTGGTTGGTAGTGTGTTGTCTGAATATGAAGAGGAAAGTGTTGGGACAAACACAAACAACCAGTCCCTGAGCCAGAAGAATGAATCGCACGCGATTGAAATCCGCGACCCCACCGGGAATCGAACCCGGGACCCTCTGAACCGAAGGCCTCAACGCTGACCATTCAGCCAATGAGTCGGACTTCTAAATGAATTCTACAAATCTATATATAATTACGTGTAAATATTCCGTACCAAAATGATTTCTATTTTAAAAAATTAGCAAATTGTGAGGATATTGGTACTACAGTGTGAAGCCTATTTGTTGTCCGCTTTTATTGTATGCACGTAGGCGGTGAAGTGAGAAGAGAAGGAGGCTGTAATGGGAGAGTTGCTCGCGCATATAGCAGTAGAGTGGAGAGCTGTAGTGGGAGAATAGAGCGCACATTACAACAGTGGAGGGGAGCATGCTTTTAGTTCCCGAGTTACTCGCTATGTGAGGAGTTGACTAGTTTAACGATAGATGGCAGCAGCAATTCTGGTGTCTGCCACTATGCGTGTTAAATACAGAGAGTAAAGAATACAGGGAGCTGCCCGCTACACTGCTCTCTGTGGCTACCGCTTGAAGCTAACGGCCACGCCCCTCATGGTTAGAAAACATGGCAATTCTTACGTTGTGGATATATACAAACTAAATATTTTCTCGGGAGTAGCGAAACTTCGAATCGCTCAATTAAGTACAATCATTTTCAAAACAGCTCGGCGATTAACTGTAACAAAAATTTCTGGCAAACATACCTATTAATGCTATTTATTCTTCTTTTTTTTTACTGAGCTCTAAGGAAGCGTTTCTCTTGACCCGCAGCCTTAAATCTACTCTCTCGCTAGTTGACTATGGGTACTATAAACGCAGTATGTCAAAACAGGAGATGCAAATCTTTACCAGATATCAGTAAAGATAAGAAGTAGGCTGTTAATAAGGGGATACCACAATCTGAATGCTTTAGGGGAATGCGCAATAAATCACCAAACTGGGCATAGCAACATTGCATACTACATATTTTGGAGTGGGGGTGGCGGTGATTATTGTTTTAATAGGACGAACAGCCATAAAATAAACCGTCCTCTGACACAAGTGGAAACAATACAGGACTCAGCTAAGGGCCCCTTGGACGCCAACCTACATTCCGACGTTAAGAGCCCCTTAGGCCACTTGGACGCCAAACCACACTCCGAAGGTAAGATCCCCTTAGTCCCCCTTAATCGCCTTTTACGACACGTAGTGGTGATTATTGCTTTAAGAGGGAGTACAACTAGGCAACCATCCTCTGTTAACACTAATCAGAGAGAAATGAAAATATCGGCCAAAGAGAGACGAAGGCCTTGAAGGGCGAGGAAATGAAAGACTCCCTAGGCCTCCAATCCTCTTATAGCATCGGGGTCGGAAAAGAACAAGAATTGACCATCGGAGGTCGGACATGAGATTAAAATTAGCCTGGCACAAGTAAGTGGATGCAATGCCAGGACTCAGCTAAGGGCTCCGTGGTTGCCAACCCATGCTCCCAAACTGAGAGCTCCTGGGGCCCCTTTCAGTTGCCTCTTACGAAAAGCAGGGGATACCGTGGGAGTTGTTCTACTACCCATACCTCCACAGGGACTTTTACGACAGGCAGGGGACACCGCGGGCCTTATTGTACCGTCCTCACCCATAGGGGAATACATATTTTTGAGGTGGTGGGAGTGATTATTGTTTTAAGAGGAAGTGCAACTGGGCAACTATCTTCTATTAACATTAAGAGGAAAAGTGGAAGGGATCCGACACTTCGAAAAGTGTAGGTATTGGCCAAAGGAAAACAAGGGCCACGAAGGGAGTGAAAATGAAAACTCCCTAGGCCTCGAATGTTCTAATTCGGTAGGTAAGAAGGAAATGCTTCAAAAATAGTAGGTACTGCATTTTCCTTCAAAATAAATTTCTTCATGGACTGATCAAACAATTCCGGTTTGAAATGTGCTGAACATATTCTGGTGTAAGGAGAAGGTATCCAATTTTCCCTTCTAATGATCTTAATCCACTCTACTCTCCTTTCTTCATGAACAGGAAACCTCAGGAAAAATTGACGATAAACAACATGTCTAACCTAAAACTTCTTACGAAAAGAGGACGGTGCTTCTGAAACTCCGAAATACTAGCACAATAACAGTAGAGGTAATATAATATATTGCACTACATATTACAAGCCATACTTAGAATCTTACCTGTGAAATGTTATTCCAGAAATATTTTTGGATTTCCGATTCGTGCAACCGTATGCACAATACGGCATTTTAAGAGCTACATCATCAACTAATTATTAGTACCTCTTTTACGTTTTAGCGTGTCGTACAGTGTTTGCATCTGAAAATTCCCGCAATTACAATTTGCGTTCATAGTAGTCACTTCAATGGGCTGTGACAGATTTGACTATCAAAAAATAGCATGCGTTCTCGCGCCTGTTTTCGACCACGCCCCTTATGTAGACCACTGTTATTGGGCTTCACTCTCATTGCTTCAAGGCATCTCCCTGTATTCTTTACTCCCTGGTTAAATATCTAAGATGGCACACGCACATGCTCATATAAGCAGGACATGGCTGTGTGTTCGAAGCTCAACAAGTGCTGTCGACTTACGTTTGCGAGTGCTTAAAAAACTGATTTTCTTATCTTTTCCAGTCTATACGTTTTAAATCTAGTGGCTTTTGGTATTGTACAGTAGTGTTTATAACACTCACAGTTCGAACCGTTGCGTTCTGAACTGAAAGGTACAACTGCATGTATTGCGACTAGAGATAGTAAGAACATTTCAGTACTTAGGGAGAGTGTGTAATAAGATGAATGAAAGCACCAACTCTCCAAGCCGAGGAATTAACTAAACAATTAAACTCTCAGCTACCGAGACTGAACATATTATTATTTGCTGTACGTCAGGCATTAATTATGCTGTGCTCCCACAGCCTTATTGCTAATATTAAATTTCTAGTATTACCGAAATTGAACACGGTTCTCCGAAGACTTTATAGCAGAGCTAGCAATGTAGTGTAGCGGTAGTCTGCTTGCAACTTATCTAGAGGCACGTGAGCGATTCTGACTCTGTCGTGTGTAGTTCCGTTATTTTTGTACTATGCAAACCGCTTATACTTAGCTTGAGGAAGGGCATCCGACTGTAAAACACACTATAAATATTTCTGTTCCCGCGACTTTACGACGGTATAAGAAAACTAACAGAAGAAGGAGGAGACGAAGAACGGTGTGTGAGCTTTCTGTGTTGTTCAGGTCATCTAGCTGTGAGCTCGCATTCGAGAAGTGACGGGTTCAGATTGCATCATAGGCGACTCTGAAGGTAAATAAAGCACCTAGTTCCCGAAGCCAAAACAATTAAATACATTTACGTATCGCTACATGGCTAACGTATCTGCACACTTTTAAATACTAAGCGATGATTGTGATCGATAAAAACTCTCATTCACAGAGCTAACAACCGAGATTGGTTGGGGAGTTGAACTTCAAGTTATAAGTTGTGAATAATTTAACAACATTAGTGTTTGCGCAAGTGCCCTAGAGTTAGTCCGATTAGGCCAATAGGTCTTAAGTTAAAAGTTATGATTACCTGAGGTAGCTCTCCAGAGTTAGCCTCATAAGAGCAGTATATCACCATTAGCCCATGTGCCAGCTCCCCAAAGTAAGGCTGATAAAGCTGATAGGTCCTAAGTTACAAGTTGTGAGCCCCTGAGGTAGCTTTCTAGAGTTAACCCCATAAGAGCAATGCATCATCATTAGCCCTTGCGTCAGGTTGAGAAGACTAATAAATCCTTTGTTACAAGTTACGAACCCTTGTTGTAGCTCTCCAGAGTTAGCTTCATTAGTGCAATGTATCACCATTAGATCCTGTGCCAGCTCTCCAAAGTTAGGCTGGTGTCACTAATAGGCCCTAAGTTACAATATGTGAGCCGATGAAGTAGCTCTCCAGAGACAGCCCCATAAGAGCAATGTATCACAATTTGCCCCTGTGCCAGTTCCAAAGAGTTAGTCCCATCTGCGTCATTTCCCAAATGCTAGTCCGATAAGACTAATAGGTCCTAAATTACAAGTTGCAAGCCCCTAAGATAGCTCTCCAGAATTATCTCCGTAAGAGCAATGTATAGTAGCCATCTTGCCCCAAGGGCCCTGGAACACCTTCCGCGATTTAGTGCCATAACAGGCAATGCATCACTACTAACCCCTGTGAAAGCTCCGACTAAGTTTCACAACTCATGTGTATGCCTTTACCGCGCAATTCAATTGTCCCGATCGTTTTATTATGGTGTTCACTTTATTTCAACCGCTGCATTGCCTCTTCTACAGCTTTAACAGTTCTTGCTGCAGCACAAGCTCCACCCAGCAGAGATGCTAAAGCCGCTATTCCAGCAAACAGCGCAGGAAAAAGTCCGCCTCGTTTCGGAACAAGAATAATTGGAGCAAGTTTGGAAAACATTGCGAACATTGCTTTCTTCCTAGGGAAAATTCCCGCACTCGCTGAGCGCAGAGGAGCAGTAATGGCTACCCATGGATTGAATTCTCCTCGAATAGCATTTAGCAATGCATTTACAACTACTTTCCATCAGACTATCTTCGTTTTATTCTTCATTACGTTGGGATACCATTGTTTCATCATTATGTACAAGACTTCTCGGGTCAGCAGTAATTTACGAACTGATAGTTACCTCTTGCCCCATCCGTTATATATATATTTTCATCATGTTCTACTTCTTCATGAAGATTTTAAAACAACAAGATACATTAAGAGTCAGTGACCTATTTTCACATCTCCTACCTAGTTCTGTTACAGTCTACGCAAAGTCGTCATGCTTCTCCCTGCAAATTGGATGATAACCGGAGTATCCGAATGTTGCTAGACAAATCTTTTATTCACACTCACTACCTCTTATTATTTTATACACTTCCAGAAAGGCATAGAAATCAGGCTTTCAATTTCTTGAACACGTAGAAATTATCATCAGTGACTCCCAACATGGCTTAAGACCGGGAAAATCGACAACGACATATCCGTTGGAGTTCACTCATGAAATATCGGCAAATATAGATGCACGAAGCCAAGTTGATGTGGTTTTCACAGATTTTAGAAAAACATTCGATAATGTTGATCACGATGTACTTTTTTAAAAATAAATTAGCTTACTATGAACTCTCCCACAGCTTAAACAAATTATTTGCATCATATCTATCTGGCAGACAACAATTTGTGGCTTGTAAAATATTTGAATCTGCGTGTTACAATACTCGATCTGGTGTCCTACAGGGTTCAAATCTTGGATCATTACTCTTTTTACTACTTGCTAATGATCTTTCTAAATGCATACAGTATTCAAACATATTGCTATTCGAAGAAGATGTAAAAATGTTCAAAACCATTCCGTCACAGGAGAACTGTAGATTTTTTCAGAAAGACCTCAGTAATATATCACATTGGAGCGTTATATGCAATTTAGATTTTAACACAAATAAGTGTCATGCAAAGGTATTTTCCAGGAATAAAAATAAAATTAGTCACTCGTACAATATTTTGAATACTAATTTGTCATTCGTGAATTCTATCAGGGATGCTAGTGTCACTTTTACGCTAAATTGACGTTCTCTGAACACATAAAGGAAGTTGTTGCATATACTTGCAGAGTGTTCGGATTTATTAAGAGATGCACACGTGATTTCACAAATCCCGATGCTATAAAGTTGCTAGTGCCTTTACGTCGCACCGACACAAGTAGGTTTTATGGCGACGATGGAATAGGAAAGACCTAGGAGTTGGTAGGAAGCGACCGTGGCCTTAATTATGGTACTGACCCAGCATTTGCCTGGTGTGAAAATGGGAAACCACGGGAAAACATCTTCAGGGCTGCCGACAGTGGGGTTCGAACCCACTATCTCCCGGATGAAAGCTCACAGCTGCGCGCCCCTAACCGCACGGCCAACTCGCCCGGTGACAAAGAAGAAAAGTTTCTGTTGAGGACGTCCTGATTATTTCCTGGTGACAAGGAAAATGGAGGAATGCTGAATGGACAAGCCCGACACTTCATAGGAAAATGGGTACAAAAGAAACAAATGGAGAACTGGAAAAATACTCCAGGATGCAGGCTTGCAAAGAACCGATAAAAGGATCAAACAAGAAACATACTAAAGAACTGTTGAAACTCAGCAGAGAAAATATAAGATGGGTAGTAGAACTGTTGACAGGACACTGCCATCTGAAAAAACACCTACATAGAATTGGAGTAATAAGAGACAATATATGTAGGAAACGCAATGAAGCAGAGGAATCAGCTGAACACATACTTTTCGAATGTGAGGCGCTGGGTAGAATCAGACTCTCCACTCTAGGACTACCAGGTGAAGAGAGAGAAAAAAATCGAAGAAAACTCAATAAGAACAACTTGCAGCTTAGTGAAAGCAGCGAGCATATCTAGGTGGGAATGAAGGAGAAACATGGTAGCAAAAGATCTCAGAAGTCGACGCTAATTAGGAACAAATATGTAGAGGCACCATGAAGAAAATATGAAGGAAAAGCCCTAACTTGCTCTCTCTCTCAGTGCAACTTGTCTGTCCCTAATCCATCCACACGCCCAAAATATGTCACCTTATACTGCTGAAGATCAAGCACGCAACAACATAGCAATTCACCAGTCTTAAACTCAAAGAAAATATTTAATAAATATAGCAATATGTACAGACTAGCCCAGATATATTTGCAACTATATAGTCTTCCATACTAACACAATGTAAAGAAATAATTGTTTTCTGTTCTAAATTAAAACCCTGCTTTGCTGACTCTTATTTTTAAGTTCATAGTTTTAGTTAACATTCTAGTTTCTATTAACATCTACCTCACCATCATCATAACATCACTACCGTCTTGGATAAGTACGGTACTAAAACAGGTTAGTAAATAATTTTAATTTTAATATTTTAAATACCTTATTACATTATGTGCGTATGTAACTGAATATTTGTCATGATATGCTACTGAAGAAAAGTATATTGATATTTCATATATGACATTATTTTACAACGACTTTCATAGGAAATAATATAATTTTAAGTTGATATTTGTTTTTATTAAATGCAATTGTATATGTATATGTGTTTCAAATCATTAGGTGTGTACCTGTCTGAAACACGGACGGTATCGCATGGGCTTTGATAATTTTATAAGCATCAACGTAGCACAGTTACAGTCTGCACTTGATCTGAACCCGACATCAAATCAGCATCAAGAAAAGAGATTGTCCAACGTATCATCCGAGCGTGATAAAATATTCGTCGTAAATTTAAAGAGCTTAAACTTATTGAAGCAGATACTGATTTCTGTGTGAAAACGCAACTAGGTACACCTCTAAGAGAGATTTTAAATTCTACTTCATCGTGTAAGCCTACTACAAGTTCTGTTACCATGCAAACACCTCAAGATAAGGGGAAGCGCGAAGAGCAGAAACAGGATGAGGAAGAAGGAAAATAGAAGTAGTATGAGGAGGAAGTAAAATAACATGAAGATCTCAACGTTTATTTACCATCAAAGCAGGGTGTGCTTTTAACTACGGACGACCGAGTTCGATAGCTGCAGTCACTCAAGTTCGGCCAGTATCCAGTATTCGGAAGATAGTGGGTTCGAACCCCACTGTCGGCAGCCCTGAAGATGGTTTTCCGTGGTTTCCCATTTCTAAACCAGGCAAATGCTGGGGATGTGCCTTAATTAACTCCACGGACGCTTCCTTCCCACTCCTGACCCTTCCCTGTCCCATCGTCGCCAACCTACTACGGTTCATCAGAACACGATCTACCTTCCTTGTCTGAGGTTATGATCACATCAGAGTATCATGGTCAGTTAATGCGATTTGTTCGAACACCTATGGTTCACTCTGTCTTCCTTACATAGAAAACTTTTTACAGGACAAACCGACACAACGTACAATATTCGCTATGATGAAGATCTTTTCGTACAGGTTGTTAAGATTAATGTCAACAGTCGTATCTTGAAAGGTGTGAACTATAAACCTACCAAAGATCTCTTATGTAAGTAGTTCCTAACTCGTTTACTGACTTTATAAATACATAAAACTGCATTAAAATGAAAAATATGAAAATTAATATTCATTAAATAAAATACACAATCGTCGGATCTTGTACTCACACTTACTTCTTACCAGATTACTTACACATACATTATTTGAAGGACGCCAGCTACAACTCAGTGCAGTAATAGTAGAATGAGAATCTTGAATATCTCTAGGGTGTGGGGTAATAAGCTTACTTTTGACAACATACCATATTAATTCTGGGAAAAGGAGATTGGTGTTCGGTTTCCCCGTTTAATTTGAGGTTAAGAAATTTTACTGTTTAAATAAAACGATGAATTAATATGATAGAAAAAATATATTCTTGAAATAATTTAAATAAAAATAGCGAGAACTGCTGCGATTAAACAGATGAGAATATAAAATTGACATTGCAACTGAAAGAAACTAGGCATGAGTTTGAATTCTTCTTGAGCGGACATTTAACAATTATACTCGAAATTTATCCCTCACTGCTTCACTTGACTGTACCTTCAACACTTTGAGTGTAATTACGACGTATTCCTTTGATATGGTGTTTAATGTAGATGTATCAAACCTAATTAGGTGATGTATCCTTTTTGTTTCACTGACAACTAAGTATACATGTGACTGCTTCTTCTCCATCGAGAGGACTTCTTTGTAAGTTTGTCCTGTATGCCTTCATGGTAAGTGTACCCCTCCAACTGAACTGACCGACTGAGGTCTCACCTTCCACTTGACTCCATCACTGTTCACTTTCCACTTTACTTCTTCTCTCTTCACCTTCCGTTTGATTAATGACTAATGACCGACTCAGGCCTCTACATCTCGTTCAGTTAATGACCAACTGTGGCCTCTCCTTCCAATAGAATAATGACTGACGCTACAATATGCAGCCACCTTATATAGACGTTGGTTGACACACGTACGCAATCTCCAGAAATAACTATGATCTACTCCCACCTCGCGACAGATGTTACACGCAATGGTGGAACCGCCGGCGGCACCCTAGGTAACTCCCAGAAAGTGAGCTCACCGCTAAAAGCTCACGATGACGCAGCAATGACTCTGCAGTTATTCCAGCAGTATTTCGCAATATTACAATGTCACAAGTTATTGCACACACTACATCCACATCTGATATACAGCAATTCTTACTGTACATGTTTTTTAGTGTAAATCTACACACATATATATATATACGTAACAATTTGACTACAATCACGAAAGCGACAAGCATTGCAGAATTGAATTGAACAAAACTAATAGTTACAAAATTATAATAGAAATAATATCACAGATAAAATAATAATACTGACATAATAATAATAATAATAATAATAATAATAATAATAATAATAATAATAATAATAATAATATCACAGATGAAATAATAATAAAAATAAAAATACAGCTATCTTGTAACGAGATTTGAACCGTTACACTTAGAACGCCTTTTCTCACGGATACGTGACAAGAATACAATTACTCAAGATGATCTTAAGTAATATAGATCGATTCCCCTTGCTACTCACGCTTCCTGACGTAATTACAAGAGGGCAGAAGCTGTAAATGCAAATAAAATTTGCAAGTATAGAGAGATTATAGCAGTAAATTCAATGCTTCTTCATACACAATGGGAGCCGTATTCGCATTTTCCCTCGGGTTTGGCGGGTGATTTGAATTTTGTTGAGTCAGGATTTTCGTCTGGTACAGGCAAGGCCAATGACCTGGAGTTCATTGACCCAGGGGTAAAATTGAGGACGTCATATTTGACATAACGCAATTTACGGCCGCTATCCTCACCTCACAGGTTAACCATGGAGGAGCCCTATCTAACAGGTAAACAACCAAGGTTGGGCGAAAGAGTTCTTCCCCTGGACCATCTCCGGGTCCACCCAAAACATTATTGACAGTGTTCTCCTCCCTGCACCATTTCCCGTACCACACAAACAATTGCTTGCCTCCTTATTTGTAACGGGCTTCAGCTTCCTGTTTTATAGACGAATAGTATAAGTGGACAGTTCAGCGGCTATCTCCAACTCGGGCCCACCGCAAAGGCCTCCACCGCCACCGCCACCGCCACCGCCACCGCCGCAGGCCCCAACGCAGAGGCCTCCAACGCCACCACCGCCGTAGGCCCCTCCGCAGAGGCCTTCGCCGCCTCCACCTCCACACGCTCTCGGGAGAGGCCTCCGCCGCATTGACTGCGCTGGCTATGAGCGCGAGAATAACCTCACATCCGCCATCTTGGAGGGGCTTAACCTAACTTTCTACGCGTAAGAGAGCTAGCATAACATCATGGAGGGGCCTAACCTCAGTTTTACGGCTGGATGCCTATCCTGACGCCTAAGAGAGTGAGCCTAATCTTACATCCGCTATCTTGGAGGGCCTTAACCTAACATTTGACGCACAAAACAGCAAGCCTAACCTTATAGAGGAGCATAACCTCAGTTTTACAGCCGGATGCCCTTCCCGACGCCAATTGCACAAGATGGCGGCTATACAGTCTCCTTATGAGACGCCTTAAGGGTGCTTGCACAAGATGGCTGCTATACATAGGCTCTTATGAGACGCCCTAGGGACGCTTGTGCAAGATGGCGGCTATCGAATTCCAGAAGATGGCGGCTATACATGGCTCCTTATGAGACTCCTTAAGGGTACTTGCGCAAGATGGCGTTCGCAAGATGGCTGCTATAGATAGACTCTTAAGAGACGCCCTAGGGACCCTTGCGCAGGATGGCGGCTATCTAATTCTACAAGATGGCGACTATACATAGCTTCTTATGATACGGCCTAGGGGTGCTCTCACAAGATGGCTGCTGCACTTATGAGACGCCCTAGGGACGCTTGGGCAAGATGGCGGCTGCTCTTATGAAGGAAGCTAGCTTAGAGGCTACTGCACAAGATAGCGGCTGCTGTTATGCATGTGGTGGAGGGCAATTTGAAATTGTGAGTTTATTTTTAATCTGTTTCCGACTGCACGTGGTCTTGATGTTATCTACAAGTCTTTGTTGCCGTATGTGGACGTAAGATACTGGAATGACCCAAACTTACTCGTTGAACGATTAGAACTTTTAAGAGCATCGCAAGATGCTGGTCACACAGGTCACGAATCAGAAATTCTAGAAATAGAGAGAGAATTATGACATGCCGATATTATTTTGTAATGGCCCGTCAAGAGAAGATCTCACCTGTAAAGGTAAACATCGCACATGAGTCACCTAAACCATTACGTCGCACCTACTGTCGCAGACGCGTGATTACAAGAGGAAAATATGATCTCTGGCAAGCAGACTTAGTAGAAATGATTCCATTTACCCCTATTAATAATTGATATAAGTATCTATTTACTGTTATAGATGTGTACTCGAAGATTGCTTTTGCACAACCTGTGCGTTTTAAGACAGCCGCTCATGTTAAAGAAGCATTTAAACATATTGTTGAAGAATCGAAACGCTGTCCAAGGCTTCTTGCTGATCAAGGTAAAGGGTTTTACAACGACAATTTTTCTCCTTATCTCAAATTACTTGGCATTAAACACTACTGTACGTTCAGCAATCTCAAGTCAAGTGTTGTAGAACGCTTTAATCGTACACTCAAAACAATGATGTGGCGAGAATTTACAGCACAAATTTCATATCGTTGGATTGATCTGCTACCTAGACTTGTATCTACCTACAACGATACACCTCATCGCACTATCGGAACAAAGCCACATCTTGTTACAAGGAATACACCTCGCCTAGATATTATTCATCTTGTAATTAAAACAGTTGATCCACGTCGCCATCATATTCCTTAAAGGAATATGATTTTTTTCGCATCAACAAACACAAGTCTGTCTATGCAAAAGGATACACACCCAACTGGAGCACTGAAATTTTTCAAATCAGGAGCGTTAAGCTTACTAATCCAGTTACGTATTTACTTCGCGATCTCAGAGGACAGCCTATTGAAGGAGGATTCTACATCGAAGAACTGCAGAAAACAAAATATTCTGATCACTATTTAGTTGAACGCGTTATTCGACGTCGTGGAAATAAACTGTTATGTTAAATGGCTTGGTTGTAATAACAGCTTTAATTCATGGATTAATAAAGAGGATGTACTTTAAATCTTGTGTGTTTTTTAATTCTCGATCCTCTACCTCTCCTTTCTTCTAAGTTAACATTGTTACTAGAACATGCTGTAGGATTAATATTAAAAACACCTGTAATATGTTTTGACAATTCATATTTATTTTATCTGTTTTATCCTTTCTTTATTTTACTGTCTTTGCCACTCAGTTTTCCTTTCATTGCACCAGCAACAACAAGTGCTGCAAGTCTGTCTCAGCAACTGAAACACTTGGTGATAACTAGGGCCCGGATTTTTAGGTTTTAACCTATTTTTTTCCTCGCTATTTAATTCACATACATACATACATACATTATCATTATAGACTGTTATGCCTTTCAGCGTTCAGTCTGCAAGCCTCTGAGAATTTACTAAACGTCGCCACAATCCTCGATTTGCAACTAGTGTTGTGGCCTCATTTAGTTCTATACCTCTTATCTTTAAATCGTTAGAAACCGAGTATAACCATCGTCGTCCTGGTCTCCCTCTACTTCTCATACCCTCCATAACAGAGTCCATTATTCTCCTAGGTAACCTATCCTCCTCCATTCGCCTCACATGACCCCACCACCGAAGCCGGTTTATGCGTACAGCTTCATCCATCGAGTTCATTCCTAAATTAGCCTTTATCTCCTCATTCCGAGTACCCTCCTGCCATTGTTCCCACCTGTTTGTACCAACAATCATTCTTGCTACTTTCATGTCTGTTACTTCTAACTTATGAATAAGATATCCTGAGTCCACCCAGCTTTCGCTCCCGTAAAGCAAAGTTGGTCTGAAAACAGACCGATGTAAAGATAGTTTCGTCTGGGAGCTGACTTCCTTCTTACAGAATACTGCTGATCGCAACTGCGAACTCACTGCATTAGCTTTACTACACCTTGATTCAATCTCACTTACTATATTACCATCCTGGGAGAACACACAACCTAAGTACTTGAACTTATCGACCTGTTCTAGCTTTGTATCACCAATCTGACATTCAATTCTGTTGAATTTCTTACCTACTGACATCAATTTAGTCTTCGAGAGGCTAATTTTCATACCATACTCATTGCACCTATTTTCAAGTTCCAAGATATTTGACTGCAAGCTTTCGGCACAGTCTGCCATTAAGACCAAGTCGTCAGCATAGGCCAGACTGCTTACTACATTTCCACCTAACTGAATCCCTCCCTGCCATTTTATACCTTTCAGCAGATGATCCATGTAAACTACGAACAGCAAAGGTGAAAGATTACAGCCTTGTCTAACCCCTGTAAGTACCCTGAACCAAGAACTCATTCTACCATCAATTCTCACTGAAGCCCAATTGTCAACATAAATGCTTTTGATTGATTTAAATAATCTACCTTTAATTCCATACTCCCCCAGTATGGCGAACACCTTTTCTCTCGGTACCCTGTCATATGCTTTCTCTAGATCTACGAAACATAAACACAACTGCCTATTCCTCTCGTAGCATTTTTCAATTACCTGGCGCATACTGAAAATCTGGTCCTGACAGCCTCTCTGTGGTCTGAAACCACACTGGTTTTCATCCAACTTCCTCTCAACGACGGATCGCACCCTCCCTTCCAAGATGCCAGTGAATACTTTGCCTGGTATAGTAATCAATGAGATACCTCGATAGTTGTTGCAATCCTTCCTGTTCCCTTGCTTATAGATAGGTGCAATTACTGCTTTTGTCCAATCTGAAGGTACCTCACCAACACTCCACGCTAATTTTACTACTCTATGAAGCCATTTCATCCCTGCCTTCCCACTATACTTCACCATTTCAGGTCTAATTTCATCTATTCCTGCTGCCTTATGACAATGGAGTTTATTTACTATCCTTTCCACTTCCTCAAGCATAATTTCACAAACATCCTTTTCCTCCTCCCCATGAGCTTGGCTGTTTGCAACACCACCATGATGATTTCCTTTTACATTGAGAAGATGTTCAAAATATTCCCTCCACCTCTCCAGTGATTCCCTGGGATCTATTATGAGTTCACCTGAGTTATTCAAAACACTGTTCATTTCCTTTTTCCCTCCCTTCCTAAGATTCTTTATTACTGTCCAGAAAGGTTTCCCTGCTGCTTGACCTAGCCTTTGTAGGTTATTACCAAAATCTTCCCATGACTTCTTTTTGGATTCAACAACTATTTGTTTCGCTCTGTTTCTTTCATCTACGTACAAATCCCTGTCTGCCTCGGCCCTTGTTTGGAGCCATTTCTGATAAGCCTTCTTTTTACGTTTACAGGCTGCTCTCACTTCATCATTCCACCAAGATGTTCGCCTTTTCCCATCTTTCACACAGTTGTTCCAAAGCATTCCCTTGCTGTTTCTACTACAGCATCCCTGTATGCCACCTATTCGCTTTCTATATACTGAACCTGCTTACTGTTTACTGTTCGAAACTTCTCACTAATCATATCCATGTACTTCTGTCTAATTTCCTCGTCCTGGAGATTTTCTACCCTTATTTGTTTGCAGACAGATTTCACTTTCTCTACCCTAGGCCTAGAGATACTTAGTTCACTACAGATCAGATAGTGGTCTGAATCATCGAAAAATCCGCGAAAAACTCGTACATTCCTAACAGATTTCCTGAATTCAAAATCTGTTAAGATATAGTCTATTATGGATCTGGTACTCCTAGCCTCCCATGTGTAGCGGTGAATAGCCCTATGCTTGAAGAATGTATTCGTAACAGCTAAACCCATACTAGCACAGAAGTCCAGCAAACGCTTCCCATTCCCATTAGCTTCCATATCTTCCCCACATTTACCAATCACCCTTTCGTATCCGTCGGTTCTATTCCCATCTCTCGCATTGAAATGGCCCATTAGCACTATTCTATCCTTGCTGTTGACCCTGACCACGATGTCACTCAATGCTTCATAAAACTTGTCAACTTCATCCTCATCTGCACCCTCACATGGTGAATACACGGACACAATTCTTGTCCTAATTCCTCCCACTGACAAATCTACCCACATCATTCGCTCATTTACATGCATAACAGATACTATGTTGCGTGCAATGGTATTCCTGATAAAGAGCCCTACCCCAGACTCTGCCCTTCCCTTTCTAACACCCGTCAAGTACACTTTATAATCTCCTATCTCTTCCTCATTATCTCCTCTTACCCGAATATCACTTACTCCTAGCACATCCAGATGCATCCTCTTTGCTGAGTCTGCCAGTTTTACCTTCTTTCTTCCATAAGCCCCATTAATATTGATATTCGCCAAGTTGTTTCCAAGGAGTCCCTCGCCTGTCAAATGGGAGTGGGACTCCATTACTCAGATAGGTCCGAGGCTTGTTTAAAGTGTTCTGAGCTCGGTAAATTCATGAAGCAGGATTCTGCCCTACTTGCACATAGTCCAAGTGAGGATCTCTCCTCTAACGGGTTATGCACCACCGGTGAATTGCATAGTCCTAGCCGCCTGAGCACAAGGAGGGCCACGACTCAGAATATGTCCGAGATGCCCACTCCCATTCCATAGCAACTGGTATCCCAACTCTCAGGACCACTTACTAGGCCACTCAGCCGTTGCCCATGGTTCACGAACTAGGACGTGACTACAGTAACCCACAAACATGAAATTTCGATATATTTGTTAATAGTAGTGGTGTAGTGGTTATAGTGATTAGCTGCTACCCCGTGAGGCCCAGGTTCCATTCCCGGCTTTGCCACAATATTCCTTCTTTTCACAACCCTTTAAAAAGGATCTGCTCTTGACAAATGTACGTGCATCATTAAAGATAGAAAACGATAAGGTATTCCTTTTTCCTCCCACTGCAAACCTAATATTTTCAATCCATTGAGTCTGCTTTTTATCTTCATCTGTTTGAAAATAGTAAGGGAAAGGTGGGCTAAATACTAAACTAACAGGTTTTGGTGCCCACAACACACTGCAATCTAACACAGCCACCTCCTTAGACACCAATTTGTTGCCGTTTACTTTAAAGCCATTTACATCAACTATTAATGTTCTCGTCATGTTTGCGCTCTACTCTCTATCACTGTATCTTGAAGACTAAAGCTTTCAGTCAACGATCAAGTCTAAACATGCAAAAATATGATAACGTCATCGCAGCAACACGTGCACACTCTAGCCTTCGCGATACATGTTTAATCTTGTTCGATATTGCTATGCCTTGACAGAGGAGGAGGAGGAGTAGGAGGAGGAGGAAGAGTATGTTGCGGAGGAGGTGGAGGAGGCCATAACTGCCGCCGCTTTCTTGTGTAGTAGCCCCTAAGCACTATCTTGTGTAATTAGCGTCGGGAAGGTCATCTTGTCGTTAAATAAGGATAGCCCCCATTCAAGATGGTAGATGAGAGGTTAGGTTCACGAGTGCACTAACGTTTTACTCTTTAATGTTAATAGCTAACGGAATTTTTCAAATGCCCGCTACCACGTGCTTATGGTAGTAGCCGTAAAGATAGCAGCACGGTGCTCTGTTGATTAAAGATGGCCGCTGTCAGCTTGTTAGCTGTCGAAAAGCACGTAGCCTTGTTTACAAACAAGAGCACGTGGAAATTTTAAATTGCCCACCACCACACGCCAAAGGTGGCACCTATGAGGTTTAGTGCCGTTAAGATGTCAGCACTGAGGTTAGCGATGCAAGATGGCGAATGACAGCTGTCAAAAACACATGGCATTTTTCAAATTGCCTGCCACCACGTCCTGAAGGTAGTATCCATAAAGATAGCAGCACGATGCTCTGTTAATTAAAGATGGCTGCTGTCAAAAGAGCATGAGAATTTTTCAAATTGACCGTTCGTAAGGTTTAGTGCCGTAAAGATAGCAGCGCGGTGCTCTGTTGATTAAAGATGGCGGATGACAGCTGTCAAGAAAGCACGTGGCTTTGTTTACAAACAAGAACATATAGGAATTTTTTAAATTGCCCTCTACCACGTGCCCAGGTTGGTAACTATGAGGTTTAGCCCCGTCAAATGGCGGCACTGAGGTTAGCGATGCAAGATGGCGGATGACAGCTGTCAAAAAAGCACGTGGCTTTGTTTACAAACAAGAGCACGTGGCTTGCGGTGGAGGCCTCTGCGCAGGGAACTGTTTTGGCGGTGGCAGTGGAGGCCTCTCCCGAGAGCCGGCGGTGGAGATGGCGGTGGAGTTCTCTGCCCAGGGGCCTGCGGTGGCGGTGGCGGTGGAGTCCTCTGCGGTGGGCCAGAGGTGAAAGTGGCCGCTGAACTGTCCACTGATACTACTTAGACGGTGCGTGGAGGGGAAGCCTGGAGGTGGGAGAGTTTCGCAGGCATTGTACTGAGGGTGTAATATGGTTGGAGGAGATAATTTATTAGTTTAGTGGCAGATGGCGCTAGCGGCATGTTGTTAGATCCAGATAACTACATCATCAGACCGAGTGAATTGGCCGTGGGGTTAGGGTCGCGCAGCTGTGAGCTTGCATCCGGGTGATAGTGGGTTCGGACCCCACTGTCGACAGCCCTGAAGATGGTTTTCCGTGGTTTCCCTTTTCACACCAGGCACAAGCTGGGGGTGTCCTTAAATATGGCCAAGGCCACTTCCTTCCCACTCCTACTCCTCTCCTATCCATCGTCACCATAAGAATTATCTGTGTTGGTGCGACGTAAAGCAAATTGTAAAAAAATCAACATCAGGTGCCATCATGCTTGGAGTTGATTAGTTTAGTAACAGACAGCGCAATAGTAACATGCTAGTTAGTTCTGGAGCCCCACTACTACGTCTGTAATGGCCACCCACATGCCAATATGCGCGTGTGTAAGCATGCGCAAATGTGCTAAAAATGGTGGTATGTTCAACCACCGACGTTACAACTGACGTATCTCATAAGAATTAACGAACTGACAAGAGATAAGATAACACAAAGCCGATAAACCAAATACGGATAAGAAAATATAAGAGCCCTAATTAATGCAACAATGACAAATAGGCCTATGCCAAAACAATTTTGGCCTCACCATCGACTAAAATTTCGAACGTTAACGAACCTTGAATTCCATTACCCATATATCAAGTTCATTAACAGTTAAATAACTTAATAGTAGTGGTGTAGTGGTTAGAGTGATTAGCTGCTACCCCGTGAGGCCCAGGTTCCATTCCCGGCTCGGCCACAAAATTTGAAAAGTGGTACGAGGGCTGGAACCGGGTCCATTCAGCCTCGGGAGGTCAAATGAGTAGAGGTGGGTGCGATTCCCACCTCAGCCATCCTCGAAGTGGTTTTCCGTGGTATCCCACTTTTCCTCCAGGCAAATGCGGGGATGGTACCTAACTTAAGGCCACGGCCGCTTCCTTCCCTCTTCCATCTCTATCGCTTCCAATCTTCCCCCCATAAGGTCCATATTTAGCATAGCAGGTGAGGCCTCCTGGGCGAGGTACTGGTCCTCTTTCCCAGTTCTATCCCCGACCGAAAGTCGCACAGCTCAGGACACTACCCTTGAGGCGGTAGAGGTGGGATCCCTCGCTGAGTCCGAGGGGAAAGCCAACCTTGGATGGTAAACAGATTAAGAAAGAAAGAAAGAAAGAAAGAAATAAAGAAAGAAAGAAAGAAAGAAAGAAAGAAAGGAAGAAAGAGAGAAAGAAGGAGGAAAATAATAAATATATTAATTCAACTTTAACCATAAATCCGAGCGATCAACGATGAAGAAAATGAAATAAAATTTGAAGTAAAGGAAACTAATAAGAGCGTCCGCTATACCGAAGGAATCAAATTAGGAGAAAAAGCACACTTAAAATCAGAAAAAGTAACCTAGTGGAAACGAAACCACGGACATATTTGGATACAGATCGTCATTTTAGAATATGATGTTCCACACGAAACTACCTATCGGCATTCACACATTAGATTTCTTGACATTTATCTTAGTGAACACATGAGATTATGTTTTACGAGCACACTGTACCAGATATAGAACACGGGGTCCTTTTGTTACCAAATGTTAAAACATTACTCCTGATGCAGTTTCAAATAAAAATGTTATAGACCGCGAACACAAGCATTCTCCTTGATGCAATTTAGTAGGGAATCGGATACTCACGAAAGTTTCAGACTGGATAATATAAAACAATGACTCATAGTTGGCTGTCTGCAAATCCACTCAATGTGTCACATGATGTCACTAGGAAGAAAAAGACACACAAGGTCCCTCACCAGTAGTATAGCGTCGCAGGAAAATACTTAAGTTTTCATAACATGCCGGGAGCTATCGCGTACCCAGCCCTACATCGGGCTATATTCACTGTTGGCGACATCTTGAGCAATCAAGCACAGCTTACTCAAGACTACACAGTTCATCAGATCGCTCGTAACAAGCACCGACACAGATAGGTCTTATGTCGACGATGGGACAGGAAAGGGCCACCGACCTCGATAGCTGCAGTCGCTTAAATGCGGCCAGTATCCAGTATTCGGGAGATAGTGGGTTGAAACCCCACTGTCGGCAGCCCTGAAGATGGTTTTCCGTGGTTTCCCATTTTCACACCAGGCAAATGCTGGGGCTGTACCTTAATTAAGGCCACGGACGCTTCTATCGCATTCCTAGGCCTTTCCTGTCCCATCGTCGCCATAACATCTATGTGTGTCGATGCGACGTAATGCAAATAACAAAAATAGGAAAGGGCTAGGAATGCGATTGAAGCGTCCGTGGCCTTAATAAGGTACAGCCCCAGCATTTGCCTGGTGTGAAAATGGGAACTCACTGAAAACCATCTTCAGGGCTGCCGACATTGGAGTTCGAACGCACTATATCACGAATACTGGATATTGGCCGCACTTAAACGACTGCAGCTATAGAGCTCGGTGACAATTTTTTTTTACGCTCGCGTAAAATATGTAAAGAAAAATCAGATGGTATAGTACATTATTATGCATTCATAGACATACGCATATAAATGTGAATATGCGAAATTCAAGAGTTGCCTTTAAGCAACAATTACCGAAAAATGGTAAAATTAAACAAATATATCACGACATACATTTAGCGTATGAGTTTTAGCTGATCCGTGCGTCAAAATTTGGACGCGAAAAGTATCGCATAGTTGTTACTAACTAAAAATGGCAAAAATTACACATCAATACCTAATTGCAAAGGGGTGATGAAACTTATGCCTACAAGAAATTTCAAGAAAATTATTACAAAACAGACTTTCATAAGGGCAGTAAGAGGAAACATGCTAAGCCATCCAACCGTTAAACATCTTCTAAAACCATGGGTAACCAAAATTCCTACATTTTAACACAGTCTTTGAGAGAAAAATGTTCTTTTCCATTTCGGTTTCAAAATCAAACTTCAGCACAATTCAAAACCTTCTTCTACCGTGAATCTGTCTTGAGCCAGGTATCAGCTGGACATCCTCCACGATTTTCTAATCCTGAGCAACTTCTCCCTTGTTCGACATCTGTTAACATTTCAAACCTTCTTCTTCCTCTTCCTTAACTTCCATCTATTTCTACAATTTCTACGTTGTATGTGACCCAAACAGGATACTTTCCTCTTCCATATCGTTTTCATCGGGTGTCTCTTCTCTCCTACTTTTCTTACAAGGGAACTGTCCATACTGTCATATAGAAATCGACAATGAAATTTGGTAGAGAGGATGAGGGGTCCATAAGAAAGCAATGTACAAAACTTCAGCTGCCATTTCGATCTGTAAGGTCCTAAAATCGATACGGAAGTGTCTAATAGAATTGCATGTGTTAGCGTACAGCTCGAGGTGGACAGCCCTGGTGACCAGTTGAAGCGAATAGAATAGAATTTAACTTTTGAGTCAAAAAGCTTAAATGAATATGAGAGACGAGAAGACCCTATATATCTTTATATGAGATTATACGTATTTTGTTTAGTGGTATTGTTAATAAATATATTATCATATTTTGTTGGGGTGACACAAAGATAAAAGTAACTCTTTGTAATTTAAACATTGATTTATGAATATTTGATTCGTTAATAGCGATTATAAGATAAAAGTAATTGTGAACAATGTGATAATAAATATAATTCAGATTATTTATTTTGAATAAATCAATCTTTTTGATTGGAAATCAAATGTACTTATATACTAAATAAATAATCTTCCCCATCAGTAGATAGAAATATATAAGAACAATCACACTACGTCGACAAAATGTCAATATCATGAGGAAGAGTTGTCATGAATCTGGCTAATGTTCTACAGTTTGCTGTACGTTATTTCCGTGAAAAAGGTTTCTCCTCTTCCCGTGAAATAACTTCGGAAGAAAGGAAGATGGGTAGACATGTGATCGAACTACAGTAATTGAAAATAATCCCATTAGGCCTTTCATCATAGCATTCGAGCTATTCAATCCCTACTCTGAGGCACTGATTGGTCATGTGTAGTGTGCATATTTAACGGAATAATGACAGAGGAGTGTTCACGGCAGTCTGCGACCTGGTTATTCCAGCTCTGGAGCTTTGGACTGTTACATCGGCACCGTAGTACTATTCGTTGAAAGTGAGAAAGTGTGCGGTTTTTCATTTAACGAGTATTTTATATGATAACATTGATTTCAATCGCTACATTGCTACTGACGTTTTTGTAATGACCTATGTTGAATTCAGTTAGTAAAACCACCAAGTCAGTCTTTCTGAGAATCCCGTAGCGAAGCACGGGTACATCAGCTAGTACTGCATAATTTTACCATACCGGCTATGAGCAGAGATATTCATGAATTAGGATTTTTGTTACTAAGTCCTTATCAGCGCCGAGTCACGAGAAAATGGGTAGACAGGATTTATTGAAAATGAAATGAATGTCGTATGGCTTTTAGTGCCGGGATATCCCAAGACGGGTTCGGCTCGCCTGATGCAGGTCTTTCTATTTGACACCTGTAGGTGACCTGCGTGTCGTGATGAGGATGAAATGATGATGAAGACAACACATACACCCAGCCCCCGTGCCTTTGGAATTAACCAATTAAGGTTAAAATCCCCGACCCGGCCGGGAATCGAACCCGGGACCCTCTGAACCGAAGGCCAGTACGCTGACCGTTCAGCCAACGAGTCAGACAGGATTTAATGAAAATCGGTATGTAAAGTCGGAGCGTAAGGAGCTACAGTATACGCTATAAATAATTTTATAAGACGCCCTGATATCACAGAGTCGAAAGAAAACTAAATGTGAAGGCCTACGATATAGAAAGCTCATGAAATTGATCAACAATAACATTACATTGACCATTGTTTGTTATGATGTTTTTTGTCTTCTGTTGCCATTCATCCCCAATAGATAGGATTATTGCTGCGTGCAGAGTATTTTTTTTTAAATTTGCCTCACGTCGCACCGAAACAGTTAGGTCTTATGGCGACGATGGGATAGGAAAAGGCTATGAGTGTGAAAGAATCGGCCGTGGCCTTAATTAAGGTACAGCCATAGCATTTTCCTGGTGTGAAAATGGGAATCCAGGGAATAACATCTTCAGGGCTACTGATAGTGGAGTTCGAACCCACTATCTCCCGGATGCAAGCTCACAGCTGCGCGCCCCTAACCACACGGCCAACTCGCCCAGTCGTACGAGTGTAACAGTCTGCCTGAATATTGGCGGGAAGTAACTGCGGAGTTAGGTAACTCTTTTCTTTAGCATGTCATTCCTGTGTTTCATACATTTTGCGGTACTACTGGTACGTAACACACTGGTTCATCATAGCATTTGAGCTATTCAATCCCTACCTTGAGGCACTGATTGGAATAAGAAGTATGCATATTTAACGGAATAATGGCAGAGAAGTGTTCACGGCTGTCTGCGGCCTGGTCATTACAGGTCTGGAACTTTCGACTGTTAGATCGGCACCGTAGTACTGTTCGTTATAAGTGGGGAAATGTGCATTTTTTCATTTGATCGAGTATTTTATGTGATAACATTGCTTTTAATTGCTACTTTCCTACTGACGTTTTTTTTTTTTTGCTATTTGCTTTACGTCGCACCGACACAGATATGTCTTACGGCGACGATGGGATAGGAAAGGGATAGGAAAGGCCTAGGAAATGGAAGGAAGCGGCCGTGGCCTTAATTAAGGTACAGCCCCGGCATGTGCCTGGTGTGAAAATGGGAAACCACGGAAAACCATCTTCAGGGCTGCCGACAGTGGGGCTCGAACCCACTATCTCCCGATTACTGGATACTGGCCGCACTTAAGCGACTGCAGCTATCGAGCTCGGTTGACGTTTTTGTAATGACCTATGTTGATTTCAGTTAGAAAAACCACGAAGTCAGTCTTTCTGAGAATCCCGTAGCGAAGCACGGGTACATCAGCTAGTAATAATAATAATAATAATAATAATAATAATAATAATAATAATAATAATAATAATAATAATAATAATAATAATAATAATAATAATAATAATAAACTTTTCTCGTCCTCGTCGGATTTATCAAATTAATAATAATCGTTATCCGCATCATAATCATCACCATCTAGGAATACTACGTGATCTCATTAAAGACATTACGATTTAACATCCTAGGAGTAGCGGGCTGAGTGGCGCAGGCGGTATATAGCTGGCCTTTTGATTCCAAGTTTGCACGATATATCTTTGCTCAGTCCTGTGGTATTTGAAGATGCTCAAATACGGCAGTTCCGAGACAGTAGATGTAATGGCACATAAAAGAACTCATGCGAAATTAAATTCAGGTGCGTGGACGTCCTCGAAAATCGTAAAAGAAGTTAGTGGGACGTAAAACTATTATGATTAATGTCACTTGCTTAGGGTCACGTAGCTATCAGCTTGCATTCGGGAGACAGTGGGTTCGAATCCCACATTTCAGCAGCTCTGAAGATGGTCTTCCGTGGCTTTCCATTTTCACCCCAGCAAAATGCCGGGGCTGTATCTTATGTAAAGCCACTTTCGCTTTCTTCCCACTCCCAGCCCTTTCCTCTCGCATCGTCGCCGTAGGACGTGTCTGTGTCGGTACGACGTAAAGCAAACTGTTATTTGATTCTCATCCCACAAACTACAGTACATTTTTATGGTTTCGGAGACGTCGATGATCCCAGAATTTTGCCCGCAGGACATCTCTTACGTGCCAGTAAATCTAGCGACACGAAGTTGATGTATTTGAGCACCTTCAAATACCACTGGACTGAACCAGGTTCGAACCTGCCAAGCTGGGCGCAAACGGCCAGTGATCTACTGCCCGAGCTACTCAGCTCGACATTATTATTATTATTATTATTATTATTATTATTATTATTATTATTATTATTATTATTATGATTATTATTATTATTATTATTATTATTATTATTATTATTATTATTATTATTATTATTATTATTATTATTATTATTTGCTAGTGGTATAACGTCGCACTAACTCATAGAAAGTGTTTGGTCGTACTGGACGTAGAAATCGGACGTTTTATTCAGTCGCCCCTAAACGAATTCACGTGTGCAACAGATGAAGAGATCCTGAGAAAACCAAGCAGTAAAGCTGTCTACAGTTCAATCATCGAAAGGTCCAATCTGTCAAAACTTCTCGAGGAAGTTCCAGGTAGTCTTACCGAGATTAGAAGACGCTCAACAGTAATTGTGAAGTACCCCTGCGAGCAAATTTTATGGCCTGTATGAAAACGGCAATTGAAGTTTTTACTGAAATGAGTAGCAGTCCCACCTTCTTCAATGTCAACCTCCTTTTTCCTTTTGCCTGCTTCTAGCAGCATGATTGTTAAGTTAATTACCTCTCTCCAAAAGAGGAGTTAACCAAACGCGGCTAAATTTCCCACTACGCCGACCATTCAGCCAAGAAGCCTGAAGAAAACTTATAAGTCAAACTCACAGTAAACTCACTGGTTGTTTTAACCACAAGTTTAAAATTTCGCCTTAACAAAGAAATTGCTTGCGATCACATGTACAAGCAACGAAGACCCGAGATATCTTAAATAACTTCTAGTATACTCCTCTGCAAGGCGTAAGCATTCCTCGAGTAGAAAAAGTAATTTACCTAGAATACGCTGTCATCATCTCTTAAGGTAATCCATCCCTTGATTCTTCAGCAAATCACAGGCGGGTGTGTTACAGAGTATCTGCTTGTTAACACATTAATTACATCCTTGTCATTGAGCCTGCTTGTGTATGCATTTTACGTCCGTCTTCCTTCAGCGAATAGTTTAGGAGCGACATGTTGTATATTTCATGATGAAGAATATCTCGAAGTTGACAGAATAGGCAATCGAGTTCGTGATGAAACAGGATTCCAGCACGTGTCTCCGAAACCTTCACACCATATAAGATCGTAAGTGTCATAGCAAGCAAAACAATATAATTAACACCCATCCTCACGCCAGAATTTTTCATAGGTGACACGAAGCCCATTATTAATGTCATCAGGCTTATATTTAAGGGTACTATAGCAGGTGATATTGGTAAAAACATGTCGATTTTTAGTTTTGTATGGAAAATTGTTATTTGAAATTTCCACTTTAATTTGATGTCTTTTTCATTGATTTTGGATGTCTGCAAGTATTTAAAAATTTATAAAAGTATGTTACTGCACAAGCCATTTCTCCAGATTTCCTGAGCCCTCGTTCAGCGAAGACTAGTTATCTCGGTAACTATTTGCTGTAGAAGGCAGTAATTTATGTTATTTTGCAGTACATATCCTTCTGCATAAGGTGGCTACATTGGTTGCTATTATATCAATTTCTCCCTGGTAAGAATTATAGTAGCATCCACGTTTTGTAAGTGGCATTACACTTTCAAGTGTGATTTTTGAAAAACAATTATTTTTTGGGAATGTTTCCCATTTTCTCAGAAACTACTTAAGCTAGACCACTGAAATTGTTACCTCTCATTAGTCCGACTCGTTGGCTGAATGGTCAGCGTACTGGCCTTCGGTTCAGAGGGTCCCGGGTGCGATTCCCGGCCGGGTCGGGGATTTTAAACTTAATTGGTTAATTCCAATGGCCCGGGGGCTGGGTGTTTGTGCTGTCCCCAACATCCCTGAAACTCACACACCACACATAACACTATCCTCCACCACAATAACACGCAGTTACCTACAAATGGCAGATGCCGCCCACCCTCATCGGAGGGTCTGCCTTACAAGGGCTGCACTCGGCTAGAAATAGCCACACTAAATTATTATATTATATACCTCTCATTAAAATTATTATTGTTTTTATATGGATATTCAGTGGTGGAGATACCAGATAGG